>NC_042617.1:371969429-372269786 GCF_901001135.1 Rhinatrema bivittatum
TTAAGAGTTAAACGGGTGGGGTGCGTGCAGTCCGCGGCCCCGGCCCCGTCCAGGAATAAAAAAATAAAGTAAATCAATAAAATCAATAAGTACGTAAGGGAAAGTTGAAAACAACTTTCAAGACCGAGTTCAAAAGGGCGGGAAACCGTTAAGAGTTAAACGGGTGGGGTGCGTGTCAGTCCGCGGCCCGGCCCCGTCCAGGAATAAAAAAAATAAAGGAAATCAATAAAATCAATAAGTACGTAAGGGAAAGTTGAAAACAACTTTCAAGACCGATTCAAAAGGGCGGGAAACCGTAAGAGTTAAACGGGGTGGGGTGCGTGCAGTCCGCGGCCCCGGCCCCGTCCAGGAATAAAAAATAAAGTAAATCAATAAAATCAATAAGTACGTAAGGGAAAGTTGAAAACAACTTTCAAGACCGAGTTCAAAAGGGCGGGAAACTGTTAAGAGTTAAACGGGTGGGGTGCGTGCAGTCCGCGGCCCCGGCCCCGTCCAGGAATAAAAAAATAAAGGAAATCAATAAAATCAATAAGTACGTAAGGGAAAGTTGAAAACAACTTTCAAGAGCGAGTTCAAAAGGGCGGGAAACCGTTAAGAGTTAAACGGGTGGGGTGCGTGCAGTCCGCCTGGAGGATTGAACCGGCGGGTTCGGTGGGACCGGGGTTTCGGCGGATTCCCCACCCCTTTCGCGGGGGGGGGGGGGGGGGGGGGGGGGGGGGGGCGGGGAACGCCTCCCAGACGGCTCCGGCCCCGTCCAGGAATAAAAAAATAAAGTAAATCAATAAAATCAATAAGTACGTAAGGGAAAGTTGAAAACAACTTTCAAGACCGAGTTCAAAAGGGCGGGAAACCGTTAAGAGTTAAACGGGTGGGGTGCGTGCAGTCCGCGGCCCTGGCCCCGTCCAGGAATAAAAAAAATAAAGGAAATCAATAAATCAATAAGTACGTAAGGGAAAGTTGAAAACAACTTTCAAGACCGAGTTCAAAAGGGCGGGAAACCGTTAAGAGTTAAACGGGTGGGGTGCGTGCAGTCCGCCTGGAGGATTCAACCCGGCGGGTTCGGTGGGACCGGGGTTTCGGCGGATTCCCCACCCCTTTCGCGGGGGGGCGGGGAACGCCTCCCAGACGGCCCCGGCCCCGTCCAGGAATAAAAAAATAAAGTAAATCAATAAAATCAATAAGTACGTAAGGGAAAGTTGAAAACAACTTTCAAGACCGAGTTCAAAGGGCGGGAACCGTTAAGAGTTAAACGGGTGGGGTGCATGCAGTCCGCGGCCCCGGCCCCGTCCAGGAATAAAAAAAATAAAGGAAATCAATAAAATCAATAAGTACGTAAGGGAAAGTTGAAAACAACTTTCAAGAGCGAGTTCAAAAGGGCGGGAAACCGTTAAGAGTTAAACGGGTGGGGTGCGTGCAGTCCGCCTGGAGGATTCAACCCGGCGGGTTCGGTGGGACCGGGGTTTCGGCGGATCCCCCACCCCTTTCGCGGGGGGGGCGGGGAACGCCTCCCGGACGGCCCGGCCCCGTCCAGGAATAAAAAAAATAAAGTAAAGCAATAAAATCAATAAGTACGTAAGGGAAAGTTGAAAACAACTTTCAAGAGCGAGTTCAAAAGGGCGGGAAACCGTTAAGAGTTAAACGGGTGGGGTGCGTGCAGTCCGCCTGGAGGATTCAACCCGGCGGGTTCGGTGGGACCGGGGTTTCGGCGGATCCCCCACCCCTTTCGCGGGGGGGCGGGGAACGCCTCCCGGACGGCCCCGGCCCCGTCCAGGAATAAAAAAATAAAGTAAATCAATAAAATCAATAAGTACGTAAGGGAAAGTTGAAAACAACTTTCAAGACCGAGTTCAAAAGGGCGGGAAACCGTTAAGAGTTAAACGGGTGGGGTGCGTGCAGTCCGCCTGGAGGATTGAACCCGGCGGGTTCGGTGGGACCGTGTTTTCGGCGGATCCCCCACCCCTTTCGCGGGGGGGGGCGGGGAACGCCTCCCGGATGGCCGCAGGGCGCATTTCCTCCGCGGCGGAGCGCCACAACCGGCTCCGTGTCGGCTGGGAAGGCCCAGGGGGGGCAGGTGGCCCGCCGCTCCGGCGGCGCGTGTTATAGCCCCCCCTGGCAGCAGCTTTGCCGTTTCCCCCACCGTTTCCTCCTTCCCCTTTGCCAACTGTTAAGTAGTCTTAACCTCATTCACTACATCTATGCAGACGATGTTCAGATTCTTATTCCCATAACAGAATCTATTAACAAAGCCATCGCACTTTGGAACAACAGCTTACAAGCCACCACTAATCTCCTCAACAGTGTAAACCTGGTCCTCAATGCCTCTAAAACTAAACTCCTCTTCATTTCCTACAAGCAAGAAAACCTCCCATCTCAGATCCATCACAAACACCTTCTCACCCACAACCATGTGAGAGACCTGGGAGTAATTATAGACAACCGTCTTCACCTAAAGAATATGATCCAAACCACAACTATAAGATATAATATTATATCTTAATGGGCCTCGACAAAGGAAACTCTTTCCTATTGATCTTGTTAGATCTTTCCGCAGCGTTCGACACGGTCAACCACGCCATCCTCCTAAACCAGCTTTCGTCCATAGGAATCAGCGGCACCGTCCTATCCTGGTTCAAAACGTTTCTCAATTACAGAGGTTACAAAGTTAAACTCCAAAACAAGGAATCCTCAAGATTTGACTCTGTCATAGGAGTCCCTCAAGGTTCTTCATTGTCTCCGACCCTATTTAATATCTATCTTCTTCCTCTCTGCCAACTTCTTACCGACCTCAATCTAAAGTACTTCCTTTACGCAGATGATATTGAAATCATCATCCCTCTCAAAGACACATACTGTAAAACTCTTGAGTACTGGGAAACATGCCACCAGAAAATCAAACAAGTAGTAAACAACCTACACCTCATCTTAAACTCATCCAAGACAGAAATCCTACTCATCTCTCCTGAAAACAATATCTCCAACACTACTCTTCCCACCAACCTACCTACCACACAAGTTAGAGAGTTAGGAGTGATAATAGACAACTGGCTAAACTTCAAGGCACATATCAACAAAACAACCAAAGACTGCTTCTATAAACTCCAGGTTCGGAAGAGGATAAGACCTCTTTTCCATGCTCAAGACTTCAGAACGATCATCGAAGCAGTCATTTTTGCGAAATTAGACTACTGCAGTTCCCTATTGCTAGGTCTGCCCTCATCCTATTCCAAACCACTACAGATGGTTCAAAATTCAGCAGCCCGATTACTAACAGGCGCAAGAAAGAGAGACCACATATCTCCCATTCTGAAAGAGTTACATTGGCTACCCGTCCACTTCCGTATCATCTATAAAGCCAGATGTGTCATCTTCAAAACTATTCATCAACGCATCTTATGCACTTTAGCTGATGACAAAGGAATCGGAAAATCTCTCAGAAATAAGAATACGCGTGGGAACACAAGGTCTGGATGAACAGGCACATCATTGGAGGACAGAGGTCAATCCCAGCTAGGGACACAAGCCGCGTAGGAAAAGAAACTAACCAGGATTCCCTCAGTAACGGCGAGTGAAGAGGGAAGAGCCCAGCGCCGAATCTCCGCCACTCCGGGTTCGGGGATCTGAACCCGACTCCCTTTCGATTGGCCCAGGGCGACGGAGGCCTTCGCCCGTCCCTTCGGAACGGCTCTCGCCTATCTCTTAGGACCGACTGACCCATGTTGAACTGCTGTTCACATGGAACCCTTCTCCACTTCGGCCTTGAAGAAGAATGCTCAGTCTGTTTAAAATAAGAAAATGAACGGACCCACTCTGAAGGACCATGCTCAGTCTGTTTAAAAGAACAAAATTAACGGACCCACTCAAGGACTATGCTCAGTCTGTTTAAAAGAACAAAATTAACGGACCCACTCTGAAGGTCAATGCTCAGTCTGTTTAAAATAGCAATATCAACAGACCCACTCTGAAGGACAATGCTCAGTCTGTTTAAAATAACAAAACGGAACTGCCCAGCTAGGGACACAAGGCCTGGAGGAACAGGCATATCATTGGAGGACAGAGGTCAATCCCGGCTAGGGACACAAGGCCGGGAGGGACAGGCAGGCACAGCAATGGAGTTAAAACACCAGTAGGAACACAATGCCTGGAGGTACAGGCAGGAACAGCAACGGAGTTAAAACACTTGTGGGAACACAAGGGCTGCACAGTAGATGCCGGTCAGGCACAGCGATTCATGTCAAGAACATGTGCTGCAGTGCTTACATTATCTTGAGCATAGGAGGCAATTGGAACTGCTGCAAGGCTCCTTTCAATAGCTTTTATTCATCTTGCCATTCACAAGGAAAATCAGGAAAGCCAAGCAATGGCAGGTTTACTTTCAAAAACACTAGCATTTCCATCAAGACCGGTGACAGCCTTGAGCGGTGAGGGCTCATGATATCCCCTGTCATTGAAAAAACACGTTCACTGGGCACACTGGTTGGTGGACATGACAGATATCCTTCAGCCACTTTGGCTAGGTGTGGCCAGACAGTGGACTTGTGTGCCCAATATGCCAGCGGATCTGTCTGCGTGTTCTCTATCGGCTCTGAGAGATACCGTGTCACTGACAGCTCTGCTGCTGTCTCCTCCTGTGCTTGGGAGGGCTGAGAGTCACTCAATCCAGTTACTTTCTCTCTCACCCGTTGCACAACTGATGTATCTTTATGGCCAACATGCCTTGGGCGTTCTGACGTTGAGGTGGACGCACTAATAATAGTATCTGTCACTGACACAGTCCTTCTCCTGCCAGGGCTAGCAGCAGCACAACTCTGTGACGTGCCTGCTGTTTCCACCTGTGCTTCAAGCCTAATCTGTCTCCGCCTATGGTGCTCCTGTTCACGGACCTGTGCTAACAACAGCTCCTTCACAAATGACAGACAATTGGTCTGTAGGGCGAGTTTACCTTTCACACGGGGATCACAGACAGAGGCGAGCATGTATGTGCTGTCTTCTGTTAAAGGCCTTAATCTGTCTTTCACCTGCTGCTGCAAAACGTCCACACACTGCAGCACCTCAGCAGTCATTCCCTCTTGCCGTTTAATGCCTTCCAAATGGTCATCCAGGAATTTCACAATAGGGATGATGTCAGCCAAGGTGGAACTTCTGGAACTCAGCTCCTCCGTGACGTCCTTGAAGGGACTGCAGGATTTTTAACAGCTGACTCATGACTAACCAATCGTGATGCCCTAGGGGATTCTGTACACCTATGTCTATTGTACCAGAAAGTTCATGAAGGGGTGTCTGCAGCTCCAATAACCTCTCCAGCATCATAAAGGTGGAATTCCACCGGGTGGGAATGTCTTGAATGAGACGCTTCTCTGCCATATCCAAATCAGTCTGCTTTTCTCGGAGAACCTGCCCCGCCCTGACACTTCTGTGGAAGTGTGCTACTATGTTCCTGCACTTGTGTATTAACCGACGCAGGTATTCAGTCTCCTTGTCCTTGGACTCCAAGCCCAGACCTGACTTCACTACCAGATGCAGAGTGTGTGCAAAACATCGGATGTTCTTAAACCGCCCATCGCTTATTGCCTTAACCATGTTTGCACCGTTGTCTGTGACAAAAAAGCCTGCCCGCGTTTTACTGTCTCGCTGGTGTACTTTCCAGCTCGCCAGCATCTTTCTGATGCATGCTAGAATATTGGCAGCGGTATGGGAATGGTCCGTCAGGTGGGTGTTCAGTAAAGCCCACCTCCACCCTGATGCTTGTTCAGTAATAGAGCTGCTGGCTGCCCCTGCCTCTGCCATGTCCCACCAGTGTGCTGTCAGAGAGAGGTAAGAGTGTGCAGCATTCATGGCGGTCCAGATATCGCAGGTGAAATGCACTCTTCCGTCTGCCTTTCCTAGCAGTGCTTGCACGCGACTGACACAGTGCTTGTACAGGCTGGGGATGACCTTTCTACTAAATGTGGTTCTGGAGGGGACTTTGTAATTTGGAAGTACGACCTTCAAGAAACATTTGAAACCCACATTCTCCACTAACTGCAGGGGCTGGTCATCAAGGGCAATCATTTCCCCAATGCTCCTGGTTACAACTTTTGAGGCTGCCTGCCTCCTACCCCGGGATAGCGTTACCGCACTCCACCCCATTTCCTCCATGGTGCATTGTCGCTTCTCCCACATGTCAGTGGGTTTCTGGCCTGCCGCCTGACTGCTAGAAGGGTATGAGGGCGTGGGCTGACTCTGCTGCTTTCCTACCACTGCACCCTGGTTGGAAGGGGAAGGGGTCCCCTGACGGAAAATGCTACCATCCCCAGATGGCAGTAATCTTGTTGGGTGTTGCCTCTTAATATGATACTCCATGCCAAAAGTTGACAGATGTCCCAGTTGCTTGCCTCTGCTAATATCCCTGGCACAGTAATTACACCGAGCATAACGCGGGTCTTCTGTCACTTTAAAATGTGCCCAGATCGCAGATTTCTTTTGTGATCCTCCTCTCTTTCCCGCCCTGGGGGTGGATGGTGGCACTGGAGTTGAGGTACTACTGGGTGTGGGTGGTGCACCCACTGCACCCGGCGAAGCAATGCCAGCGGGGGCAACAGTCACCCTCTGTCTCCCTTCTGACAGCTCTTCCTCCTCCTCGATATCAGTGGAATGTCTCCCCTGCCGCAGATTTCTGGAGGTGGAGGCTAAAACAGGACTAACTGACAATTCTACCGAAGATTGCTCAGGTATTACATCTTCCGTTTCTGATGAGAATCCCATCCAAGAAGATTCTTCTTCTGAATCAGAAGCTAACAGTGCCAGCGCTACCTTGTCACCGCGAAGTTTTGCAGGACACTTCTGTCCCCTGGCTGCTCTTGGGAGTGTAACTTTTGTCTGGCTAGACTCTGCCTCCTCTTCACTCTCCTCCAAAACTACAGTGCCAGAAACACGTGCTGGCGATTGCAAAGTTTCATGGTCTGATTTCTTTTTTTTTGCCATGGAACTGCCATCCCCTACAAAGACGTTTGATTACGACAGTTGCCTTTTTACCTGTACTGGTGGTGTTGCGCTGGTGTCTTTTGCGGTGCCTCCGCTGCCATTCCCACTAAGTCGCTTGCATCTCCCTTTCCCTGACATTATGGATTTAATGTCAATGAGTACTAGTGGTAACACTGCCCACTGTCCCACAATAATAATGTTCGGTCAGTTTAAAATAACTAAATTAACAGACCCACTCAAGAAGAATGCTCAGTCTGTTTAAAATAACAAAATGAACGGACCAAGTCAAGGACAATGCAGTTAAGTCTGTTTAAAAATAGCAGATTGAACAGACTCGCTGAAGGGCAATGTTCACTCTGTTTACAATGCCCACTGCCTCACTGCCTGCCTGGCAATGCACGGAATGTGTCTGTCTGTGTGTGTGCAGTGAGTGCACAGAGAACCAGCTTCCTTTTCAGTAGATATGAGGCAGAGTACTGCCAGTGCCAGCCCTGGCACTGCCCACCCAGCACTGAACCAGTCAAGGACAATGCGGTTAAGTCTGTTTAAAAATAGCAGATTGAACAGACTCGCTGAAGGCCAATCTTCACTCTGTTTACAATGCCCACTGCCTCACTGCCTGCCTGGCAATGCACGGAATGTGTCTGTCTGTGTGAGTGCAGTGAGTGCACAGAGAACCAGCTTCCTTTTCAGTAGATATGAGGCAGGGTACTCCCAGCCCTGGAACTGCTGCCCACCCAGCACTGAACCACTCAAGGAGAATGCTTTTAAGTCTGTTTAAAAATAGCAAATGTAACAGACTCGCTGAAGGGCAATGTTCACTCTGTTTACAATGAATTTGTGAAGTCCGGTATAGAAATATATATTAAATAAATGCCCACTGCCTCACTGCCTGCCTGGCAATGCACGGAATGTGTCTGTCTGTGTGTGTGCAGTGAGTGCACAGAGAACCAGCTTCCTTTTCAGTAGATATGAGGCAGAGTACTGCCAGTGCCAGCCCTGGCACTGCCCACCCAGCACTGAACCAGTCAAGGACAATGCGGTTAAGTCTGTTTAAAAATAGCAGATTGAACAGACTCGCTGAAGGGCAATCTTCACTCTGTTTACAATGCCCACTGCCTCACTGCCTGCCTGGCAATGCACGGAATGTGTCTGTCTGTGTGAGTGCAGTGAGTGCACAGAGAACCAGCTTCCTTTTCAGTAGATATGAGGCAGGGTACTCCCAGCCCTGGAACTGCTGCCCACCCAGCACTGAACCACTCAAGGACAATGCGGTTAAGTCTGTTTAAAAATAACAAATTGAACAGACTCGCTTAAGGCCAATCTTCACTCTGTTTATGCCCACTGCCTGCCTGGCAATGCACGGAATGTATCTGTGTGTGTGCAGTGAGTGCACAGAGAACAAGCTTCCTTTTCAGTAGATATGAGGCAGGGTACTCCCAGCCCTGGAACTGCTGCCCACCCAGCACTGAACCACTCAAGGACAATGCGGTTAAGTCTGTTTAAAAATAACAAATTGAACAGACTCGCTTAAGGCCAATCTTCACTCTGTTTATGCCCACTGCCTGCCTGGCAATGCACGGAATGTGTCTGTCTGTGTGTGTGCAGTGAGTGCACAGAGAACAAGCTTCCTTTTCAGTAGATATGAGGCAGGGTACTCCCAGCCCTGGAACTGCTGCCCACCCAGCACTGAACCACTCAAGGACAATGCGGTTAAGTCTGTTTAAAAATAACAAATTGAACAGACTTGCTTAAGGCCAATCTTCACTCTGTTTATGCCCACTGCCTGCCTGGCAATGCACGGAATGTGTCTGTCTGTGTGTGTGCAGTGAGTGCACAGAGAACAAGCTTCCTTTTCAGTAGATATGAGGCAGGGTACTCCCAGCCCTGGAACTGCTGCCCACCCAGCACTGAACCACTCAAGGACAATGCGGTTAAGTCTGTTTAAAAATAACAAATTGAACAGACTCGCTTAAGGCCAATCTTCACTCTGTTTATGCCCACTGCCTGCCTGGCAATGCACGGAATGTGTCTGTCTGTGTGTGTGCAGTGAGTGCACAGAGAACAAGCTTCCTTTTCAGTAGATATGAGGCAGGGTACTCCCAGCCCTGGAACTGCTGCCCACCCAGCACTGAACCACTCAAGGACAATGCGGTTAAGTCTGTTTAAAAATAACAAATTGAACAGACTCGCTTAAGGCCAATCTTCACACTGTTTATGCCCACTGCCTGCCTGGCAATGCACGGAATGTGTCTGTCTGTGTGTGTGCAGTGAGTGCACAGAGAACAAGCTTCCTTTTCAGTAGATATGAGGCAGGGTACTCCCAGCCCTGGAACTGCTGCCCACCCAGCACTGAACCACTCAAGGACAATGCGGTTAAGTCTGTTTAAAAATAACAAATTGAACAGACTCGCTTAAGGCCAATCTTCACTCTGTTTATGCCCACTGCCTGCCTGGCAATGCACGGAATGTGTCTGTCTGTGTGTGTGCAGTGAGTGCACAGAGAACAAGCTTCCTTTTCAGTAGATATGAGGCAGGGTACTCCCAGCCCTGGAACTGCTGCCCACCCAGCACTGAACCACTCAAGGACAATGCGGTTAAGTCTGTTTAAAAATAACAAATTGAACAGACTCGCTTAAGGCCAATCTTCACTCTGTTTATGCCCACTGCCTGCCTGGCAATGCACGGAATGTGTCTGTCTGTGTGTGTGCAGTGAGTGCACAGAGAACCAGCTTCCTTTTCAGTAGATATGACGCAGAGTACTGCCAGTGCCAGCCCTGGCACTGCCCACCCAGCACTGAACCACTCAAGGAGAACGCTTTTAAGTCTGTTTAAAAATAGCAAATGTAACAGACTCGCTGAAGGGCAATGTTCACTCTGTTTACAATGCCCACTGCCTCACTGCCTGCCTGGCAATGCACGGAATGTGTCTGTCTGTGTGTGTGCAGTGAGTGCACTGAGAACAAGCTTCCTTTTCAGTAGATATGAGGCAGAGTACTGCCAGTGCCAGCCCTGGCACTGCCCACCCAGCACTGATCCACTCAAGGAGAATGCTTTTAAGTCTGTTTAAAAATAGCAAATGTAACAGACTCGCTGAAGGGCAATGTTCACTCTGTTTACAATGCCCACTGCCTCACTGCCTGCCTGGCAATGCACGGAATGTGTCTGTCTGTGTGTGTGCAGTGAGTGCACAGAGAACAAGCTTCCTTTTCAGTAGATATGAGGCAGAGAACTGCCAGTGCCAGCCCTGGCACTGCCCACCCAGCACTGAACCACTCAAGGAGAATGCTTTTAAGTCTGTTTAAAAATAGCAAATGTAACAGACTCGCTGAAGGGCAATGTTCACTCTGTTTACAATGCCCACTGCCTCACTGCCTGCCTGGCAATGCACGGAATGTGTCTGTCTGTGTGCACTGCAGTGCACATAGAACTAAAGTAGATATGAGGCAGGGTACTCCCAGCACTGGAACTGCTGCCCACCCAGCACTGAACCACTGAAGGAGAATGTGTTCACTCTGTTTACAATGCCCACTGCCTCACTGCCTGCCTGGCAATGCACGGAATGTGTCTGTCTGTGTGCACTGCAGTGCACATAGAACTAAAGTAGATATGAGGCAGAGTACTCCCAGCCCTGGAACTGCTGCCCACCCAGCACTGAACCACTCAAGGAGAATGCTTTTAAGTCTGTTTAAAAATAGCAAATGTAACAGACTCGCTGAAGGGCAATGTTCACTCTGTTTACAATGCCCACTGCCTCACTGCCTGCCTGGCAATGCACGGAATGTGTCTGTCTGTGTGCACTGCAGTGCACATAGAACTAAAGTAGATATGAGGCAGGGTATTCCCAGCCCTGGAACTGCTGCCCAGTGCCCACCCAGCACTGAACCACTCAAGGAGAATGCTTTTAAGTCTGTTTAAAAATAGCAAATGTAACAGACTCGCTGAAGGGCAATGTTCACTCTGTTTACAATGCCCACTGCCTCACTGTCTGCCTGGCAATGCACGGAATGTGTCTGTCTGTGTGCACTGCAGTGCACATAGAACTAAAGTAGATATGAGGCAGAGTACTCCCAGCCCTGGAACTGCTGCCCAGCCAGCACTGAACCACTCAAGGAGAATGCTTTTAAGTCTGTTTAAAAATAGCAAATATGAGGCAGAGTACTGCCAGCCCTGCCTGGCACTGCCCAGGATAAAATGTACAGACTCACTCAATAAGAATGTTCTTTTTTTTTTTTCCCTAACAAAGAATCTGTTCTGTGTTGTCTATCAAATCTGGTTCTGTTCTGTGTTGTCTATCAAATCGGGTTCTGCTATCTTCTCTGCCTCAGCCTGCCTAAGCCCACCCTGCACGATCCCGATCCCGATCCCACCTCCCCACTGAATCGCTGACAATGTCCGTCAGTCCTCGTGCTGCTGCTGCTTTTATAGTGCTGCTGGCTCGTCAGGAAATCCTCAGAGAAGCACGGAATGACAGCGCGATTTGCTGCATTCAGTGCTTCTCTGAAAAGGTGAACGCAGATTCGCTGCGTTCCGGTATCCATGCCGACCTGTCCCACCCTTTCCTGTGAGTCACTGAGACTCACAGGACAGGGTCAGACAGGTTGGCATGGTTACCGCAGGGGCGCCGCCATTTTCAGGTAATCCGGGGCTCCGAGCTCGAGTCGCAGGTAATGGCGGCGAGAAAGCGCGCGCATGGCGATTCGCCGTATCCGACATATCTATGTTCATTTATGTCGGAAATCTGCTCGTATACGCCCCATCTTTTTTTTAAGTTAAAAAAAAATATTGAGTTGCGTTTTCCATATGCGGTCAATCCGAATGCACATCCCTAATAATGCCTCTGTATCGCTCCATGGTGAGGCCGCACCTTGAATACTGTGTACAATTCTGGTCGCTGCATCTCAAAAAAGATATAATTTCAATGGAGAAGGTACAGAGAAGGGCGACCAAAATGATAGGGGGAATGGAACAGCTCCCCTATGAGGAAAGACTAAAGAGGTTAGGACTTTTCAGCTTGGAGAAGAGACGGCTGAGGGGGGATATGATAGAGGTGTTTAAAATCTTGAGAGGTCTAAAACAGGTAGATGTGAATTGGTTATTTACTCTTTCAGATAAAAGAAAGACTAGGGGGCACTCCATGAAGTTAGCATGTGGCATATTTAAAACTAATCGGAGAAAGTTCTTTTTCACTCAACGCACAATTAAACTCTGGAATTTGTTGCCAGAGGATGTGGTTAGTGCAGTTAGTATAGCTGTGTTTAAAAAAGAATTGGATAAGTTCTTGGAGGAGAAGTCCATTACCTGCTATTAACTGAGTTGACTTAGAAAATAGCCACTGCTATTACTAGCAATGGTAACATGGAATAGACTTAGGGGCAGATTTTATAAAACTATGCATGCGCATACTTTTGTTCGCGCACCAGGCGCAAACAAAAGTACGCCTGATTTCAATAGATACGTGCGTATCAGTTAAAATCCAGGGTTGGTGTGCGCAAGCTGCCCAAAATTGGCAGCCTGCACGCGCCAAGCCGCACAGCCTGACTCCGTTCTCTCCGAGGCCGCTTCGAAATTGGAGCGGCCTTGGAGGGAACTTTCCTTCCTCCCCCCGCACCTTCCCCTCCCTTCCCCACCCCCCCAGCCCTATCTAAACCCCCCTACCTTTGTTGCACAAGTTACGCCTGCCCAAGGCAGGCGTAACTTGCGCGCGCCGGGCTGGCCACTGGCGCACCATGGTCCGGTCCAGGGGCTGGTCCGGAGGCTGTGGCAACGCCCCTGATGACACGCTGGCCACAACACGCCCACGACACGCCCCCCAGGAAAGTCCCGAGACTTACGCGCGTCCCGGGGCTTTGTGCGCGCCGGCAGCCTATGCAAGATAGGCTCGGTGCGCAGGGTGGGTTTGGGGTAGGTTTTCGGGGGTTACACGCGTAACCCTTTGAAAATGTACCCCTTAGTTTTTGGGTACTCGCCAGCTTCTTATGGCCTGGATTGGCCACTGTTGGAAACAGGATGCTGGGCTTGATGGACCCTTGCTCTGACCCAGTATGGCATGTTCTTATGTTCTGTGTGTCAAATTAGAGTATTGGATTGTACAAACTATCTCTGGTGTATTTTTGTATTGATTTTAACTATTAAGTAAAGATTCTCTATCCAAAAAAAAGCACACCTGTAAGTGCATTTGATCACTGGAGTGGAATAACCACATTGGGTAAATGTCTCTGACATTATTTATGCTTGCTTTTCAAATTCAACAACATTTGAACATAGTCTTCTATAATATAAGAATTAGGGAAAAAGGCAAATTTTGCTCAGATGCTGTGGATAAAAACTTTGATAGTATAATCCAGCATTTTGATCTGGAGATTTCCTAAATAACGTGTTAAAAATTTGACTATCATTTTCAGAGATCTCAATGTCCAAAAATGAGAAACTTTTATTATATTGATAAATGAATTCTATATGTGGATTGCACTTGATTTAAGTAATGCACAAACTCCTTCAATGCCTCTATAGAATCATTCCAGAGGAGGTGTACCGCAGGGATCAGCCTTGTCCACAACCCTTTTTAACATATACATGCTTCCATTATGCCATCTACTAGCAGGATTAAGAATCATACATTACATCTATGCAGATGATATTCAATTAATTCTACCAATCGACGACTCAATGGAAAACACATTAAACCTAGCTAACATGTACCTAGACATCATAAAACAACTATTAAACTGAATGGAACTAGTGATCAATATTGAAAAAACAGAATTTCTACACTTAGAAAGAAAAAATATCGAAATCATTCAAACCCCAATTATACTAAAAAATAACCAGAAAATAGAACTAGCGAAAAAAGTAAGGAACCTAGGAATAATAATGGACCCTGAAATTAATCTAAAACAACACTTATCATTAAAAGTAAAAGAAGGCTATGCTAAACTCATGATCCTCAGAAAACTTAAACCGTTATTAACTCCTGTAGATTTCAGAACAGTGCTTCAGGCACTAGTTTTCGCCAGTACCGATTACTGTAACCCACTTTTTCTAGGACTCCCAAATACAATAATAAGACCACTTCAAATTCTACAAAACACAGCAGCGAGAATACTAACTGGAAAAAGAAGAAGAGACCATATAACTGAAACTCTGGCCGAACTTCACTGGCTACCCATAGAACAAAGAATAAAATACAAAGCACTATGTACCATACATAAACTAATACATGATGAAAAAGCGGACTGGCTAAACACCGCACTACGGGTACACGTACCACACAGGAACCTTTGTTCAGCAAACAAAGCTCTCTTAACCATTCCTTCAGTCAAGACAGCGAGACTAACACAGGTAAGAGAGAGGGTATTGTCTTTAGCAGAACCCACACTCTGGAACACAATGCCTTTGGAGATCAGATTACAGAGAGACCCCAAAACATTCAAGAGAAGTCTAAAGACATGGCTTTTTAAATAAGCCTATTATAAAGAGACTGGAGAACAGAAAATACACTGGAATAAACAGAAGAGCACTGGCACACAGCACTATTCTCATAAATGTGCATTACAATATTTTAACATATTGAGTACACAATGAATGTAACAAGATAGCACAGTAAATGTGATTTTTTTACCTGTTAAAGTACCTTCCAGGTACACCTGGCCAGAACCTACATCACTAAACATTTGTACGTATTTTTATGATTTAATGTAACTGAAACTTAATGGCACCGGTTAGAATATACTATAGTACGCTTACTCCAAACTTACTTATGTGCCTACATGTAAACCATTGCGATAGTATATAACTTAGCGATGGTATAGTAAAGACTTTAAATAAATAAATAAGACAGACCTCATCGATAAAGCGTGCCACTTCATAATATGCCCAGCATATCTTTATTAATATATCCAGCAAGATTCAAATGCGGTCATAAATAGATTTGCAATTGAAGGTGAAGGATGTTGGCCCAACAGCGTTCAAATAACTTGTTCATGTAAACATCTATTAAAGATTTAAAAAAAATTTGTGTCAAAGCTAGTGTTGCTAGATCCATAAGAAAATCAGTTGGGACCTGCATTGGTCTGGGGCGATTGTCCAGTACTTGTTGAATAATCTTTGATGCTTGCTGCTAGGGAATTGAGGTTTAATGCGAAGTCACATGCAATGTCACTAACCACCAATCAAAAACATCAGAATCAATTGCAGCTAGTATCCTTAAAAAATGAGACAAATCTTTTATGGATGAGGCTCTTGTAGGAACTTCCACACTTAAACAGGCTGATACAATAAATGTGCATGGAAAACGGGCACTCAGTGTTGAGTGCCTGCTTCCTAATGTGCGTCCAGTTACCTCTCCTGGGCGCACAACTGAATATTTAAATGAGGGGTCATGCTAAAAAGGAGGTACTAGGGACAAATGTGCGTCTCTAGTGCCTCTGAGGCATCAGGCACACAGGAGAGGTGGCTGTCAAGTGGGTTGGGAAAACGGATATTTAATCTACGAGTGTCCATTTTCTCCTGCTACCGGCATAGACACAAACAAGATACTCAGCCTGGACCAAGGTTCTCTCAACTGAGAGAACCTTGCCCAAATCTCATCTTGGAGTGAGTTTCCTCACTCTGAAGGCCAGCAAATCTTCACAAGTGACCACTGTTCTGTTCGTAGGTGTCACGTAGCATGTCAAAGTGGCCCCTAACCCCCTACACACTTACCTAATCCCCACCTCGAGTTACTAGGTGGGCCTACCCTAGGGATACAAATACCTGCCTATGGGCCATGATATTATGGCCAGGCTCTCTCTCTTGCTCCCCCAGTGGTTGAATGCAAGAAATACATTAGGTTTGGCACTTATCGCAGAATCTGAAATGGTACTGCAATGTGCACTAACTTATCTCTTCGCACAGGTAATTATTGCAAATTGCAAAAAATACTATATTAGCATAAAACACACCCCTTTTGCTATCGCATGCGGTACTTACCGCATTTTGATAAATCCAGGCCTAAGTTTCCATGTGATGAGCACTACTAGCTACGCAGTGATTTGGACACGTATTTTGAATGCGCTAATCCCCATATTGGATATGGGGTTATGGATGCGCGTCCAATCACTTGTTAAGATGTGTGCAATGGCTAATGCATGGTATTGATCAGCCTGAAAGTGTCCACATATTGATACAAAAGTTCAAGAAGTGAATCATTCAAAGAAAGAATAGGGCATATCTGGGGATGCCTTCAAGCTCTTGTGCATCTTTGGGAGTATGTCAAATACCGGTAGACATGGAAAGAACCATTCAAAAACTAAGAATTCCTTCTTGGTCAGAAAACCTGTTTCCAAAGATATCTCAGTTATTATTTGTATCTGTGTTTGTAATGTATTTGTGGGATCTTCTGAGAATATACAATAACAATTGCTGTTTTCTAATTGTAATCTACACTCATTTTGATATACTCCCAGTCAAGCACTACCACTTCCCTGCCCTTGTCCGCTGCTTTAATTATTATGTTAGGGATCTGTTTTTAAATTCCTTAAAGCTTGCCTTTCTAACTTCATTAGATTTTCACTAAATCTATGAGATGTAGATTCCAACTGTGTGATAACTCTCAAGACCAATGTAGATAATACAGAGTCTACAGGGCCTGGAGGCATCCAAGATGATTTAATATAGACATGTGAAGAGTCCTTAAACTGCAAAGACTGATTCTGAAAAAATATCAACTGTAATTTAGAAATAAATTTCTCAAAATCAATATGAAATCGACAATTGACAGGAAATATTAAAAACTAAGTTATCTTCCCTTGTTGAGATCTCATTTGGCCTGCCTTTCTCGGTCTGATAAAAGCACCATAATCCTCAACATTGGAATCAACAGAGGATAGGTCAAATGTAACTCATTTTTTCCCCTGTTCAAAGTTTTCTTTATCTGACCAGGGATAGATCAAAATATGGCCATGTTGCGTGTTTGAGATAAGTTTCGAGCATTTTTGACATATTAAGCATAACAGTGGTTAAAGGAAGTATTGTTAGACACTTGAAGTTCAAGAATTGCGACAGACTGCAGAGCTTTTTTTTCAAAATGATTGGATGTTTTGTGACATAAATGAAAGTTGGGTGAAAATCCAAGATGGATTCATATTTATAAGGTTGAAACTGAAACGATATTTTTTTGTGAAAATTTAGTTAAAAAGTTTGAAACATAAAAAAAAATGTTTTTTTTGGCCAGGGATGGCAGTAAAATACAAGTGCGAATAGCACCAAGAAAAGATCTTGGTGGTGTTCTGTCTGAGGATTTTTCCCTTTCTAACAGAAATGGTAGTCTAAACAGTCATGGTTCATATGAATCTTAGCTCAAAGTTATTAGAAGTGTGTATTTAAAAGAATAATATACAGAATATAAAAATGATTATAAAAAATAAAAATATTCAAAAAATAAATGATTACAAAATTTTATAAAGAGGATTGTTATCCAGTAAACATTGGCATCAAGTAGATTTAGGTGGAGCTAAAAACTGGAAAAATGAAGGTAGTTTTAGAAATTAATTTAAAATCTTTGTTCCATTTCTAAGGGAAGCAATTTGGGGATGCATTCAGTAACCCTAAGGATCTCTCATTGTGAACTTTGAAAATAAATGCTCAGTCCAAATGCTCAGCAGAGATACTTGCGAACTGTAAACTCAGATGTGCCTATGCAACAACCTATAAATAACTTTTCTTGTAAGTAAAAGTCATACCAGTTTTCAGGGATGTGCAGAGCAAAATTTTATGTTCATATTTCTTATGTCCGAAAGGGGGTCCCACTTGCGGCCAATATGGACATAAAAAAAATCCAATGAGTTGGGTATATGTACATATGTGCAAAAAAAAAATTTAAACCCCCTCACCCTCCTTAATCCCCCCCCCAGACTTACCACAACTCCCTGGTGATCGAGCGAGGAGTGAGGACGTCATTTCTGCAATCCTTGGCGAGAAGCATGTGACGTCGGCGGCACGTCGAGTGACGCCGGCGTCACGTGATTCCCGGCTCGTTCGCGCCGGACGGCTCGTTCGGCCCAAAAAGAACTTTTGGCCAGCTTGGGGGGGCCTCCTGACCCCCCCAAGCTGGCCAAAAGTTCTTTTTGGGCCGAACGAGCCGTCCGGCGCGAACGAGCCGGGAATCACGTGACGCCGGCGTCACTCGACGTGCCGCCGACGTCACATGCTTCTCGCCAAGGATTGCAGAAATGGCGTCCTCACTCCTCGCTCCATCACCAGGGAGTTGTGGTAAGTCGGGGGGGGGGGGGATTAAGGAGGGTGAGGGGGTTTATATTTTTATTTTGGCTCAACAATCGCGATTTCCCACATATCGAACATATCTATGTTCGATATGTGGGAAATCCGATCGTTTATGTCGAATCAATTTTTTAAGTTAAAAAAAAATATGAGTTGCGTTTTACTAATGCGGTCAATCCGAATGCACACCCCTACCAGTTTTGGAACCATAGCTTTGGAGTTTTCTGCCATTAAAACAGGTCATGATTGATGTTAAATTGTATTGCACGTAGAAGACCTTGATTATGTGTCCTTTTAACCATGGGTCCACTACATCAATTGCTTGACCACTGATTAAAGAACTCAAAGACCATTCAGGACTTTTCCCAAACCAATGGTTTCATCTCTCTTCTACCTCCTTCTTTTTGTTACTTTTTATTGCATAGGACCTCTTTTTTCCCTTTAATTCCATTTTCTCTTTCTCTCCTTTGATACACCTTCTGTGTTTTTAGGCTTCATAAGGTGAATATCTCAGGCTACTCAGGTTTTTGCTGAATAGCAAATTTATAAAAGAGAGTTTTCAGGAGATGCAGTACTTGTGATGTTCCACCCAGACACTTCATTAACGCCATCCACTTATTTCACAACTAATTATTTACCCACATATTTATATGACTTGTAATCTCCTTCTAGAGCTCTCATACCTGGCTAGACCAATATTACCTGTGACTGGAATATCTCCAGGACTGACAGATGGTGTGGAAGTGAAGCTCTTATTATTGTCTCTGGAAGTAATTTTGACACTCATTTATCCTTGAAGAAAATTAAAAAGAAATATCTAGAATAAACTCTGTAGTTTATCACATGCCATAAGGAAAACAGATTAAAAAGAAAAAACACTGGTTGACATTTCTTATAGTCAAAGATATTTTCAAAGAAACAATCCATTTATTTTAAAATATTCGTTTTTATTAAAGTTTAATGCAGTTATATACAAAAGGAAAACATCCACAGCACCGATTTCGGAGCGGCCTTGGAGGGAACAGGTTGCACAAATGTGCACCCCCTTGTGCGCGCTGACCCCGGATTTTATAAGATACGCGCGGCTACGCGTGTATCTTATAAAATCCAGCGTACTTTTGTTCGTGCTCGCGCAAATTTATAAAATCTGCCTCTTAGTGTGCAAGTGGGATTTAAAAAAAAAAAAAAAAATGTAAGCATTTGGACTCTATTTTTGAATATGTAGTGCCTTGTCAGTGAGGTGGTTTGATAGAAACAGTACCACTTTATCGGATGGAATGCACATTTAATTTAGTTGAGTACCTTCTGTTTGAAAATCCACTTGTGTTTTGTGATGGCTGAAAAGACAATGCACAACTTTGCATTTTGGTATCCAGCTGTGAATTTGTTAATAGGCACCCATTATACCTCTGCCAAGGGTGGCAAACATTTAGGGGCAGCAGGCTGGCTAAGCTTGCTTTCATTCAGCAGAAAACAGACTTCTGCTACCCTGTAACAGATCTGTTTGGGGGGGTGGGGAGGGAGGGGGATGTTTAAAGGACCAAAAGTGCCTAGGCACAGAAAAATCCATCCCTGTTGGCATGCTACTGAAAGCTTAGCCCTTTGTGCATCATTTCATACAGAACTACATCTTAAGCATAAAACAGACTATCCTTCAGGGCATGAAGCAGGCACAAATAATCTGAGGTATTCAATAAGCTAGGTGCAGTTCCAAAGTAAGGCCTAGATTTAAAGAGCCTAATTATTAGAGAGAGAGGGAGATTGAGACTAGCTACAAGGCCCTTCTAGTAGTTAGCTATTTATATCTCTACAGGAGACCCCACCTAGTAACTCAAGGTGAAGTTTAGGTAGTAGTGTAGGGGCTAGGGTCCACTTTTACATGCAGAGTGAGACGTACGAACAGAACAGTGCACTCTTGTGAAGATTTGATGTCCTTCGGAGTGAGGAAATTTTACCCTCAACCTGGGTAAAATCAAACTAGGTTGAGAGAACATTGTACAAATCTCATCACTGTGTGAGTTTCCTCACTCCGAAGGACATCAAATCTTCACAAGAGCGTACTGTTCTGTTCGTATGTCTCATTCTGCATGTAAAAGTGGCCCCTAGCCCCTACACTACTACCTAAACCTTACCTCAAGTTATTAGATGGGCCTCCTATAGTAGCATAAATAGTTGCTTTTTATGGTGCCACCCCCAGAGGTTCTCTCTCTCTTTCCCTATCTCCCTCCCTCTTACTCTCAGGCCCTTCCCCGCCCAAAAATGGCCAAAACAAAATTTGTGAAAAAATCACAAATTGCGTTATGGGCATACATAACACATGGTATCATACAGCTTAACACAATTGAAAAAGGTGTAATTATTTTCGGAGATATTGTGCATTATGGCTTCATGAAGCCAGTGCACTTTTTCTGAAATCCTACCCCCAACTCCTCCCCAATCCCCCCCCTTTTAAAAATTTGCATCGCACCATGTGTTATGGTGCTTATCGCATGTTTTAAGGCATTGTTCACATGAAAAAAACACCATAACGCGATTTGATAAATGGCCCTTTAAAATAGCCAGGTTCTCTGCCATAAGTCCATGCAGTTCTTCATTGCAACTTTCTTATCATCCTGGGTTTTAAACAGCACTGCTAAACAGGCTTCGAGTTGCTAGGAACAAGGTGCTGTTCCCAGAGAGCCTCTTTTTTAAAAATCAAGGCCTAATTTCATTCTTCCCAGGTATGGCTACTGATCCTAGCAGCAAGTTGAATATCAGGTCTCTTCTCATGCATACAGTGCAGTCATTCATTAATGATCTTCAGTGGCTCAGGAGGCAGTGCTTTGGTCTCTCACTTACTTAGTAGGTTGCTAGTTTAAAACCCAAATAATCCTTTTGCTCTTATATCATGGTCCCTTCTGATGCAGTCCTTCCCCTTCTTGGTAGGGGTGTACCGGGATAAACCATTTGTTTTCATTTTTTGGTTCATTTTTGGGAGGTTTACCGCCACATATTTTGGTTCATGGCATGTTTGATTTGTTTCATTAATGTGAAAAAAACTAATCAAACATTAAAATAAAAAACCCTAAAAAGAAACCAAAAAAAGAAAATGGAGCCTCTAAGGCCTTCCGTTCTCCTCCCACCAGTAAAAATGCCGGGGTCAGGATTCCCCCTGGCTTCCATTTGCCCGGTTCAGTGGGGACCTGCATATGAGGAAAAGGCCAAGGCTAAAAGATGCAGTAGGTTGCTGTGATGCTGCAGCCTGGCATGGGGTCAAGTCCTGAATCTGGTAACTTGGCCTAGTCCCAGGCCCGATGCTGGGGCCCAGCCAAAGGCTGGGTCCTGAGACCTTGAGCTTGGCTTAGGCCAAGACCTGGGCCCAGACCCAACACTGAGGCCTGGGCTTGGAACTAGGCCCGACGCTGGGGCTTGGCCTGGAAGATGTGTCCAGATGCCCTAGGCAGGCCGATGCTGCAGCCCAGGCCTCACAGCTCTGATGTCTGCAGCCTCTTCTTTTTTCGTAAACTGATGCCATCCAATAGGGTCACACCAAAGTAAATTAAGTCTGACACATTCACCCCAACATATGGTGCCATTTTGACAATGTTGTACTTCAAAATGGTGCCGTCCACAGGGATCGCGCCAGAGTTAACTAAGTCAGAGTCAGTGTCAGTTTATGAAGAAAAAAGAGAGAAGTGGACCCTAAGCCAGGGCCTGACCCTAGGCTGAGTCCTAAGGGTTGAAACTTGGCATGGTGGCATCTTCAGATACCCAACAGATCAGGTAAGTGAAATCTTTCAGGGGTTCAGGTCTCGGCCGAGACCCCAGTGTCTTGCTTGGGTGTAGGCCACAGCCCCTGCTTTGGGCCTCTGCCTATACTCTAAGCAAGACCTCTGCTTTGGACCTGGTCCTAGGCCTAGGCACCAGCACCTTGCTTGAATGTAGAACGCGGCCTCTGCTTTGGGCCTTGGCCTATGCCCTAAGCCTGATGCATTCATATTAAACTTATGCAACAAATAAAGTTCATTTCAAGGGGGCCTTCAAATCATTTTGAGCCCCCTTGAATAAAATGAATTGCCCATTTTCATTGTGCTTTGCACATTCATTTAAAATGAATGAACATTCTTACTTCTTGGTAGACATCTATGGCATGAGCTTTTGGTCTGGTTTCTCTTCTTCTGGATGTCTCTAGTCTTCTTTTACCTCATGATCATCTCCCTGGGATCAGATGCTCTTCCCTTTTCTGTCCTCAGTACTGACAGCCATATGCCTAGCCTACATTTTATTAAGGTTTTCAGCAAAGAGGCTTGCCCATGAATAAAAGATAACCGCTCACGCTTAGTTTAGCATGTATATTTTTAAAGCTGCATCACACAATTTAGACACAGATGCTATTATTACCACACAGGAGCTATCATTTTATGGCGATAAAAGGATTTAGTGCATTACCAGTTAAGGGATATTGTTTTTAGTGAGCACATGCTAAACACGTTACCATGAATGTTCAAGAGCCACAGTGCAACTATTATCCAGGGTAAGAAGCTGATTTAAGGCCTGAGTCATTGAGGTCCTTTCTCGTAGATGCAGGGAGAAAAACATTTGTGCCCTTCTTTTTTTTTTTTTTTTTTTTAACCTAGATCAAGTCCACAGATCCATTTTGAAAACAGGGCAGTTTTTTGTTTTTAAGTCAATCGTTTGAAATGACACTATTTTGAAGTTTGATGGGAATGGAATGAGCTATCCCACATTGTGTTCTGTGCTACAGCTTCTGTTTCTCTTTACTCCCACATACCCCTCTGGCCAGGCTATTAAAGCTGCAAATTCAGAACTGAAGCAGTTCTTGAAATGCACTTTATCATACAGAACTGAACTGTGTTAAGCTACAGTTACTCACAGAATATACATATAGCAGGCAACTTTGGGCTCCTCTATAGGTTTTGAGTACAAATGAACATTGATAATTGTTCTCTGTTTTTATATTTGACATTTGTAGACCACCAAATACAGAAGCCCAAGGCAATATACAATAAAAACAAACATAGTACATCAAAACAAAATACTAACAAAACAAGATACTAATAGTCACAAACCAGATGAATCCTAGCTCAAACAAATGAGTTTTGAGCATAATTTTAAAAGTCACTATACAGTAGGGATGTGCAATCGTTTAGGACAAATTAGGCGTCCTGGTTCGGGGAACTCGAAAACTGAACCAAATTTTCCCGAAATTTCAGGAAAATTCAGTTTTCGGGTTAGTGCGCACTAACCCGAAAATTGGCATGTCCCTGTGTGCATGCTGGAAAGCACGCGCACCTTTTAAACTCTACCCCTAAGTGTATCTGCCAGGCGAGCATTCTCCACACAGTTGGGATGTCAAGCAACCACCCTGGGTAGGACTGGGAAACCTAGCTGGTCCTAAAGGCTGAGATAATCTCTCAGTACCACTCTTATTGGCTGTCAGGGGCTGCCATAGTACTTGTAGCTTCTCCGTCCTTCTCCAGAATTGAGCATGAACATCCCACCCACCCACAGCATGCCCAACTTCAGCATAGCCCGATTGGCAGCAGACTTGTGCTGGGGGCATAGTGCGCAGTGTCAGCCATAGGGGCTACAATATATTTTATTTGGGAATGTACAGTTAAGCACTGACTTCTTTCCAGAAAAAAAAAAATTCCTTGGCAGCACCTTTGATTACATCTTGTCAGAGGCAGCATTGATGTATAATGTGGTTTTAATCCCTATGCCAAAGAATGGAAAGTCTGAAGAAAGGAACAGATTCATGCTAGCAACTGTTATAAATTACTGATTTCTTTCATAGCAGAGTGTATAGTATGGAGAAATTACATTATAATTATTACAACAAACATCATACAGTGCTTTATCAGCCTTTTCGAATGTTGAAAGTGGAGTATAGAGAATAGGTGTTAATGGTCTGCAGGAACTGTCCTTTTTGGGTTTAGCTCTCCTCTTTTCATTGCTAAGGGGTAGATTTTAAGAGGCGCGCGAACAGCCTACTTTTGCTTGCGCATCAGACTCAAGCAAAAGTACGCTGGATTTTAGTAGATACGCGCGGAGCCGCGCGTATCCACTAAAATCCTGGATCGGCGCGCGCAAGGCTATCGATTTTGTATAGCCTGCGCGCGCCGAGCCGCGCTGCCTCCCCCCGTTCCCTCCAAGGCCGCTCCGAAATCGGAGCGGCCTCGGAGGGAACTTTCCTTTGCCCTCCCCTCACCTTACCCTCCCTTCCCCTACCTAACCCACCCACCCGGCCCTGTCTACACCCCCCCCTTACCGTTGTCGGGGGATTTACGCCTCCCGGAGGGAGACGTAAATCCCCGCGCGCCAGCGGGCCTGCTGCGCGCCGGGCCGCGACCTGGGGGCGGGTACGGAGGGCGTGGCCACGCCCCCGGGCCGTAGCCACGCCCCGTACCCGCCCCCAAAACGCGGCCGACACGCCCCCGAAACGCCGCGTCGACCGGGCCCGCCCCCGACACGCCCCCGACACGCCCCCCTCCGAGAACCCCGGGACTTACGCGAGTCCCGGGGCTCTGCGCGCGCCGGGAGGCCTATGTAAAATAGGCTTCCCGGCGCGCAGGGCCCTGCTCGCCTAAATCCGCCCGGTTTTGGGCGGATTTAGGCGAGCAGGGCTCTGAAAATCTACCCCTAAGAGCATAAGAACATAAGAAGATGCCATACTGGGTCAGACCAAGGGTCCATCAAGCCCAGCATCCTGTTTCCAACAGTGGCTAAACCAGGCTACAAGAACCTGGCAAGTACCCAAACAGTAAGAAGATCCCATTGCCAGCTCAAGAAGATCCCATTGCTAGCTCAAGAAGCATTCTATTCATTTATAGTAAGCACGTCTCTGTTCCAAGAGGATTTACAATCTAAAGGTCCTATTTACTAAGCACTTTTCCCATTAACACAAACCTGGAGAAACTATTTACAGGCTGATATTCTATTTATCCAGCTATGTTCAGCAGTCACCACAGACAGATAAGCTACTTATCCAGCTAAGTAGATGGCCAGATAAGTCAGGGGTAGGTGATGAGTTAACCAAATGAGTTAATCAGATCTGTTAGATCTGACATAGAGCCAGATATAACTTTTCAGCTAAACTGCTTCAAATACGAGGATATTCAGCAGTATAGGTGACCTACGCTAAGCGCATGAGTGATCGCTTATGCATTTTGGAGCATCGCTCACAGGTTTTACATGGTTTCTCACATGCCCTTTTTTCTTTGTACTATATACAGAAATGCAGCGTTAATACTGGAGCTCAGAAATTGTTAGCTTAAAAACATTGTTGCTCATACACACACAAAAAAATATGCACACACCTAGCCACTCCTTGGAGGGAACATTGATAGCCATGCTGCTGAATATCCCATGTAAGTTAGCCAGATAAGTCATATCTGGCTTACCTACAGAAACATTCAATTTTGAATGCTGACCTCCAAGTAAATAGGCCCCTAAGTCTTTACCTGAGACAATAGAGGATGACATGACTAGTCCAAAGTTATAAAAAGCAGCAGCAGGGATTGATACCTGGCTTTCCGGGTTCATAGCCTGCTACTCTAAACAAAAGTCTTCTTCTCTCTTCCATAGAGTCTCCTTGGCAAATTTTCTTTTCTGTGGCAACTGTAGCTGCTGAGATTTATATATCTCTGTGTTACCACCATTGAGATACTAACACTCAACTTAAAAGGCAGCCAACAGCAAAATTTCATTAGTGGTGCCACCTTCACATATTTCAGCTCATCTCCATTATAACAAAGTCACTTTCCCAACCTGTGTGTCATGTAGAGAGTGCGGTTGATAATAAGCTGAGGGCAGGCCTATTAAGTTATCTGCCTAAACTTATGCTTAAAAGGAGCTATTACAAAGGCAACAAATCTATACGTTAGAAAAGTAAACAAAAGTAAGGGGTAAAAGAAACTGATCTGGTTCTGAAAGGAGGTGACTGGAAAAATAAGGGCAAAAAAAACCACGCTCAAGAAGTATAAAGGATCCCAAAAAGAGGAACACAGGAAAAAAACCAGGTGAAATTTAGGAAGATGAAGAAAGAAATCAGGAAAGCAAAAGGTCAAGTAGAAGAAAGAATTGTGAAAGAAGTATAGTGAAGTGACAAAACAATTTTCACATATAGCAGAGGTGGAAGGAAGGCCCAAAGTGGTAGAGTGAAATTGAAAGGTGACAAGGAGGAATGTGTAGAGATGGAGAAATTGCAGAGACATTAAACAAATATATTAGTTCGATGTTCACTAAAGAAGACCCTGAAGAAGGACCTTTGCTGGTTGACAAGACCATAGATGGGAGTGGGGTAGACACAACCCTGTTTACAAAAGAGTGGACAGGCGATGGGGCCAGATGAGGTACATCCCAGGGATACTAAGGGAACTCAGATGTGCTGTGGGTCCAATGAAAGACCTCTTCTATGGATCCCACTTCACAAGAGTGGTAGCAGAGAGGAAGCTGGAAACTACAGGCTAGTTAACCTCACTTAATGGTGGGGAAAATTCATGGAACCTCTGCTGAAGGAAAGTATTAGGGGTGTGCAATCATTTGCAACATATTGGCAATCCGCAACATATAGGGCCATATTCGTTGTATTCGTGGGGAAGCGAAACGTATCACGATTCCCACAAATACAACGAATCTTCACCGAATTATTTGGCCGTCTAAAGGAGAAAATTTAAACAAAACCCCCACCCTTCTGACCCTCCCAAGACTTGCCAAAACTCCCTGGTGGTCCAGGGGGGGTCCAGGAGCCATCTACTGCACTCGCTCCGTCGGCTGCCAGTATTCAAAATGGCACCGATAGCCCCTGTGACATAGTAAGGGCAAAGGCTATCGGCGCCATTTTGATTACTGGCAGCCGACAGCTCGAGTACAGGAGATCGCTTCCGGACCCCCGCTGGACCACCAGGGACTTTTGGCAAGTCTTGTGGGGGTCAGGAGGGTCTCCTAAGACTTGTCAAAAGTCCCTGGTGGTCCAGTGGGGGTCTGGGAGCGATCTCCTGTGTTCAGGCTGTTGGCTGCCAGTAATCAAAATGGCTCCAATAGCCTTTGCCCATACTATGTCACATGGTAGGAGCACAAGATGGCGCCAGCCGTCCATTGCTCCTACCATGTGACAGGGGCCAACCAATGGCACCAGTAGCCCTGTGACATAGTAAGGGCAAAGGCTATCGGCGCCATTTTGAATACTGGCAGCCGATGGCATGAGTGCAGTAGATGGCTCCCGGACCCCCACTGGGCCACCAGGGAGTTTTGGCAAGTCTTGGGGGGGTCAGGAGGGTGGGGGGGGGGGGTTGTAGTTAATTAAATTTTAGCCGGAAAATGAATAAGAATGGAACGCATGAACAGATCGAGGCCCTCCTTGCCGAATGCAACGTATCTGCCCCCCCACGAATACCGAATGTAACGTATGCGGTCCCTCTGCACATCCCTAGAAAGTATACGGGCGGATTTTAAAAGCCTTGCTCACGTAAATCCGGGCGGATTTACGCGAGCAGGGCCTTGCGTGCCAGCGCGCCTATTTTCCATAGGCCGCCGGCGCGCGCAGAACCCCGGGATGTGCGTAGGTCCCGGGGTTTTCTGAAGGGGGCGTGTCGGGGGCGGGGCCGAACGACGCAGCATTTTGGGGGCGGGACGCGGCGTTTCGGGGGCGGGCCCGGGGGCATGGTTTCGGCCCGGGGCGTTCCGGGGGCGTGACCTCGCCCTCCGGAACCGCCTCCGGGTCGGGTCTCGGCGCGCCAGCAGCCCGCTGGCGCGCGTGGATTTATGTCTCCCTCCGGGAGGCGTAAATCCATGGATAAAGGTGGGGGGGGGGTTTATATAGGGCCGGGGGGGTGGGTTAGGTAGGGGAAGGGAGGGGAAGGTGAGGGGAGGGCGTAAGAAAGTTCCCTCCGAGGCCGCTCTGATTTCGGAGCGGCCTCGGAGGGAACGGAGGCAGGCTGTGCGGCTCGGCGCGCGCCGGCTGCCCAAAATCGGCAGCCTTGCACACGCCGATCCAGGATTTTATAAGATACACACGGCTACGAGCCTATCTTATAAAATCCAGCGTACTTTTGTTTGCGCCTGGTGCGCCAACAAAAGTACGCGAACGCGCTTTTTAAAAAAATCTACCCCATAGTGAACTATCTACAATCATAGTTCCCTCTAAGCTAAGCATGTGTGTATTGCTTATACATTTCAGAACTTTGCTAACAGGTTTTACATGGTTATTCACATGCTTATTTTCTTTCTGCTATACACAGAAATGCAATGCTAATACTGGCACTCAGAAATTGTTAGTTTGAAAAAATAGTTGCTCACATGAAAAAAAATGTGCACACACCTAGTCACTCCTTGGAGGGAACATTGTATATAATCTGGTGGGTTGCTGGACCCAAGAAAGCATGGATTCCCAAGCGGATGGTCTTTTTTGATTGGGTGACTTGAGAACTGGATCAAGGAAGAACACAAGTTATTTACTTGAATTTCAGCAAAGCTTTTGATACCATCTCATGTAGGAGGCTTATGAATAAAATGATAAGCTTGGGAGTGAGCGCCAATGTGGTGGAATGGATTACAAACTGGTTGATTGATAGCAGATAGTATGTAATGGTAAATGGAACCTACTCT
Source organism: Rhinatrema bivittatum (assembly GCF_901001135.1). NCBI lineage: Eukaryota > Metazoa > Chordata > Amphibia > Gymnophiona > Rhinatrematidae > Rhinatrema > Rhinatrema bivittatum. The sequence goes on from NC_042617.1 coordinate 371,998,257, forward strand.
GAAGAAAGAACAGTGTTAAGTGAAGTACCACAAGGATCAGTTAAGGAACTGTTTCTTTTGAATATCTTTTTGAGTGACATTGTGGAAGGTAGACAAGATATCACCTGGAGTGCTGTGTTAAGTTCTGGAGCCCATATCTAAAAAAGGATAGAGATAAGATGGAGGCAGTTCAGAAAAGTGTGACCAAAATGATGTGAGAGCTATATCTGAAGACCTGTAGAGGCTGAAGTATCTAAATATGTATTCCCTAGTAGAGAGGAGGTGCAGGGGAGATATGATACAGACCTTCAGATACCTGAAAGGTTTTAATGTTTCACAAACTTTGACCATTTTCAACAGAAAGGAAACTTTACAACTAGAGGTCATGACATGAAACTCCAGGGGGGCAACTCAAAACCAACATCAAGAAATATTTCTTCATGGAGAAGGTAATGGAGCCTGGAATGCCCTTCTGGAAGAAGTGGTGAGGATGAAAACAGTAAAAAAATTCAAAAGGGCATGGAATAAACACTGAGGATCCCTAAAGGCTAAAGGTTGGAACTGAAGAAAAGGGTGCATGGGGTAACCTGCATGGAGAGGTAGTTACTAGCCTTAACATAAGGCATCAGAGTAACCTACACAGAGCAGCAGTTACAATCATAGGCAGCTTGTTGGGCAGATTAGATGGGCTATTTGGTCTTTATTTGTTGTCATTACTATGTTACTATGATATTAAGTGGCATGTCTGCATCATTGAATATAACCAGATAAATCAAAGTTATCTGAATAAGTTTATCTGAATAACTTTAGGACTGTTCCACAGCATAAATGGATTTATCTGGATAACTTTTTGTATTTATTTATTTAAAAAATGTATATACCGCATATCAAAATTTCTATGCGGTTTAACACAGGTACATTCACAATAAGCTTATCAGACAAATTGCAAAGATAAAATTATAATCTATCAAAAAACATAAAATAAGAAATAATAAAAATTACAAAATAATTAACTCACTAATTTGACAAATTGCTCAGTTGCGTTGAACTAGACTCCAAACTACCTCAGCTATTCAATTTGATCTTTCTATAGCTATGCATCAATGTATGCCTGAGAAAACAATTGAGCCTTAAGATACTTTCTGAACTTTAATAATGATACTTCCTCTTTTAGATCAAAGGGAAGGGAGTTCCATAATACTGGACCCTGAACATAAAAGAGCTTCTTTCTGATCTAATTGAATTGAATACTTTTAGGTGAAGGAACAGTTAAAAGATGTTGATATGAAGATCTCAAACAGCGAGAAGATTGATACGATTTTAGCTCTGCATTCAGACTTGGAGGAGCTAGCTCATTGATACCCTTAAACACAAGCAAAATGATTTTGAAAGTGATCCTCCACTTAATTGACAAAAAATGTAAACTAATCAATGATGAGGTAATATGTTCCCTCAATCTTACCCCTGTAATGACCCTAGCTGCAGAATTTTGTATCAGTTGTAGGGCTCTCAATGATTTTTGTGGGAGTCCTAAATATAAAGAATTGCAGTAGTCAAGAAGAGATAAAACTATAGACTGTATAGTTGTTCTTAGATCTGTCTGGCTTAAGAATGGTTGTAGATAGTGGGTAGCAGATGTATCTTAAAGTAAGATGTTTTAATGACCTTAGAAATTTGTGGCTTCAATGATAAGGTTGTATCCATAATGAATCCTAAATTTCTGGCTTCTGTTACTATGAGAATTTGTTGATCATCTAATGCCAGAAATTTTGGCAATTTGGGATCAGAAAATCTAGCCAAGTGCAGGATTTCAGTTTTTGACACATTCAACAGTAACTTGTTTTTACATTCCCATTCTTTGAAAACTTTCAAACAGGATGCAGTCTTCTTCAAAGAGGATTCAACTGAATCTTGGATAGGTATATAGAACTGGATGTCGTCCGCATATTGTCGGTAACCCACATCCAGTTGCGCTAGTACTTTATATATTGGAGCTATGCAAATATTAAAAAGAACAAGAGAAAGGGATGATCCCTGTGGGACTCCAGTATTTAGCTCAAACCTATCAGAACATTTACCTGAATTATGAACGGACTGAGAGTGGTCTTTTAGAAAAGAAGAAAACCAATTTAAACATGTATTACCAATCCCAATACTACTTACCGATGAATTAAAATAGAATGGTCAATAGTTTCAAATGCTGCACTGAGATCTAGAAATACAAAAAAATCCTTTACCACTATCAAAACTTTGCCGAAAGTTATCTACGAGAGACAATAGTAGTGTTTCTATATTAAAGTTGGGTCGAAAGCCATACTGAAAATCATCCAAGATGTGGTTAGTGTCCAAGAACTCATGAAGCTGAAATAAAACTGCTCACTAATAATTTGGCTACAAAAGGAAGATTGCTGATGGGACTATATCTTGTGAGATCCATAGGATCTGCTGTGGATTTTTTTAATACTGGTCTTACTGTGGCCCCTTTCAGTATTAAAGGAACATAAACTTCCACTAAAGATTAATTCACCAAGAAAATGAAAAAGTTCCATCCCTGATAGTTTAAAAGAGACATTTGAACAATTAGATAGTGGGTAGAAGTTCGGTTTCAAACTATTAATTAAGTGAAGAACTTCTTTTGAGCTTACTAAAGTGAATGACTCCCAAATACAAGTCACTTCCCCATGATCAATTTTGCTATTACCCGCAAAGCAAGAAGATATTTTTTTAAGTTTCTCATTGAAAAATAAACCAAATTCTTGTGCGCTATGTATACTCTGAGTCTCAGAGACAGATACTTTCGAGGTTAAATTTTTTACAATATGGAAAAATTGGCTTGATTGATTAACTGCACCCTGAATTTGCTTTGTGAAAAATTGTCTTTTTTGTCTATTTGTCTATTCCCTATAATTATGTAGTTCTTTTAGATACATTTGTCGATTTAATTCTGATTTATCTTAGCTGGATAATGCTGAAAATAGGTAGTCTCTTTTGCTAGATTAAGTTCTTCAACGTTATTGAAGCAAGTACAACGTTACATATTACAGTGCTTTTTTCCTTGTAAGTTTTGTGGATGTGATTTTATTTTTTGGTTTTAAATTTTAGGAATATGGAGAATATTGGCCAATTCGAGTTATATTGAGATCCCCTGAAGAAGACTGATGTACAGTTGAAACATGATTCATGTTGGGAATTCTTGAGAATTATGTTGGATAAGCCGTCGTTGCTGTTTCAAATACTTTCAAATATTTGGCTAAGTATTCGATTTTATACTACTTTTTTTCAGTATTAGTTGGTGCTTTAAAATTGAAAATTAGAAGTCTACAAAAAGGACTAGTGAATGCTCTGAATGAGTTTAAGAATAAAGGTGTAATAAAAGTAAAATAAAAAATTTATAAAGGGTTCACCTGTTTCACAAATGACATTAAATGATTAAAATCTTAAACTGCTCTAAAGGCTGATTACAGCTTGCGGCCCATTGTGAGGCGAGAGGCTGCAGATTAAAATATCCTTGAGCTGTTTTTTATGATTTTGTCATTTGTGAGTTATATGGGTTTAATGGATTATTCTAAGGCAATTGGATTGTAATCCTTTTCCCTCTCTGTTTTGTCCATTGTTGATCATTTTGAGAGGTGGTTTGCTTCTGAGTTTCTCGATTATTTGTCATAAACTTATTTTCCTCCATTTTGTCCCTGAATTTTTCATCATAGTTAAGCTATGCCCAGTTCTCGTGTTCTTTATATGCTTGCATGATGTTTACCGCATATGTCAGCATGGGCCCATATTGTGACGGGTCACGACGTCCAACTACGCTTATCATGTGTAGGTAGGCCGTCAACCGATTCACGATAGTCTTGGATATTCTTGGCTCCTTTTCTGCTATCGCAGACCTGTCCTTAGATTGTTTTCGATCGGCCGCTTTGCATCTCCCTTGTAGTATGCTAAAGATGTCGATGTACTTTCCTTTTCTGATTTTCTTTCTTAAGCGTTTTGGGACAGCCTCCCATGGTTCCAATAATGTAGTCAGTGCTGGTGGACCTCTGGAATTTCTGTCCTCTGCCTTGGTTGGTACCAGTGTTTCACTACCGCTGTCTGAGTCAGATGTGGAGCTGGAAGAGGTGCTGTCGGTGCTGGGACTTGACCTTCACCAGCGCTTCGCCTTGCGTCTCTTGTCAACTGCTCTGGCGTCGGCGGAGGGTGTCTTATGCCCCTTTTCCCCACACTCACCGGTGTTTTGGACTCCTGTCTGTTGTGTCTGTTCTCCTTGGTTGGTGCCTATCGCCTCCTTCATGCTTTGTTGCTCTTGTCACACTTCTTTGTCGTTCTGCACTTCCGTGCCGGCCGGTCCTTTCCCTGGTACCGGAGTCTCAGTAGAAAGAGTTTGACCCAACCCTCTTTCGTGTTCTCCTTCCCGGGCCCATGTTTCCGTCTCTTTGTTCTGGATTGGTGCGTTCTGCGCTTGTTCACCTTGATTTTGGTATGGCCCTTCTGGTGGGCATGGCCAGCTCCATAAGGCCTGCTCTCCCACGGCCTCCCTTGGTTCCATACCGGGTATGGGCCTTGTGCACTGGGTCCCCAAGGCGGTCTTGAATACCAATTGGTGCTGTCCGTGTTCTGCCAAGGTGGTTACATTTGGTTACTGCTTCCTGCTTGTGCTTGCATACCATTGGCTTGCGGCTGTTGGCCTCCGGTAGTGCTCTGATGTGCAGAGTCTTGTGTCATTGCGCTGTCGGAGGTGTGCTGCTGCAGCCCTGCCATCGTGGTTCCATCTCCTCTTGTCTCCATGTTCGCTCTCCCGAGGTCTTCTGGCTTCCGTATTCGCGCCATGTAGCTGCTCCTCTCTGCTCTTTCTTCCTCTGCGCGCCATCCGTGTTCTCTTTCTTCCTCTGGCGCTCTCTTGCCCCACGTCTTGCTTCCTCTCTCTGTGTAGTCCGGCTTTTGCTGAGTGTCTCTTTTGTAGGCTTAGCCTCGTTTGATGTGAACTCCCTCCGGCTGCTTCTGAGGTGATGCTATCATGAGCGGATGACATAGTGTTTAGTTATTGTAGCCTGTGAACGATAAGCAGCACGTTAAACACATCCTCGACAATTAATACATGTATATATAGATTATTATGAAAGGTCTGATTAGTACCCACTTTTGACTTCCCTCTCTGTTTCTCAAAGCTGGATTTAAAATCGCAACCCTTGATACTCCAGCACTTCTCCTGCTAGGATAGGCCCCATGCACTGGTTATATATATATATATATTTTTTTTTTTTTTGACCTTGTACCATTTCCGTTATTTGCCCTCGTTAGGTAGGAACATAAGATAAGCATTCGGTCCCTCCATACCCATTATTCTTTACTATACCTCTTATGTCAATAGCCTATGTTCAGACCGCTCATAGAGTTACCTGCCTGCTTTTCTTGACCCTTCAGTCTAACCCTTCCCAACTTCCCGCCAGTATGGGAAAGGCCCCAGTGCCCATTCGACGAATCTATGCATGGATTGGACTGAACAAACCGCTCCCTATGCAAACCATGGTGTCACAGGAAGCAGGGGCATGGTGATGGCTTTAGGGGGGGGTCTCCTCACCTCTTGCAGTGGCCTTACCTCCTCCGTTTATGAAGGCAACTATATAAAAACTGCGTTGATTTGGCAACCCCCATTATGGCTGAGCAAACTCAACAGGAAAGACAGCAGAATATGCTGCTGGGGCATCACTTGCATTAAAACTTTGATCTAGTACTAAACCCGACAGGGTGCTAGGGAGGAATACCCTGGGGGGGGGGGGGGACACAATGGAAAAGGCTCTGGGGGGGCATGGGGGGGGGGGGAACCGATGGGGCATAACAAATTAATGATACAGGTGGAGGAATAGGCCAGGGTGGAGGCAAGGAATCACAGGATGCAGGGAAAATTCACATATAAATATAATCACATAATTTTAAAATTACATAGGACAAATAGGATCAGGTATTTCATATAAAATCACATAATTATTATTATAATTATTTTTATTTATTTATATATATTACCGGACGCAGTGGGGGAGAGAAGATAGCAGGTAGTATCAAACATCTGCAGCCAGGAGCCAGGGGCCAATGCCTGGATGGCATGGAGGCATGGTTAAATAAAATTGGGATTCCTGCCTGCCCCGGCCAGTACATAGCTCGAGATATTTATTATTATTGAAAAAAAAAATATATTTTTTTAATATAGGAACAGATTTTTAATTATAAGTCTGGTTTTGTTGAAATACTTGCGATTAAGGGAAGGTCTGGGGGCCGGTTGCAGCCTGAGGTCCACCGGGCGGCACAGCCAGGTGGGGCGGCAGTCACGGGGGGGGGGGGGGGGGTATCGATCACGTGGCCGGCGGGTCTTTGCCTGGGAGGCTGGGAGAGCTCACTGTAGCTGCTGGAGCTCACCGTAGCTGCTGCAGACTTGCTACTGCAGTCGCGGGGGGCAGGAGCCGTCAGGGGCAGGTCGGCCTGGGCTGGACGTCTGGGGCTGGGCGGCCGTGAATGGGTGGAGGAAGGGTCCTGGAAGGAGGCAGGCAGCTGTGTGCTCCGGCGATCAGCTGTGGTCGCGGGCTCTGGCAATCCCGGGTCGGCTTGATCCAGGTCAGCGTCAGGTCGCAAGGTCCGTGATGCTCGATCCGGGTTGGCGTCAGGAATGTGCTGCTCCGTTCCATTGAGAGGGATCCAAAAGGGATCTCCTCCCGGGTGTCATGGCCCTTTAAAGGGCCTGTAACATCGTCCCTGCGCACAGGCGTCTCCCCCTCCTGCATCACAGTCCTGGGGCGGGGCTATGACGCAAGAGCCAATCCTCTTCATCTCGGTGAAGGGGGCCTGGAGGGGCGCCTGCATCCGCGGGGGAGTGGGCTCTGGCGCCCCCCTCCCTTCCCCCTCTCTGTCCATCTCGCGGGGGGGGGGGGGGCGACGCCATGGTTAAGGGTGGGCTCCATCCAGGTGAGTCCCACCTATTTCTCTTAAATTCTGATTTGAAAATCTAAGCAAAAATTCTCCAAATCTGATTACAAAATATTCTTCCTTTCTCGATTCAGGCAGAGCAGACTGGTTTTATAAAAGGGCAGTCATCTATGAATAACACTAGGAGATTTATTAATATAGTCCATTGTGCAAAAAAGTCCAAGATCCCTGGAGTGGTATCATCCTTCATTGCTGATAAGGCATTCGATAGAATATCATGGAAATTTATGTTTGCTATATTGCAAAAATATGGTTTCCTTCCTTTTTTGAACTGGATAGAAATTCCCTATGCTGTGCCTAGGATGTGGATTTTGGCTAATGGCTAACTCTCAGGTCCTTTTGATATTGCTAGGGGAATACAACAAAGTTGTCCCTTTTCTCTTTTGATTTGAGTTTGGAACCCCTGGCTCAATAAATAAGGGGTAATGAGGATATTGCTGGTTTTAAAATATCCATTTTAGAACATAAAATATCATTATATGCAGATGATATTCTACTATATCTTACTAAGATGAATAGGGCCCTCCCAGTGCTGTTAATGGTATTGAAACAAGATGGTAATTTTTCTAGATATCAGATTAACTTTCAGATCTTCAGACCTTCAGATTAAATTTCAGACCTTCAGTGGGATTGGCATCATTTACTAAGGCTACCTCTGGAGTGAAAAACGTGGACATTTATATATTGCAAATATCTCTGAATTGTTTAAGTTAAATTATTCAACGGCAGTTAAAAAATTCAACAAAACTTGCCCGCTGGAATGCTGTTCCTGTATCGTTACTGGGTAGAGCATCTTTGATAAAAATGATGATACTTCCCTATTTATTATATTTTTTCAACACTTGCCATGCTTAGTTCCTCAAAGTGTATTTAGGAATCTGAGGAGTATTCTTTTCTTTGGAGGGGAAGGACGTCTAGGCTTAAATTGTCTACTTTACAATTACCCAGGAGTAGTAAGGGTTTGGAAGTCACAGATCTCTTTTTGTGAGTGGGATGGGCTCTACTTACAGCCCCAGATGGTTGCTTTTTGCCGCCCCCTGATGGCTGGTGCCCTAAGCGACCGCCTAGTTTGCCTATTGGGATGCACCGGCTCTGCACCCTTTCCAATTGCTAATTAACTGTACTTCCTTCCAATAATTTGCTTTTATAATTCTGATTTATGATAAGATATGAAATAAATATTGGAAATAGTGCAGTATGTCATTATAATTTATCAGTTCGATTTGTTTTGTATTTTGTTTTCTACTTTGAGCTTCATATGGGGACATTTATTGTATGGTGCCTCGTAAACACTATTGTTTCCCTTTTTTCCATTCTATGTAATTATTTTTTATTTTTGTGCTTGATACTTGGTGTCTTTAAATAAAAAGTTAAAACAAATTTTAGAAATGTGAAAAGCATTATTAATTTTGATGTGAACACCTTGTTATTGAAAAGATGCAGAAATCCACAGCAGTGCAGTTTGGATAGTGATAGGACATGAATAGCAATTTCACTGATAGAGATGTGTAAGCTTTTCTGTACAATACTTCCACAAAATAGCATTTTGAAGAGCTTTGTTTCCATAGCAAATTTCACAGAGTACTGTTGGAATGTAATTGAGTGTTGGAACCTTCCCTGGTAGCCTACATTTTTCAGAGAATGACGTCTGAAACAGATCCTTTCCTTGGTGCTTTGCCCATTTTTGGTCCATTGGCCAGTTATGATCTCGGTTCCCAATTCATACTTTCTAGTAACTCTTCAAGTCAAATGTAATGTGGCCTGTGCCAGGAATGACTCAAGGAGTCCTCTAGATTTGCAACTGTTGAAAGCTTTTTTGGCTTAGTCTTGTAAGCAAGATCATATTAAATGATAAAAAATCTGTTCTCTACTCCATCAAAAAATGTTCTTATGTTCTTATATATTCTTAAACTTAGCACTCTGTGATATTTCTCATATGCATCATGGAAGTTTGAAGGGCCTGGAAATGAAATGACAAGGCTCATGTCCTAATTTTAAAGCTTTCTAAATTGTTGAACTTTAGGGCACATGAAACCGTAAGAAATGAGAAGGTGAACAAATAGCAATAAATAAATATTTTATGATGTGAAAGTTTAGGAGCTGTCCACATTAAATAGAGCATCTAGCGTAGGTGATTAATTTGCATATTCAATAAATCCTTTGTGATATGTGAAGATTTGGATTCATTTCTGTTTTGAAAGTTTTATAAAATCCGCTGCCCGCATGCACATGTGCACCCGATTTTATATCGGTGCACAAGTGCCGAATTGCACTTGGGGGGGGGGGGAAGAGGGGGATTTTATAATTTATGCATGGCGGCACACGATAGGCCCTAATCCCAGTTCCCTCCCAGTCCGCTCCTTTATTGGAGCGGACTGGGAGGGAACTTCCTAAACCCGCTGACTGCTCTAGTCAGCGGGTTTAGGAAGCAGAGCAGCAGCAGGTTGCACGGGCTAGTGGGATCCCGGCGCACACTTCAGCAGGACAGTGCCTAAACCATCCTGAGTGCTTCGTTTGTCTCAGCGGGGTTTGTTAGACATTCCCTCAATTAAACTTGCCCACCTTTCTTCAACTAGAGATTCAGCTTTTTCTGTAGCTTTTTTCTGTAATTCCCTACCAATTGAATTGAGACTGAATCCTTGCAGTAAGATGTTTAAGACTATGCTCAAGAGTTTTTTTCTGCGATAAGGGCCGGATTTTAAAAGGGTTACGTGCATAAGGTATGCGCGTAACCCTTTTAAAACACCCCGGCGCGCGCCGAGCCTATATTGTATAGGCTTCTGGCAAGTGCAAAGCTCCGGGATGCGCATAAGTCCCCGGACTTTCTTGGGGTGGGCGAGTCGGGGGGCGTGACGCGGTCGGCGCGTCATCGGGGGTGTGTCGGGGGCAGTGCTGTGGGCGTGGTTTCAGCCCGGGGGCGTTCCGGGGGCATGGCCACGGCCTCCGGACCAGCCCCCGGACCGGAACATGGCGCGCGGCAGCCGGCCCAGTGCACGCAAAGTTACGCCTGCTTCGAGCAGGCGTAACTTGTGCGACAAAGGTAGGGGGCACCTTTGCACATACTGGGAGATAATATGCGTATGGCCGGGCCTCTTGGAAAATGTGCACGGTGCGCACGGGCCCTGGCCCTGCACGTATCTCCCAGTACTGGCGAGCGCCGGGTTTTAAAAATTGACCCGTAAGGTTGTTTCCTCCAAAGTAGGGTTCATTCTTAAGAAAGTTTGGGGAGGAGACCCTTCTCCCTTCAATTCCTCCTGGGATTTTTTAGCTTCTACTACCCGACCTTCCCCTGCAGCAGTCTGGCTGGTTTGGTTTCTGTCTCTTTTTATCATTCACCTTCATAGTTTCTTCCATGTGGCTGAAGCTTCTAAAAAACTCCACCACTGGTGAATGCCTGGGTGGGGGGTTTTAGGGGGAGGCTGGCACCTGATCCCCGTCTGCTTCATCATTTCCATTTTTCTGCTCTTTTTTTAATGAAAAGAAAAAAAAATGCAGCAGTTCTAGTTGAAACTTACAGGGGAAAAGATCCAAGACTAGGGCTAGGCTTGTTTCTGCACAGCCTTCGCCAATCAGTTAATTAGTGCTTTGCTGCTCCACAGAAAGAAACAAATGTAAACCAAAAAAAAAGAAAGCTTTACATCAGCTTAAATATTAAAAGAAAGGTGAGAAGAGAGGAAGGGAGGTCCCTGAACCAAACTCAAAGAGGAATTTTCAGTTTAATCAAGGGGAGGGGGAGATTTAGACTTTAGTCCTAAGCAGGACAAACAAAGCACACAAAAGAAAGGGAGGAGGAGGAAATAGACCTGTAGGTCAGAAGAGGAATGGAACAGCCAGCTGTTGAAGAACCCTTGTAATTAGGGATGTGAGTCGTGCTTCTGACGATTGAAAATATCGTACGATATTTTCAAAGTCGTCAGAAATCAGGGGCTCCCCGAAACCGATAGGAAAACCCCACGAAATTGTTCGTCGGGTTCTCTTATCGTTTTAGGGGAGGGCGGGAAAAACGGCAAACAAAAACAACCCCTAAACCCACCCTGACCCTTTAAAACGGATCCCTTAGCTTCCCCCACCCTCCCAACACCCCCAAAAACGTTTTACAAGTACCTGGTGGTCCAGTGGGAGTCCCGGGAGCGATCTCCCGCTCTCAGGCCATCGGCGGCCACTAATAAAAATGGCGCCAATGGCCCTTTGCCCTTACCATGTGACAGGGTATCTGTACCATTGGCCAGCCCCTGTCACATGGTAGGAGCACTGGATGGCCTGCGCCATTTTTAAAGATGGCACAGGCTGTCCATTACAGTCCTGAAGCACGGGGAAAGGTTTCCTGACAACTGATCACCTCCCTTGCCCAGTAATGGCTGAGCAGCCACAGGCTCTACACCCAGAAGTCTCGGGGCAAATGGGGCAATGGGGAGGAGGAAAGGGAGAGGAATGTTTTGGCGGTATATGCTTGGGCCTCGTGTGGGGGGTGGAGAGAGTGGTTACTGTGGCAGTGCTGGTTGTGGTGGTAGTGATGATGACTGCTGCTCCCCTGCAACAGGCACAGATTCTGGGGGACTGAATTTGCTAACATCTATTTAGGCGACTGTTTTGCATGTCTGATTAGATTCTTAAAATTATTCTAAAATGGAGATGCTGTTTGTTGTATTATACTCATTTTGTTTTACTTTGTTTTATTACTTTGTCTGATTTATTGTCCTCACTAATAATCCACTATATGTGTTATTGCAGCACACAATTGTCTTTTTGCTACAGATTCTGGAACAACAGAAGGGGCTGGGTGCTCTTCCTCCTTTTCCTCTTCATCATCCTCCAATCTGGTATCATCTGTGAACAGAGCAACAATTGTGTGTCAAGCTATCAGTTGGTATGCTCCAGGGTATAATGTGCAGCATCATACAAACTGTTAGAGAGCATTGAATTTCTGGAAGAGGAGGAGGCAGGGGTGGATTGGCCTATCGGGGGATCGGGCTTCCCCCGGTGGGCTGTTCACGTGGTCTTGACCGTCTGGCTCTTCCTCAGCCCAGCCTCAGCGCCTCCCAGCCAGGCCCCACTGGAGACCAAGCCAGCGGGGGCCGAAGAAATAAAAATCAAGGCCGGTGGAGGCCAAAGAAAAGATCAGCCAGCCCCTGTGGGAGACCAAGCCGGCGGGGGCCGAAGAAATAAAGATGGGAGCCTTCCAGCCAGCCCCCACCGGAGTACAAGCTGGCGGGGGCCAAATACATTAAAATTGAGGCCGGCGGCGGCAGCGGCGGTGGCCGAAGAAAAGAAGATGGGCGCCACCCAGCCAGCCCCCACTTGAGGCTGGCTGGGAGCGCCCATTTTCTTTTCTTTGGCCCCCGCTGGCCTCGATTTTAATTTCTTCGGCCCCCACCGGTCTTGATTTTAATTTCTTCGGCCCCCACCGGAGACCAAGCCGGCGGGGGCCGAAGAGATTAAAATTGAAGCCGGCGGGGGCCAAAGAAGTGAACACAGGTGCTGCTAACTGCCGCCGGAGACCAGCTGTTCAGTTGGGGGCCTTAGATCGGAAGGGTGCTTCTGTGTGTATGTGAGAAAGGAACGGTGCTTCTGTGTGTGTGTGTGTTGTGTGTGTGTATGTGTGTATGTGAGAAAGGAATGGTGCTTCTGTGTGTATGTGAGAAAGGAATGGTGCTTTGGTGTGTGTGTGTATGTGAGAAAGGAATGGTGCTTCTGTGTGTGTGTGTGTGTGTGTATGAGAAAGGAATGGTGCTTCTGTGTGTGTGTATATATGAGAAAGGAATGATGCTTCTGTATGTGACAGGGAAGGTGCTTCTGTGTGTTAGGCAGGGAGGGTGCTTCTGTATGTGTGTGGTGTATATGTGAGTCAGGGAGGGTGCTTGTGTGAGTCAATGTGTGTGTGCGAGAGAGAGATAGAGCATGTTTTTGGCTGGCTTCTGGTTGTGAGAGAGAGGGCATGTGTGTGATTGAGCCTGTTTGTAAGTGAGATAGAACATGTGTGTGATTGAGAGCTTGTGTGTAAGTGAAATAGAGAGAGCATGTGTGTGATTGAAATCCTGTGTGTAAGAGGGAGTGAGAGCATTGTGTGATTGAGAGAGACTGGCCAGAGAAGTGATGTGTGTATGTGTGAGACTGATCAGGGAGATGACTGGTATGTGTGTGCTTGTGTGTGTGTGAGAGAGAGATTGGTTGGGGAGATGATTGGTGTGTGAGAGACAGAAACTGGTCTTGAGGGTATGACTGGTGTGTGTGTGTGTGTGTGTGTGTGTGTGTGAGAGAGAGAGAGAGAAGAGACTGGTTGTGGTCCCTAAGGAAGAGGACCATGAGGACAGCTTGAGCAGCTACTGCTGCTTCTGGTGTGGCCTGCAAGGGAAAGGAGTAGGAGAACTGCTGGAGAGGGTAAGTAAAGGTGGCTTTCTTGATTGATTACCATTTTAATTATTGGGTAGTATGATGTGTCTGCTGTTGAAATATTTTATTGGTGTTTGGTAAAAGGTTTCAAAATTTGCTTGAGTCTTTAATTATTGGATATTCTATTCATCAGCTGTTCTGAAATTATTTTATTAGTATGATTTTATAATTATGATTCATGATTTATATATCTTGATTTTATTGATTGTTTCATGAGGAATGGTGACATTTTTGTTTTTCCATTGTTGCACTGTATAGAGTCTGGCGTGATATGTTTTACAGTTTAGTTTTTGTCTGCACATTTCTATTTATACTTTATGTGGCTTTATTCTGTATTTGGTGAGAGTTTGTGTTCTGCATGCAAAGACTGAGATGAAGCATTCTTTTAGCATGTGGTTTCTCTGTAGGGATCTGTAGTAGCTTGGCCTGTTCTGTTTTCCTGATAGGAGGTGTATTGATATTTTAGATTCTGGTGTAATATTTGTGGTATTCTTTTTCAAAGGTGGGGTTGTTATTCTTTGAGTTTTGGCAAATAGTACTGTGTTGATACGGGAGGACCATGCCGAAATATACAGGTGTGTACATATATATGTAAATTATATATGTAAATTATATTGTATATTTAATTGGGTACCCATGGGCCAGTATGGAGAAAAATCCCCCGGGCCACTATTTTCCCACAATCCGCCCCCGGGAGGAGGCCATGGGAACTAGTACTTCTAGTGGGGAGACATCTATGTGCTAAAAGATGTGGCAAAGCTATAGATACAGCAGTCCTTTACAGCATTGTGCCTATCCTAGTTGAAGGTAGGCTCAGTATCTGGGTGGTATGGTTGATGACATTCTAAGCTGTCATCAACCATTATGCAGCCACAAGTCTATTGGTCTTTGTTGGATGGGAGGCTTTCACATTCCCTGGTAATGGATTTAGTAGTAGGTTCTAATGCCCTCTTGCGTTCAAAGGTTGGCCTGTGAGTGCATTACAAGTGGTGCCTCATGACAGTGGTGCCCAAAGAGTGAAGTTAATGTGCATGAGGGGTTTTGAAGCTCTAGGCCAAGATAGGGTATTGATCTTTGATATGTTTAAAATAGTAATCACATCCAGAGGTGTTATTTAAAAAAACCCCCAAAAACAAAAAATAATCTTGACGCAGCCAAACAAAATCCTGTAAGGTTGGCATAGGAAAAACCTATAAGTTGTACTTCACATCCTTTCCATAAACAATACACTACTAAAGCAATAATAAATCACTTCTATTGAAAGCTACAGCTGTTGCAAACATTTTTGTCTATCAAAATCAAGATAATTAATATAGCAATTCTGCTGACAGGAATGTATAAGCTTTTCTGTAACACTTCCCCAAAATAGCATTTTGAAGAGCTTTGTTTCCATAGCAAATTTCACAGAGTACTGTTGGAATGTAATTGAGTGTTGGAACCTTCCCAGGACTTCCCCTGGTAGCCTACATTTTTCAGTGAATGACGTCTGAAACAGATCTGTATCCTTTCCTTGGTGCTTTGCCCATTTTTGGTCCATTGGTCAATTATGATCACGGCTCCCGATTCATACTTTCTAATAACTCTACAAGTCATATGTAATGTGGCCTGTGCCAGGAATGACTCAAGGAGTCCTCTTAGCTTGCTACTGTTAAAGGCTCTTTTTTTTTTTTTAGTCTTTGGCTTACTCTTGTGGTCAATCTCATGATTAAGTGACGGAAAATCTGCACACACCCTCCTCCCAAAAAGAAGTGTGCTTATGTTGTTATATAGTCTTAATCTTAGCAACTTTGATATTCCTCTTCTGTATCATGGAAGTTTGAGGATCCTGAAAATGAAATGAAAAGGCTCTAGTCCTAATTTTAAAGCTTTCTAAATTGTTGAACTTTAGGACACATGCAACATAAGAAATGAATTATACTTGTGAAACTTAAATGAGAAGATACATTAAAACAATACATAAATGTTTTATATTTTATGCTCTGCAAGCTTAGGGGCTGTCCATATTCAATTTTGTGACATGCAAAGACTTACATTCATTTCTCTTTGAAAGCAATGGATCCATAGAGAGGCAATGAGGTTTCCATGGACAAACCTGGTTGACCTAAGACAGGGCTTCCCAAACAGCATGGAGGTTCAGTGTATGCAAATTTATCTCGTGCATATTCATTGTGGATATCCTGAAAACCCGACTGGCTGTGGGGTCCCCAGGACAGGTTTGGGAAGCCCTGACCTAGGATCTGTAATGACAAAACTACAGCATTTTAGCCGGCTGCACTTTAAAAAATGGAAAAATGCTTTCTGAAAATAAACTGTGAGATGATAAGTGGAGAATCATCTAATTGATTAATTTTAATGGGTCAGTATTAGGTCTGTTCATATTTTACAGTAATTCAATAATGTGCATTCCAAATGTTCTTCCTGTATTTGCAGCTGATTAAAAAAAAATTGTTTTTGTCAGTAACATTGAGGAAGTGAGAAAATTATAGTTAGGCTGTTGAACTATCAAAGTCAATGCACACACCTAGCAGACAAATTTCATAGCACACAAATACCCAGTGATGCACCATAGAAATGGAATAACTCTGCTATGTATCAATTCTGCTATATGAGAAACATAGCGGTCATGAAAAATATTTTAGAGTTACTGCTGATGACGGCTGTGAATTTGACCCAAAGTCGAGTCACAGGCACGGCATTAAGAATAATTAATTGCAGAGAAAGGGATTACATAGATGGAACACACCGTAATTCTGTGGTTTAATGGACCCACAATAAGAGCATGAGAACTATTTTGGTTTCCAAATGGCCAAATGCACAAAGCTAGAAAAAGATAATCAGCAATGACTAAGTAGAGCCTGATTCGCTAAAGCTTTTCTCCCATTCTGCACCTATGGGAAACGTCCTTGATGAATCAGGCCTTCAATCATCATGAAAAATTACATGGGCGACTAGGACAAATTGCTACTCATGTCCTACCACTATCCCTGCTACGCACTGCTGTGGAGTTCTGCATCTTTTCAATAAAAAGATGGCCACATCAAAATTAATAATGCCCTCCCCATTTTTAAAACAAGCTAAGCATATTTTGTGACCTGTGTGCTATATATAGCCAATGAGGTAAATAATAATTTTCCAACCTGTTATACAAAATATACCACAGGATTTCATTAGGATCTCCTCTTGCTGCTTTTCTTTATACTCAGCTAAGAGGAATATATATAGTAGCTTGTATTTATTCTTTAAAGCTGCACTCCCTTCAGAAAAGTAACTTGCAGCAGGCTGACTCTTTGGACATTAATAGAGCAGTGGTTCCCAACCTGGGTTCCCTGGACTCATAGGGGTCCGAGAGACCATCATAGGAGTTCCTCCAGAAGACAGGCATTCAAAGTGCAGCTGCAGGGTAAAAGAGCAGGCTGTCCATCTCTTAGGATTTCTGCTGTATGCCTATTGCTGCCTGATTTCATGTTCCCCGTGCCAATAGCAGAAGAAGATCACAGTCTCAAGGAAGCCCAAACCCACTCATACAGGAGTTGGGGAAAAGTGGGGCTGATCACCCGAGGAGGATTCTGAATCGGTAGAAAAAGGAGGCAGGGAAGAGGAAGAGTGCATCTTATCACCATTAGGAGCCTGAAGCCACACAGAAGATGGGAAGTGTGCTTCTTCCAGCTGCTGCTCCTCCACATGACCAGAGGTGGTGGCAAGCAGGGTGATAACCTTGAAGAGGGTTTCAGGGCACTGCTACATCTGCACTGGCTGCCTTGCTGACCTGATAAAAAAAAGCTCCACTGAGTTGTACGGCCATGTGGGCAAAGGGGTGGAGCCATTTTGGGGCCAATACTTGGGGGTAAGGACTGTAAAATAAGCATTCAAGAATGGACGAAGGGGCAAAGGAGCCACAGGAAGTAGAGGCCAGGAGGGAGAGCACTCAGAAAGAGGTTCATTACTCAGGAAGGGGCCATGGGGAAAGGCTGGTGAGAAAGGAAAGTGCCATGAAAGCAGGGCAGGAGGGAGAGGTCTTGGAAAGGTGTTTCAGAGGGGAGATGGCAGGAGGGAAGGGACATGAGTGGATGGAAGCAGGACGGGAGAGAAGGCACTCAGGAAAGGTTCATCTGTTCACCGCACTGAACAGATACCGGGAAGTTGTGGTCTACAAGATTTTTCAAATAAATAAATAAATGTGAGGAGACTAGGAGGGAGAGAACATGGGAAGGGGGCTACAGGGGGAGATGAAAGAATGAAAGCCACTCAAGAAGAGGGCAAAGATGGGGGCAAACAAGGCAAGAAAGAAAGCACTCGGGAAGGGGCCATGGAGGGATGGCAGGAGGAAAAGGACCAGTGAAGGGGATCACAGGTGGAGAGGGCAAAAAGGAGAGATCAGCACCAGGGATCATGGAAGGGGGTAGGAGTAAGAGTCAACCACCAGGAATCATTTTGAAATCCCTGCATGTAAAGTCTGTGGGAACTAAAGCAGTTGCTGTGCCTCTGGTCCCTGATTGTTCAAAGGGACTCAAAGGAGTGTCCCTTTGAACATTTGCAGGCTCATGGATACAAAGTTGATTGATGGGAGAATGCTTAAAGGGAGAGGGGCTGGGTGGGAGAGACTGGTGGATTAGCAGCAGGGGAAATAGAGACTAGTAAGAAGGAGGGACGGAGTTAGGAATTTTGCTGCCCTTTGTTCGGATGTAGCCTGCTATGCAGCCTCCCTGCCACCAGAGGTTCCCATAGAGCTACACCTGCTCTCGCTCCAGCCATAGTCTCAATGGGCTCATGACTCAGCAAGGCTTAGCCTATTTAGCCCTGAATCTTGTATTACCTGATGCCTTGTCATTGAGTCTACTCAGTTCTCTGCTTGGCCCTGTTCTATCTTGGATTGCTCTGTGGCCTCTGGATCTTCTAGCTCAGTCTTGCCTAGTCTTGTGGCCTCTAAGCCTCCTAGTATCGCCCTTCCAGGCCTCTGGGCTTTATGCTTAGTGGCTCATAGGCCTTCTGAATCACTGCCTTCGGGCCTCTATGTTCCTTGTTCTGTTTTGTCCCAGTCCCTGTCCTTATCTGTCTTGTCTTGTTCTTGTCTGCTTAGTCTTGTCCCTGGTATCTGTTCTCTGAACTGCTAGTGCTTTGCCTTGTCACAGTCTGCCCAGCCTAGTTCCATATGTGCCCAGCCTCAGTCTCCAGCCTGCCTTGCCTTCATATCAATCCTTGTCTCCAGTCTGTGTCTCCAAGCTCCAGCTTGCACCTTGATTCTAGTTTCAGCCTAATTCCTGCCAGCTGCCAGAACCCAAGGTCTCAAACTGCGGGGGAAATGGTTAGTACAGGTGGAAGATCTGCTTTGCCTTGCCTTGCCTTGAAGCCCTGAGCTGCCCCTGTGGGGTTTCCTCAGCCCTAGCCGTACCCATAATTGTGACACACTTAGGCACAGGGGTGGCTCAAGGCAATCTGCTGCCTGAGGTGAAGGATTAAATGCCGCCCCACCCCCATGGCACGGTGCAGGTGCAGGGCCAGAGCAGGGGGAAGGCAATGGAGAGTGAAGTGAATTGCCCAAGGACTGGCAATAGGACTTGAACCCTGGCTTCCCTTGTTTGCAGCCCACTGCTCTAACCACTCAGTTTTTGGGCTGTTATTGTTTTGTTCTCAGTTTTTGGCGTCCGCACTAGGGGGCGCCAGAGAAATATTTAATGGGGCGAGGCAGCCTTTGGCTGCCCCCAACCCCTGAGCTTAGAAATAGGACTCCTCCATTCCCTATTGCCTGCCTCCCACCCTTTTCCAGGATCTACTCCCTGGGGGTGTGAGAGGTTGGTGAATGGTGGGAGTGTGTGTGTGTGACACAGTCTCTCTTAGGGCAGATACAAGGGTATTAGATGCCCTAGACAAACCTTACAGCCTTTAATTTCCCCTTCCTTCTGCTCCCCACATAATTAAAACTTATGCATTCTTTTCCATTTTAAAATGTATTAACTTCCCCAACCTAAAAAGACAGATTGCATATGGAAAATAGACATTCAGAGTACAATCTTCTGAAGTAAAAATATCTCTTACAACATATATATTAGATAGGCATACACTGCAAGAAATAACACTTTCAATAATAATAGTTTAATAGACTTAGGACCGGATTTTCAAAAGGTTACGCACGCCGGGCCTATTTTAAAAAGGCCCGGCAGCACGCGTAAAGCCCCGGGACGCATGTAAGTCCTGAGGCTTTACAAAAGGGGAGGGGCATGGGCAGGGAGTGGGAGGGGCTGGGTGGTCCAGGGGCAGGGCGGGGGCGGGGCCAGAGGCCTCCGACAAACCGGCCATTGCCGCTCTGTCAGAGGATCGCGTGCCGGCAGTCGGCTGGCAGGCACAAAAGGTAAAATAAAGGTCGAGGGGATTTAGAGTAAGGTTGGGGGGGGGGGGGGGGGGAAGGTTAGGGGAAGGGGTGGGAAGGTCAGGCTAGGGGGAAAGATCACAAGCAGCCAAACTCTGTAAGCAATGAAAACACAATCAAGGAATATAAAACATTAAACATACCAGTAAAAAGAATGTCAAATCTGCTGATAAATTCATCCAATTAAAAACATGTATAAAATGTTTAGATATTACCAGACACTAATGAAATATTTCAAAACAGCAGATACATCACATCCAATAATTAAAACTAACAAGGATAAAAAAAACACACCTCCTACTCTCCATACCTGGGAACTTTACATTTCCAGTCCTCCTGAGATTGTTGTAGATTGGAGCAGGGGGCACATACTTTAACCTCTTTCACACACATATATACGGGTACTCTCACACACGCATACACATGTGCACAGACACTCACCCTCATAGACACACACATACACAAACACACACACCCACCCTCTCATACACACATACACATACATGCACATACATATATCTTTCTCATATATACATATACACCCACCCACACCCACCCACCAACCTCTCATACACATACACACACACACACCCTCTCATATATGCACATACATATACAACACCCCCACCACTCTCTCATACACACACACCACCCTCACTACCCTCTCATACACACACACCCTCTCATACAGACACTCCCACCCTCTCCCTCTCATACAGACACTCACCCTCTCAAAGACATCCACCCTTGCCCACCCTCCCTCTCATACACACACCTACCCTTTCATATACACACATACATTCATACCCCCACCCTCTGATGTGCATACACATACCCTCTCATACACTCTCACAAAGTTTCTCTCACAGACAGGCACTCACTCTCACAGGGCAAGTCTCACACACACATTTTGGACCTTTTCTCTGATGGCACAGCAAAGCCTCTTCTGCCGCCGGCTGAGGGGGAAGTACAGGCTAGTCTCCTTTCACTTTGCCTTCTCAGGCCCCTAAACTCTTTCACCCTCCACTATCTCTCCCCTTCCCCATTAGGCTCTGTCCCTCTCTCTCACACTCACCCTCTCTCGTGCACATACGCACCCCCTGATACAGGCTTCCTCTCTCTCTTGCACACAGCCCTCACATAGGCTCCCTTTCTCTCTCATGCATACACCCTCACAAAGGCTAACTATCTCTCTCTCTCTCTCACACACACACCCCTGCACATTGGCTCCCTCTCTTATAACACACACACGCACACCACTGCTCCCTCTCTCTCTCACACACACACAGCCTCCCTCTCTCTCATACACATACGTATCCCCTCATATATGCTCTCTTCCTCTCTCTCTCTCTCTCTCTCTCTCTCACACACACACACACACACTCACCCAGGCTCCCTTTCTTTCTCATGCATACACTCTCAAACAGGCTACCTATCTCTCTATCTCTCTCACACACACATTTCCCTTCACACAGGCTCCTTCTCTCACAAAACAAGCACCCTCACTCCCTCATATACACACATTTCCTTTTTCAAGCACACCAGCTCCCAATCTCTCATACGCATACACATTCCTACACAATCTCCTCACAAAGACTCCCTTTCTCTGGCACACACACACCCTCATTCATGATCTCCCATACACACACACACACACACACTGGTATACTTCTACACACAGCCTCTCAGTCTCTCACATAATCACCTCCATCTTCACTATGACGCGGCACCCTCGGGCCTCCTTCTTTGCCGCAACACAGCACCCCAGGACCTCCTTTCTCTTTGCCGTGATGCGGCACGCCGGGGCCTCCTTTCTCATTGCTGTGACGTTGCACACTGAAACTTCCTTGTTCTTCAGTGCCATGCAGCACACTGGGACTTCCTTGTTCTTCAGTGCCACGCAGCACCCTGGGACCTCCTTGCTGCCACGTGGCACGCCGGGGCCTTCTTGCTCTTCGCCACAGTGCGGCATGCCGGGCCTTCCTTCCTCTTCGCTGCAAGCAGAGGTGGAAGGCAGCAAATTGTATGCATCCTGCTGCTCCTCGCCACCCTGAGCACACATCTTGGAGGAAAGTAAAAAAATGGTCTCAGCTATTTTCAGAGCCATGAATTTGAAAGTCACTTAGCTTCTCCCTTTAAATGATCCTTCACTATCTCTACAAATAATTATCTTAATCTTTGTTCTCATGTGGCTTATTTATTGTTCTACAGATAGACCTTGTGCCTTCTTAGGAACTCCAGAAAAACCTGAAATGTTCTTTTTTTCTGGCTACTATTGTTGCAGGTGGATTCAGGTTTGCCTGCGATCTGTCCAAATTTTCTCTCTTGCTCTCTCATCTTAGTTTCTATGGATTCAATTTTTTTTTCAGTATCTCTTTTCAAAAGTACACAGTGTCCGATCAGATGTAGTGACTGAGCTTCAAACAAAACACACA
This sequence comes from Rhinatrema bivittatum, assembly GCF_901001135.1. Classification (NCBI taxonomy): domain Eukaryota; kingdom Metazoa; phylum Chordata; class Amphibia; order Gymnophiona; family Rhinatrematidae; genus Rhinatrema; species Rhinatrema bivittatum. Next base: position 372,020,397 of record NC_042617.1, read on the forward strand.
AAGTTCTCTGTAACTATGTTTTAGTTTTTTATTACTCGAAACTTGATTTTGTTCTAGATTCAAGTCTGTTCTTTTTTTCAAATTGTATTCAACTCCCTTTTTGTGATTGCCATTTTGTAGCCCAGCACCAAGGTAGGAATAGTCTTCTGCTGTGCGGCCATCAGCGGTGACAGGAATTGAATTGGATTTAGGCCTTAATAGTTTCCATACCAGTTGGAAGAGTTTTCCTGGATGGCTGATGAAGAGCAGAGGTGTTCCTAGGTACCTAAACTCAATCATGAACAGCAGCTTTCCCCCTCCCAAGAACAATCCTGTAAAAACACATAATTGTATTTCACACTTTTAAATATTATGTTTTAAATCATCTCTATTCTATATTCCCATGCAGTTGTCATCAGGGAGTCATCCTATATGACCTGTGACAAAGAAACCATCCAGTTGATTTGATCCCAGTAGAGGTCCCTTGGTGCTCTCCATACCAGCCTCTTACCAAACTCCGTCCATGTGGAGACAGGACAACCCTGCTCATAAAGCAGGAAGACACCACTACAACCATTTTGCACCCTTGTTGCCAAGAGCTGGGCATGCATGTCAGTAGCATCTCTAGACAGAAGGATCTTCTATGCAACAAAGAAACTCCTGGCCACTAAAATTATTTGATAGCATCAATCTGTAAAGTTCTTCTCCCTGGAGGTGAAGTTTGGGATCCACACAGGATAGGACAGAATCCCAATATAAACCCTGCGCCTCAAGTTCGACAGTATCCTGCTTTCACAGAAGCTCCCTCAACAAAGGGTGCAGAGCAGAACTAGGACACTTCCCCTTATTCACTATATAGCAATAATTTTCAAATTCTGGTTTCACCTTACTGTAAGAGGAACACATAAGCACACCTCAGTAACACTGCAATAATTCAAAGCCTTGCAAAAATGTACTCAGAACCTATAGCGAACTTGTGATAGAATAACACACTAACTGCCAGACTCAAACAGTAACAACTGTACTCGTGAAAAAGTAACACTGAATCTATTACACCAGGACCAAAAAACACCAGTACAGCTCCTATTAATAAAACAGAAAAAGCCAGGCTGCATTTGATCCTTATACAGAAACTATATGCTAGTAGAATATCTCACCTCAGTCACACATGCAGAATATAGACAGTCCTCACCAAATACAGAATAGAGAGACCATAAACTTTAAATGGATAAGTATAGACAAAAACTGAACTGGAGACTGCAAGAAGCCAGATGTAGTATGCAGTGCAATAGAAGGAAAAAAAAAAAAAGAAACATCACCTTTTCTTTTTAAACATCATAAACAATCAAGAAAAATAAAACATCAACTGTATCAATAAAAAGAATAAATATTTCAAATCAACTGATGAATAGAATGTTATCCAATAAATAAAAACACATTTAAAAATTCTTTCAAAATTTTCCAAACACCAATAAAATATTTCAAAAACTGCATACACATCAACTAACGCACAATTAAAACTAAGAAGGCTAAAAATGTCCCTTGCTGTCCATACCCGGTGACCTTAGATTTCCAGTCATCCTGAAATTGTCATAGATTGGAGGGTAGCACACAAACTTTATCCCCTCTCTCTGATATACACACTTTCTATCACACACATATTCATTCTCTCACACACATCCCATCTCTGTTACACACCGGCTCATTCTTTCTCACACCTTCACACAGGCTCGATCTTATATGTATACACACAAACACTCTCTCTTTTGCACACATAGGGTCTCTCTCTCTCTGTCATACACACATATAAACACACATACACACACACTGGCTCTCTCTCTCATGAACTCACACATACACTTTCTCTTTTTTACGCACTCTCACATGCACACTCTTTCATTCTCTCTGTCTCTCACACATACAGGCTCTCAATCACAAACACACACATGAACATAAGAACATAAGAAATTGCCAAGCTGGGTCAGACCAAGGGTCCATCAAGCCCAGCATCCTGTATCCAACAAGAACCCAAACACTAAGAAGATCCCATGCTATTGATGCAATTAATAGCAGTGGCTATTACCTAAGTAAACTTGATTAATAGCAGTTAATGGACTTCTCTTCCAAGAACTTATCCAAACCTTTTTTGAAACCAGTTACACTAACTGCACTAACCACATCCTCTGGCAACAAATTCCAGAGCTTTATTGTGCGTTGAGTGAAAAAGAATTTTCTCTGATTAGTCTTAAATGTGCTACTTGCTAACTTCATGGTATGCCCCCTAGTCCTTCTATTATTCGAAAGTGTAAATAACCAATTCACATCTACTCGTTCAAGACCTCTCAAGATCTTAAAGACCTCTATCATATCCCCCCTCAGCTGTCTCTTCTGCAAGCTGAACAACACTAACCTCTTCAGCCTTTCCTCATAGGGGAGCTGCTCCATCCCCTTTATCATTTTGGTTGCCCTTCTCTGTACCTTCTCCATCGCAACTATATCTTTTTTGAGATGCGGCGACCAGAATTGTACACAGTATTCAAGGTGCGGTCTCACCATGGAGCGATACAGAGGCATTATGACATTTTCCGTTTTATTCACCATTCCCTTTCTAATAATTCCCAACATTCTGTTTGCTTTTTTGACTGCCGCAGCACACTGTACCAACGATTTCAATGTGTTATCCACTATGACACCTAGATCTCTTTCTTGGGTTGTAGCACCTAATATGGAACCCAACATTATGTAATTATAGCATGGGTTATTTTTCCCTATATTAAGTTCACTTAGAGAATAGCCACTGCCATTAGCAATGGTAACATGGAATAGACTTAGTTTTTGGGTACTTGCCAGGTTCTTATGGCCTGGATTGGCCACTGTTGGAAACAGGATGCTGGGCTTGATGGATCCTTGGTCTGACCCAGTATGGCATTGTCTTATGTTCTTATGTTCTTACCTGGATCGCCCCTGGAGCCTTTTTTAAATATTGGGGTTACATTGGCACCCTCCAGTCTTCAAGTACAATGGATGATTTTAATGATAGTTTACAAATTTTAAGTAAGAGACCAGAAATTTCAGTTTTTAGTTCTTTCAGTACCCTAGGATACATACCATCTGGTCCTGGTGATTTGCTACTCTTTATTTTGTCAATCTGGCTACTACATCTTCCAGGTTCACAGTGATTTCGTTCAGTTCATCTGACTCATCACCCCTGAAAACCATCTCTGGAACTGGTATCTGCCCAACATCCTCATTAGTAAACGCAGAAGCAAATAATTAATTTAGTCTTTCTGCAATGGCCTTATCTTCCCTAAGCGTCCCTTTAACCCCACGATCATCTAATGGTCCAACCGACTACCTCACAGGTTTCTTGCTTTAGATATATTTTAAAACATTTTTATTATGAGTTTTTGCCTCTATGGCCAACTTCATTTCAAATTCTCTCTTCACCTGTCTTATCAATGTTTTACATGTAACTTGACAATGCTTATGTTTTATCCTATTTTCTTCAGATTGATCTTTCTTCCAATTTTTGAAGGATTTTTTTTTTTACTAAAATAGCCTCTTTCACCTCACCTGTTAACTATGACGGTAATCGTTTTGCCTTCCTTCCACCTTTCTTAATGTGTGGAATACATATGGACTGCACCTCTAGGATTGTATTTTTTAAAAATGTCCATGCCTGTTGAACACTTTTAACCTTTGCAGCTGCACCTTTTAGTTTATTTCTAACTAACAAACATATATACTATTTCTTTCAAATGCATATATCAATCTATGGGGGTCATTTATCACTAGTGTTATGGCATTTTTGCATGTGGAAACCCCTCAATGCATGTGAAAACACCTTTTGCAATGGTGTTTTATTGCAATGTTTCATCCATGCTGGTTTTGGTGGGGGGGGGGGGGGAGAGAGAGAGGCCATAATGCCTTTATACTAGATAGGTATTTATATCTCTATGGGAAGCCCAGCTAGTAACTCAAGGTGAGGTTTAGGTATTAGTGTAGGGGTTAGGGGCCACTTTGATATTCAAAGTGAGACGTACGAACAGCACAGTGCTCTCTTGTGAAGATTTGATGACCTTCGGAGTGAGGAAACTCAGCCAAAGATGAGATTTGTACAATGTTCTCTCAACCTAGCTTGATGTTACCCAGGTAAAGAGTCCATCAAGCTAGGTTGAGAGAACATTGCACAAATCTCATCTTTGGGTGAGTTTACTCACTTTGAATGTCCTCAAATCTTCACAAGAGAGCACTGTGTTGTTTGTATGTCTCGCTTTGAATGTCAAAGTGGCCCCTAACCCCTACACTAATACCTAACCCTCACCTCGAGTTACTAGGTGGGCTTCCCATAGAGATATAAATACCTATCTAGTGTGAAGACATTAGGGCTAGTCTCTCTCTCTCTCTCTCTCTCTGTCTGTCTATCTCTCTCTCTCACCCTGATAGTCAGGCTGCCTCTCCAGGAGCTTCAAAACTACTAAAAATGGTCCACCCAGTATGCAGAAAATACAACAATTCTGAAATTCATCACAAAGTGTGAAAAACTTAGCATTTCACATAGGTATTAGTGCACTTTGCAATAAACTGCCTATTACTATAAAACACACCCCTTTTCCTATTGCATGCAATATTTTTTGCATTTTGATAAATCCAGGCCTATATATATATACATGCACACACACACACATGCTCTATTTCTTGCACAAACACATAACACAGGCTCTCTCATACACACAGAGGCATGCTCTTGTTTTCATTCTAACACAAAGACATAAACACTTCCACAGGATCTCTCTCACTCTCATACAAACACACAGGCTGTCACACAGGCTCAGTCTGGCTTCTCCCTATCTTCTTTTACTGCTGGCTGCAGGGGGAATGCCGGTGGCCCCACAGAGCCTTTTCCTCAGCTTCTAGCCTCAGTGGAAACACCAGTAGCTCCTCTGGGCCTCTTTGTTATCTGCTGGCTGCAGAGGAAATGCTGATGACCCTACAGAGCTTCTTCTTCAGCTGCCAGCTTCAGTGGCAATGCTGGTGGTCCTACAGGGCCTCTTCCTCAGCTACAGGGGAAATGCTAACAGGCCCAAAGGGCCTCTTCTTGATTGATGGCTGCCACAAGGCCTCTTCTTAGGCTTTACCAGCAGCTGTGGACTCGGGTCACTGATGTAGAGACTTGGGGCATAGGCCTCGTGTGCCCAATGCTAATGATGCTCCTGATGGAGAGTTCCAGTTGTTTTGGAGATATAATCTTCTTTTGATTGTCAAATGACCACTTTATATTTTTTGGAATATTCTTGCAGAAATACAGGTTGATGTTCATTTTGTATTTTCACCATGCCCATTTGAGTTGATGAGACTGTTGCTGGAAGAGAAGTAGACCTTCCTGGTGCCATGGAATGTTTCTGCTGGGACTTGTAGGGTTGGGTTTAAAAGGAGTTAGAGCCTTAATAGCGGTAGTGAATTTGTTGTTCAATTGCTTGACTAGGAGTTCTGGTGGGTCTGTGATGGTAATAGTTGTTGGTATGTGAGAGGAGATTATTTATGCTTTCACTTGTAACAGAGGATACATTTCTGATGGGAGGTTTAGGTGGTGGTCTGACTAAGAGATAGATTCCACTGATATTGTATAGGGGATCTAACTTGATATTTATGGAATGGAAAATCAAGTAAGAGAGTGGACATTCTTGTATGTGGGGACCTTGATTAGTTGTGTGAAGCTGAGATAATCCATGTTGCACTAGAAGCTGGCAGCATTACCTTTTGAGATAGGCCTCTGGTTAATAATTAAAGTCTCCTACTACAAGGAGTAGGAGACTTTAATAAGTTATTTGACTAACTCTCCAATATTTGGAGTTAGCCGCTTAACCTATGCAGCTAACTCTGGTCAGCCCATAGGGCTGTCCTAAAATTAGCCTGTTAAACATAACTGGCTAACTTTAAGATAGCCGGTTATAGTCAGTGGCTCTTTGGCTAGTGTCTCTATGAAAATTCACTAATGTGGGTACAAAAAACCTAAGTATTTTGCCACTGAGTAGCTTACTGAAAATTGCCACCTTAGGAAGTTTGAAAGTTTCACTGAGCAGCTATATTTAGTTGCTCTGAGGGGTGCAGTTTTCATTCCTCAGTTTTTCCAGTTAGATCCCTTTTAGAATTTTCCGCCCCCAAGGATGATTTTCAGAAACAAACAGCGATATATGTAGAGCATGTAAAATGGTTGTCTGAAAATTGCCCTTACTCAATTCAACTAGAAGATTGTGCAGGGTTCTATGGCTCATGCTCTTTTAGCTGGACTGAGGGGAGACATTCCCAGGGATGTGTATAGGGAGGGGGTTGGAAAGCAACATACATCATAGCTTTCCCGGCAAAAATCTTGCCTGTAGAAAAAACAATTACAAAGTCTACAAGTCCTCTGCACCTATGGGCAATTTTCAAAGGAAAGTATGCTTGTACTTCCCTTTTGAAAATTAAGCTCAAGGTCCATTAGTACAAAGTGCCTACAGTCTTTGCACGTACACAGGTTGACAGAAACCTGCCCCTTTAACATCAAACTTTAAAAAAAGAAAATAAAGACTCACAGAAGCTTAAGTTATCCTGACAGTTCTATTAAAAAAATAAAATATTCAACCACTAAGCTATACCAAAATATGTTACAAACCACAGCTATCAGAAGTAGAACGAGTGTGAAATACACAGTTATCCTGAGAAATGGAAACTGCCGTTGCTGTGTTAGTCCACTTGGATATGTGGAATTAAGAGTCAACAAACAGGTTGTGGGTGATACCTTTCTATTGGATTATCCTAACACATCTGTTAAACAAAAAGGTTGTCACACATGTATTAAGTCAGTCTAGTAAAAAGGTATCGCCCACTTCTTGTTTGCTGACTCTTAATTCCTCATAGTAATCTAACCCCACCCCGGTGTGCCTGTCCTGCATGGGTGGGGCATAAAAGTATTTGCTCTTACTCATTGGGGCAGGAACCTTCCCAAGCTAGCTTGAACACCGACTCTTATTTCCAGGGCCTGGATCCTTTGTCGAATGGGAAGGGGAGATTGCTCCTAAAATCCCCCCAAATGCTGAGAGTGACACCTTAGTGTTCCTGGTTCTTATCCCTGGGGCAGGGATACTCGGATGCCCCCAATGAGTGCTGGATGAGCCCCGTACAACAACTGGAGCCACTTTGATAGTGTCAACATTAAAATCTTCACTGCTGAAAATGTATGAGTCTGGCACAACAACTTAATCCTTAGCACCACAGAGCCCTTTACATTTACAGTCTCCTCCTCCGTCTGTGCAGGAATGTCTAACGCCAGACCCAGGGGAACTTCTACCCTCCAGGGCTTGGAAAAAAATAGAGTCCCCAGCGTGGCAGGGCGTCCTTCAGCTGGGCAAATTACCCCATCCAACCGGCCAAAAATACCAAGTTAAAGTCCCTGCACAGAGAGATACATTCTATCTCTGCCCAGGAGTTTGAAAGCACAGGATGAGTGTCCTTAAGGATGTTAGGCTTTGCCTTTACTCATGGTTACCCGGACTGCTGTGTATCTGATACAGTTCTTTTCATCTTCTGTTTTGACCCCTGATGGGAGGGATCCCCTGAAACAGGACTCTCTGTGCTTCGGTCAGAAAGGAAGGGCAGCCAGAACTTCCTCCCCGATCTTAAAACCAAATCTTTTCAAAAAAACTGAGAATGACACCGGAGTAGATCCTTGCTGCAGGTCCCCACCACTTGAGGGGCAGGTCTTCCCTAACCAGCACAAGCCCAGACATTGGGGTTCCTCATTCCCTGGGCCCAGGCAGTGTATAGGCTCTCTCAAGGCTCCTACCGCTTAAAATAATGAATACAAAACGTGAACCCAGAGGGAAAATCCAAACCAGCCAATGAGTGGACTGGAAAGCAAACCCCTCCGGACCCTGGTCAGGAGCACCACGCAGGGTTTTCCTGGCGCCTCTGACTGGGCCTGAAAAAAAACAACTCAATCTAAGCTCCTAACTTTCTCCTACCCTTGTGCAAACCAAAAGGAACTGCCTCCCAAGCTCTAGTCAGAGCACTGCTATATAGGCTTACTGGGGAGGCGGCCATTCCAGACCCCGCAGAGGGAGAGGCTGTATTTGGATGGACCCTCCCTGTTTATTCCATCCTGTGCTAAGCCAGCTGACATCTGAGAACCCAGGACTTACTGGTAGCATGACATGTAGTGTCTGCTACAGTAACGATAAGATGGGAAACAATATTTAAATGAAATGTAGACCCTGCAGAAAGTACAAATAAACAACAACCAAAGTTAAAAAACTAATAATTATAGGCACCTTGAATAAATACGTACCTTATGTCATAACATCACAATGAATGCCAGCTTCGTAGAATAACTATTATTTATTGTACAATTCACACACATAGCTTATACATTAGTATAAACACAACAAACCTAGTAATACCATTTGAAAATGACTGGCAGATTTTAAAACCATTTATTTTCTCACTGAAACGGAAGCTTCTAACCTGGGGCCAGAAAAGATTTTCTATGTATTCTTACACCCATAGAGCCACAGTTTGAAATACAAACTAATTAGAAGCTGACTTGAGAGATGTGATTATTAGGAAAAGAATGAAACATGCAAACTCATTTAGCATAGCAAATGATAGCTGAAGCTGCATGGTAGTTAATACATTTGAGATATGCATATACAGTCAAAGAAAAACTTTTTAAATTGCTAGAAAATAAAAGTTAAAAAGCTATAGAAACATGCCCAGTTAGAACACTTTCCTAGATATTTTAATACAGTCAGGGCACACCTGGCAGATTGGTTCTTAACTGCGTGAAACACTGAACACATGATCATCTCGGGGCTAAATTTAAACATACACTCTGCATCCACAGGACCCTCCTGACCCCCCCAACAATGGGTGCAGAGCAGAACTAGGACATTCCTCGAACAATTCACCAAAGATATTCTGGTTCTGGTGTCATCTCTGTAACAGCAAAAAAAACTCCCTCTACTACCAGGCGCAATAGCCCTCCTTATGAAAAGACAGTAATTTACCGCCAATGCATGTCCTATTGAGAAAACTCAACAAATAAGTTTGATACAAATGCCTACATGCTAGTAAAATACCTCACCTCGGTCATAACGCACAAAACCGACCTTCACCAAGTACAGAAAGACCACAAATTACAAAAATAGAGACAGAAACTGGAATAGAAACCCAAAAAATGCCACTCTGCATAAAGTGCAAACCTGAAGAAATGGAAACAGAAATATAGCACATAACACGCTTCCAGGATCTGCAATAATGCACACAAACTAACCCGCACAATAAGAACCCTATCTAAGAAATGGCAACACTACAAATATTATACCAGGCCTTAAACACTGAGACACTTCCTATTAGGAAAACAGAACAAGCCAAGTTGCTATAGATCCCCCACACAGAAATAATTGTAAAACTATGCTAATAAATATTTCAATACACCACGTAAAAAATCCACATGTACAGGAAATAACTAGTAAGAACTACGTAAATGAACATCAACAGAGCCGTTCCCAGTGGCACCCGGCCCCCTGAAGAAGGAGGTCTACTCCGAAACACTCAGTGTCGGGGCAACGTCGGAGTCCACCAAGTTTGTCATCACCAGGCTCACTGACGGATAAGGCAAGATAAGTACATTTTCGGATTTAAGCGATAGCAATCCGGTTTACAAGTACTTTCAGCTTTCAATGTGCATAAACGGGCAGCTTTCCGCGCCCTTGAAATCCAGCCCTTTGAGACCAATGATTAAAAATTGATTGAATGCTATTAAAAGCTTACATTAGCTTAGCCTGCTGGCATTTAAATATGAGGTCTCTTTGAGCTTATCCACTCATTATATCATTTCAGGATTTTCATTTACGTAGTTCTTACTAATAAATATTTCAAAACAGCTGATGAACAAAATAACATCCAATTAAAAACTCATTACATTATAAAAAATTCTTCAAACACCAATAAAATATTTCAAAACAGCAGACACATCACATAATACCCAATAAATAAAATGGCAGTCATTCAAGAAAAATAAACTTTAAAAGCCACCGTTACCTTCTCCAGCAACTCTCCTACTCCTTTCCCTTGCAGGCCAAAAGCATACACCAGAAGCAGCAGTGGATGCTGAAACTCTGTCCTCATGGTCCTCTTCTTTAGGGCCCACAACCAGGCTCTCTCTCTCTCACACATACACACCAATTACACCCCATGGCCAATCTCTGTCTATCACATACCTGTGACCTCCCTAACCAGTCTCTGTCTCCCCCCCACACACACACATCCCAGTCACCTCCCTGACCAGTCTCTGTTCCCTCACTTACATATCAGTCACCTCCCTGACCACTCTCTGTTCCCTTACACACACACACCAGTCACCTCCTTTACCGGTCTACCTCTGTCCCATGCATACATACACCAGTCATCTCCCTGACCAGTCTCTGTCTCTCACACACACAAACACATCACCACCCTGACCTGTCTCTCAGTCACACACATGATCTCTCAGACACATATTGTCAATGACACTTGCACAAACAGCTCTCTCTTACATACAAGCTCTCAATCACATACATTTGCTCTCTCTCCCTCTGGCTCACTCTCACTCATGACCCCACCCCCAGCACAAATGGCAGCTGCAGTAGCCTCCTCCTCCAGCTGCCTTGGCCCGAGAATGAAGAATCCCTTTCTTGCTGGGGCTAACTCTGCTCTTTCTCCCTCGCTGATCTCTTCTTCCCACGCACTCATTGTACATTACTTCCTGTTCCGGCTGTGGGAGTGGGAAGAAGAAAGGGCCAAGCTGCTGATGTTACCAGTGTCCACTAACACTGCTGCTGTTCCTGCCTGGATGGAACAGCAGCAGCAGTGGAAGAATTTGTGCATCTTGCTTTGATAAAGGAGAGAGAGGGAAGTGCAACCGGGGCAGTGGGACACCAGGAAGCTGCGACACAGCATTTGACAATCGCTACTTTAATGCTTCATAAAGATTGGATATATTAATGGCATTTGCACTTAGAAGTCAACATGTTTTGAAAATATCAGGGCATCAAAAGGAAATCATTCTCTGTACAGTCTTTTTAGAAAGCTATGTAAACTTAGTGTAGAGATAAGATGCTAGAAGGGATTTAACATGGGTTCAGATGGTGAAAAAAAGGCAGAAACCTTGGCCACCAGACCAACTGGCTTTACTGCAGGCCTGGATTTACGTGTATGCCTACTAGGCCTGTACCTAGGGTGGCAAACTTCTTGTCCCTCTACCGCCCTACAAGCCACTCCAGATGCAGCCACCACTGTCTCCTGTCCCAGTCCTCAGCACCAGCAGCGATCCTCAAAGTGAAGTGAGTAAGGGGCACTCAACTCAGAGTGCTGGCTCTCCTGCAACTTTTATTTAATTGGCCTGAATATTAGCAAGAACTCTAAGGTGCTTACAGTTGTCTTGCCACTCATATGGAAATTCTGTAAACCCAGAAAATTTGGATTAATTTTAAAAAATCCAACTCTTCCATCAATTCAGGTGCTAGCCTTGAATGACGAGCACTAATGATATCCCCTGCCATTGAGAATATATGTCTACCGAGCACACTGGTTGGTGGATAGAAAAGAAAATGCTGAGCCTCCTTGGTCTGGTCAGACTATGGAATTGTGCGCCCAATATACCAGCTCATCTGTGTCCATGACCTCAATGGGATCTATTAGAAACCATGTCACATAAATTTCTGCTGTGGTTTCCTTTGCTGGGGTGGGGTAAGGGTCTCTCTTGTCAGCTGCTTTAACTATGGTTTGTGTCAGGAAAGACAGTTCTGTGGAGGAAAAGTGACTTTGGCATATTGAGCTGGAGGAGATTAGTGGTAGCTGACAGGTGGCTGCTCATACTTGTCCTCCTTTCTGGGGTGGCCATTATTTCCTACATTATATCCCCACCATGCCTCTGCCTATGGAACTCCTGTTCATGCATCTTAAGTTTCAAATATCTCTTTTGTGTATGTGAGATGCCTGGACTGGAGGGCAAGGCTCCTTTTCACATGTGGATTACAATGTGTGCCAAGCATGTTGAGTATTGTTTTCTGTCAGAGGTTTCAGATCACTTGGCACCTGCTACTGCAAGGAGTCCACAAACTGTAACACCTCTGCTTCCATTCTCTCTTACTCATGGAACCCCTCTAACTTTTCCTCCAGAATGTTTACTATGGCGATGATCCTGCATAGGCTGGTACTTCTGGAACTCAGATCTTCTATGGCAGGATTTGTATCAGCTGCTACATCACTGCCTGATCATTATGCCCCCAGGGGGGTGAGCCATACTTATCTCTATTTCCAGAGACAAATCATGAAGTTGTATCTGCTGCTCTACTACCCTCTGCAACATCAAAAAGGTAGAATTCTAATGGGTGCAAATATCTTGATGAGATACTCATGGGGCATCCTGAATTCACCCTTCTCATGCCCACCCTTCATGATGTGATAAAAATCACTTGCTATTTTCCTTCACCTCTCTATCCAGTCCTTCAGGACTATAATCCTATGGTCCTTAGGCCCCACCCCCAGGGCCTGCTTTACTGCCAGGCACAGCAAATGTGCAAAACATAAATTCCCCAAAAGCCCCAATCTTCCCTTGCCCTCATCATGCCGCATTGGTTAACTGGATGTGGAGTATGTGAAATATAATGCAATAAATTAATAAATGCATAAATAAATATTTGCACCACTTTCTGTCACAAAAGAACCTGCATTAAGACTCCTGCCTTTCTGGTTTAGCTGCCAACCCTCCAGCATATTTCTTATGGCTGATAGGTTATTGCATGTGATATGTAGGCTATCCATCATCTGCATGTACAGCACAGCCTACCCGTACTCTGATGTTCGATCCTCACTAGATCTTCTTCCTTGGACAGCTTCAACCAGTGTGAGGTCAGGTAGAGGTAAGCATGCATAGCATACCTGGTCTGAACTGGTATGGCAATTTTTATGTTCTTATGTAATATTGAACCACACCATCCAATGATCACTGGATCCCTGATGATTGCCCACTATAACATGAGAAACATTGTCCCGCTTGGTAAGCACCAGGTCCAGTATCCCCCCTTTCATGTAGGTTCTATTACCAGTTGATAGAGTAGCTTGCTCTGCAGAGAATATAGTATCTCCTTGCTTCTAGAAGACACTTCAATCTGGCAGATTGAAATCCCTTACCAATAGCACCTCCTCTTTCATAGCAATTTGTGAATATCCCCTATTAAATCTCTATCTATTTCTTCAGGTTGCGCTGGAGGTCTGTATATTACATCAATATAAACAGATATTTCATTCCCTCTTTCCAGTTTAACCCACAATACCTCCTTCTTACCTTGTAAGCCCTGACATTCTATTGCTTTAATCACATTTTTTTATTTATGGAATCACTTTTCCTCCCTTTCTTCCTACCTGGTCCTTCCTGAATAGATTAAAGCCCAGTATAACCATATCCCAGTCATGGTTTTCCATGTACCATGTCTCTGTGAGAGCCACCATATCCAAGTCAGCTTCTTCATGACTGCCTCTAGATCTGGGACTTTATTTCCCATACTATGAGCATTAGTGTTCATAACCTTCCAGATGGTGCCCTTTTATCCCATTTCTATACAAGTGTTTAATGTTTTACTTATCCGAAGCCATTCGGTTACTTTAGGGCTTTGTTTATCCATTAATGATTATTCTAGTTTAAAGCCTTCCTCAATAAGTTTGACAGTCTGTGCTGGAAGACACTGCACCCCTTTTTTGACATGTGGAGCCCATCTCTGCTCGTCCCATATCCACAAGGCCAAAATGCTCTCGCTGGCACCATCTACATAGCCATTCATTCATCTCAAGAATGTAAGCTTCCCTGCTTGGGCTTTTATCCTTGATGGCAGGGTGGAAGAGAATACCATCTGTGCACCTATCTGCTTTACATTCTACTCCAGAGCTATGAAGTCACTTTCAATATGATCATTGTGGGGCACAGCAGTGCCAACATGGATAAGCAGCATTGGATAGTCATATGCTTGAGGATTTTCCGCAATCTCTGTATTATCTTGGATTTTGGCACTCAGCAGGCAGCACTCTTCCTGCAGATGCATGCCCCCATGCTCCTCAGAAGCAAGTCACCAACAACCAATATCCTTCACCTCCTAGATGCAGTGATTGTTGAGTCTGAAGTTTTGGGGTTTGCATTTTTCATTTTTTTTTTCACCCTGGGATCCTTTGCTTCCAGGTCTGCATACCAGTTTTTCAGCTCGAGGGAAATCTGTTTAGTGGCTGTAGTAATATGGGTCCAGCTATCATTTTGTAGTCCAGTTTCATCTTTCCCTCTGCTTGAGTTTTCCATCTTTGACACTCCAATAAGTATTTTATTGATGTAGTCCTCATTCCCTTGAATGCTTCTCAGTCTTGCCACCTTCTCTATGTGTTGCAGCATCTGTTTCCTAAGGGAGTCAATCTGTAGACATCTTCACATTGAACCAGTTCCTTTCTGTGGATTCAGGACATCATCTGGGCAGCAGCAGTAGTAGTAGTAACAATGGCAACAGTTTTGGCAATACAATGCTTCCTGGCCATCCTTCAGCTCTTGGGAGTTGTGGTATCTGCTGAAAGAAAATGAGAAAGACCTACCAAGTCCACACACACACACACACTCTCTCTCTCTTATCCTAGGCAGCCTCCCATTCACTCACACACACACACACACACACACACTCTCTCTCTCTCTTATCCTAGGCAGCCTCCCATTCACTCACACACACACTCTCTCTCTCTTATCCTAGGCAGCCTCCCATTCACTCACACACACACTCTCTCTCTCTCTCTCTTATCCTAGGCAGCCTCCCATTCACACACACACACACACACACACACACACACACACACACTCTCTCTCTTATCCTAGGCAGCCTCCCATTCACTCACACACACACTCTCTCTCTCTCTCTCTCTTATCCTAGGCAGCCTCCCATTCACTCACACACACACTCTCTCTCTCTCTCTCTTATCCTAGGCAGCCTCCCATTCACTCACACACACACTCTCTCTCTCTCTCTCTCTTATCCTAGGCAGCCTCCCATTCACTCACACACACACTCTCTCTCTCTCTCTCTTATCCTAGGCAGCCTCCCATTCACTCACACACACATGCAGACCAGGCAGGTAGGTTCTAAGGGTCATTCCTCCTCCTCTGCTGCTGCCGACAGCCTGTCCCTGAATCTTCTTCATTGGGGAGAGCAGCCCTTCGGTAATTCAAACAGGAATATGCAGGTGGAAGTTAGATTAGTGCAACCGGGTGTGCAAACCGTGCAATTGCACAGGGCGGCACACACAGAGGGACAACCTTGGGAGCAAGGAGAGATGAGAATACAGGAAGTGCTAGGACTGTGAGTGTTGAATTACCGCAGGGCCAAGACCTGACGAGGAGCTGCAGGATGGGCTTCTTCCACCACAGGTGGATTGGAACCCATTGGCGACCACACAGGCATTTTATTCTTCTGCCGCCAGTGGATTGGGCCCACCAGAGGTAGAATGGGTCTCTCCTTGCTCCCAAAGCCATCCCTCTGGGTGTGCCACCCTGTGCAATTGCACGGTTTGCACAGCCGGTCGCACTGGGTCTGTGTGAAATCTAACTTCCACCTGCACATTCCTGTTTGTATTCTTGCTTGTTTGGTTACTTGTTGCTTGGAAGTATGACATGCTTGGATAACTTGCTTTGTTGTGGTATGTAAAGTCTAATAAATAATTATAATTTCTGAGATGTGTAATTTAGTGAAGCTCCCTTTATAGCCTTTATAGGCAAAAAAGTAAACCAGTGCAACTAGAAACACTTATCTCAAAGATAAAATATAATGCAATAATCAAGCTCCCATATAAATGTATTTATTTTGTTCTATTTGCAGATGACAAACATTTGACCTAGTTTTAGAATATTTTTATACTGGTCCAATACAAAATTTCAGTCTACCAAGATTCCTATGACTGGAATTTAATTTTCAGTACTAAGTTATTGTTGCACTCAAGGGTGGACCCTTGTCCTGAGGCAGTAGTGAACTGCCTCCTGGTTGGGACCAGGAAGCAACTGCCCCCAGGGGGCGGAGCACTGGAGGAGACAGAGGCAATGTAGAGCTTCACCACTGGAAGCCCGAGGTCCCCCTGGGAGGAGCCCATAGGGACCCGGGCCGCTTGAACTTAGGTGGGCCTCACAGGGTCTCCTGGGAAGGTGGAAGTCCAGGGTGCCTACGGGCAGAAGGGGAGCACAGTCAGGTTCGAAGCAGGATGTCCAATGTAACAAGGAGGACCAGAAGAGCGTGGGTGAATGCAAGGCGAGGAACAGAGCCAAAATCTAGGGACGTGGTCAGGCAGGCAGAGGTCAAAGTCCAGGAGTCAGTCCGAGGAGTGGTCAGTGAGCAGAGGTCAGACAAGGTCACAGGCAGGCCAAGGTCAGAAGGCAGGCAGCAGGCAGGCGAGTTGAGGAACGGACTGGAGTCAGAGACAGGCAGCAGACAGGCGAGTCGAGGAATAGACTGAGGTCAGAGGCAGGCAGCAGGCAGGTGAGTCAAGGGACAGACTGAAGTCAGGAGGCAGGCAGCAGACAGGCGAGCAGGTCAAGGAACAAGCTGAGGTCAGTACCAGTAAGACAGTTCGGGGTACTTCCTGGATAGACGCAGCAGACAGGCGAGCAGATCAAGGAACAAGCTGAGGTCAGTACCAGTAAGACAGTTCGGGGTACTTCCTGGGTAGACGAACAGGAACAGGAGGACGCTGGAGTACTAGGAAGCAGGAACAAGGCAGGAACAGAAGGATCCTGGAATGAGTCTTGGGACAAGACAGGAGCAAGCAAAAAATGCAGTGACAATCTAGCACAAAGCCGACCCAATTGCCAAGGCAAGGAAGTTCAAGAAATGACTTCCTTATAATGGGGAATCAATCAGGGCACTCCACAGAGCTAGGACCAGCCCTTGGCCTTACAAGAGGCCGGGCGGTCCGCGCGCGCGTAGGGGCAGGGCCGACACAGCCGAGGACGCCGAGCTCTGGCATGAGGTCTGGTGCGCAGTGGAAGGCCCGGTGACCGCCGCAGCAGAACGCCGGGGCCTGGAAGCACTAGCAGCAGCCGCTAGGGAGGCCGACCCAGGACCTGCCGTGGAACCATGAAGGTGAGCAGGCCCGTGCGCAGGCTGGGCGCGGACAGGATGCATAACAGTTATTGTATGATTTATGTATATTTTATTCATTGTTACATGGAGAAAGGTAGTGGAGAGTTAGATAGTTTCAGAAAATTATGTTTGGAGTGCCTCACACACGGGCCGATATAATAAAGTGCGCTCTAGTGGAGCGCACTGTTAGCCCGCGTTTGGTCGCACGTTTTCGAAGCGCTATTTTTAACAATCGTAAAACGGATGCCGGCAAAATTGAGCGTCCGTCTTCCAATCTGCAGGCCACGGGCAGATTTTTACATTTTTTTTTTATTTTTGGGGCTTCCGACTTAATATCACAATGATATTAAGTCGGTGCCGGCCGATATGAAGTCGGTACCGGCCGAAATTAACACCTACCTGTATAAGGGGTAATAGCGCATTGAAAACGCATTGAAAACGCGTGGCTAACCCCCCCCCCCCGCGAAACTAATAGTGCCTGCAACATGCAAATGCATGTTGATAGCCACACATTGTACGTTCAGAAATTAACGCCTGCCAAAGGCAGGCGTTAATTTTGGCTGGCACCAACTTAATATCGGCAGGCACCGACTTAATATCATAGTGATATTACGTTGGAGGCCCCAAAAATTTAAAAAAAAATTTAAAAATCTGCCCATGGCCCGCGGGTTGGAAGACGGATGCTCAATTTTGCCGGCATCCGTTTTCCGAACCAGTGACTGTCAGCGGGTTCGAGAACCGATGCCGGTAAAATTGAGCGTCGGCTGTCAAACCCGCTGACTGCCGCCGCCTCCTTTTACCGCGGGCCCTCATTTGCATGCGGGCCGATACTGAATTGCGTGCCCAGGACACTGGCCTGTGCACGCGTCGGGAGAGCGGGTGCTCGCCGGCTCTCCCGCGCTTCTTTCTGTATTGGCCCACTAGTGGAAAAGAGCTGTTGAGAGCAACTTGATAAGAAACTGGGAGCACATGACTAATACTGAAAGAATCAGCCAGCACAGTCTATCCCCTTGACTTTTCTAGTGTGGTTGCTAGAGATGTGAATCGGAACCGGAATTGGTTCGGTTCCGGTTCCGATTCAAATCCTGCATTTTTTTTCATCCGGCCCGGTCGGGTTTTTTTTTTATCGGCTGCGCCCAATCCGATAAACAAAAAACCCACCCCGACCATTTAAAACCACTCCCTTAGCCTCCACCACCCTCCCAACCCCCCAAAAACGTTTTAAAATTACCTGGTAGTCCAGTGGGCCCAGGGAGCGATCTCCCGCTCTCGGGCCGTCGGCTGCCACTAATAAAAATGGCGCCGATGGCCTTTTGCCCTTACCATGTGACAGGGTAACCATGCCATTGGCCGGCCCCTATCACATGGTAGGAGCATAATGGCGCCAGCCGTCCAGTGCTCCTACCATGTGACAGGGGCCAGCCAATGCGGGGGTCGGGAGGGTGGTGGAGGCTAAGGGGGTGGTGGAGGCTAAGGGAGCGGTTTTAAGGGGTCGGGGTGGGTTTTTTGTTTATCGGTCGACAGCCCGAGCGCGAGAGAACGCTCCCGGGATCCCCGCTGGACCACCAGGTAATTTAAAAATGTTTTTGGGGGGGTCGGGAGGGTGGTCGAGGCCAAGGGAGCGGTTTTAAAGGGTCGGGGTGGGTTTTTAGGTTGTGTCCTAACTCCCGTTAGTGTGCACTAACCCACTTAACAATTTTTTTCACGATAAATCGATGGAAATTTTATTGTATCGCACTCTTTAACGATTAATGACGATTTAAAAAATATCGGACGAGATTTTAAATCATCAAAAAATGATTCACATCCCTAGTGGTTGCTGCCAGTTTCTTAAATTGTTGTCCTAAGGCCAGGAGGATCTCATTAACACTAGTGTCCTATGTTTTTACAGCATTGTTTTTGGGGTGGGGGAGGGAAGCTGATCATGATTGTTTGGTTTAATTATTAGCTGGTCTCCCAAGTATCTAGGAATGCCTCTGGTGCCCACTCATGTTAATGTTCATCCCCTCCAACCAGGGACGGATTGGCCTATCGGGGGATCGGGCATCCCCCGGTGGTCCGATCGCTCCAGTCACGTGGTTTGCCGTGTGCGGCCGTGACAGAGCCGCGCTCGGCAGACCACGTGACGTGTCCTGGGCCGGCCTGGGCGGCGAATACCCAGGCCGGTCTAACATTGTGAGTCCGCCGCTGCCTCCAACCCCCCCAAAAAAACCATGAAGTCTGCTACAAGCATTGACATAAAGATATTAACAAAGAAGTCCTGTGGGAATTTTCAATTGATGTACATCTAATGCATCAAATTTGTGAGAGATCTATTTCTTAAATTTCATGTCAGAAAAGGTTAAATAATTTGGAAAATATCATCAAATGATTTTTTTTTTTAATTGTTTAGAATGTTTCCTGTGTGTTAATAAGCAGTAAATGCACTTAAAAGAGGTTTTCTTCCAGGAAGTGCATTCTGTCCACGGAGAGAAGCAATGTGAATTATGATGCACGTTGGGATTTGCATGACCGTGAAATAAATTCACTCAGCTGAGTGGCACGCTATGCCGATTGGATTTTTTTGGCTGGCTGCTCAGCTTTCGTGAGACTGCAGCACCGAGGTGAAAGTGGTTTGAACGCTGATTTGGTATTTTGTCTTATTTTATTTATATTTATTTATTTATTTTTATATACCGGCAACCGTTTGCACATCGTGCCGGTTTACAGATAACTTAAAACAAGGATATATATAGGCAAAGCCTTTACAAGGAACATTGTGTAACCTAGAACATAGTAACAGATCAATAACTAAATAAGTAAATAGGGGAGGGAGGGGAGGGGGTGGTCGAGACAAAGGGGGGGCAGGGGGGGTGAAGACGGAAACGTGAGGAGAAAATATGTACAGGGAAACAATGAACAAGTGGTATGTACATAGGTTGTGTGCAATATTTGAAAATGCGCAAGGGCAACAGTGAAAGGGGTAAGAAGATATGTACGGTGCTAATAAGAGATAGATTATTGTGTGCATGATAAGTGAGGGGTTTGTGTCTTGTGTCTTGTGACATAAATAATCCTTGACATGCATCACTTGGAGTTACTTGCTTATATTTATTTGTTTGATATCTCACAGTGGGAGTAGGTCAAACAGCAGATGTATTCAGTGCACTTTTTTTTTTTTTTTACTTAAGTTGAATTACATCAAAAGAGAGAACAACATCTACAATTACCTTGGGTAAAAAAGAGTGTCATTTTTCTCTTTGAAGAATAAGAAAAACCCAATAGTTTTACTTTTCAGTGCTGGCAGGAGGGTATGGGATTTAAAAAGCTATAATTTGCATTCTTTGTTAATTTGCATAAACAACCCTTAAAAATCAAACTGTATGTTTAATTGTAGACTATGCAAGGCTTTACCCTTACTCATTGTAATTGTTAATCAAAACACAAACATTGATAAGCTTGGAGACTTATAATTAGAGAGAGGATGTGCAAACAAGTGAGCAATTTAAAATTGATTAAATTCTCCTGCTAACATTAAGAAGAGCTTCTGATTATAAAAGGCCATTTGCAAAATAAGATATTCAGTCTGCCTATAAGAAGTCCTGTGATTTATGAAATGTCTTTCCCTTATGCAGTAAGGGGCGGATTTTCATACTCCGCGAATAGGCCTACTTTTGTTTGCGCTCCAGGCGCAAACAAAAGTACGCTGGATTTTAGTAGATACGCGCGGAGCCGCGCGTATCTGCTAAAAACCTGGATCGGCGTGCGCAAGGCTATCGATTTTGTATAGCCGGCGCGCGCCGAGCCGCGCAGCTTACCTCCGTTCCCTCCGAGGCCGCTCCGAAATCGGAGCGGCCTCGGAGGGAACTTCCTTTTGCCCTCCCCTCACCTTCCCCTCCCTTCCCCTACCTAACCCACCCCCCCGGCCCTGTCTAAGCCCCCCCCTTACCTTTGTCGGGGGATTTACGCCTCCCTCTGGGAGGCGTAAATCCCCGCGCGTCAGCGGGCCTCCTGCGCGCCGGGACGCGACCTGGGGGGCGGGTCCGGAGGGCGCAGCCACGCCCCCGGGCCGCCCCGGGCCGTAGCCACGCCCCCGGAACGCTCCCGACACGCCCCGAAAACGCCGCGCGGTTCGGGCCCGCCCCCGACACGCCCCCTCCGAAAACCCCGGGACTTACGCGAGTCCCGGGGCTCTGCGCGCGCCGGTAGGCCTATGTAAAATAGGCTCACTGGCGCGCAGGGCCCTGCTCGCCTAAATCCACCCGGTTTTGGGCGGATTTAGGCGAGCAGGGCTCTGAAAATCCGCCCCTAAGCTACTTTGGGCAGTCATTTTGGACCCAAAACATGGGATAGAAATGTAAGATTAGATTACAATTACAGTTCATATCGTCTCCATTTACTGACCAGAATCAATTATTGCCTGCTTGGAGGGCAATGTTTAGGGCTATTTCCATGGACAAAAAGTGTTTCCATCACAGAAATCAACTGTATGGAAATCACTCATCTTGTATGTGGCTATACGTGTGCATATAGTTCCAGAAAGTATCTAAGTTTACCCCCATTGAACTGGAGGCGTTCCCAGGGCAGGGTTAGTTCAGTGAAGGAAAAAGAGTGCATAGTTCTGGATTTTCAAAACTATGCATATTGTTTTCCTAGGAAAAAATAGTCATCTGCAGAAAAAGTAGGTACCAATCTCTGCTGGCACTCTTTCTTTTGGCAATTATCAAAATAAAGTTATGTGCATACTTTTGAGAACTGGAGCAAAGCCTGTGGGTGAGAGGTATTTACAACTTCATAGCAATGCAGGTGGTTTGAAATTTGCCTTCTTCATTACTGCACAGTAAGGACCGGATTTTTAAAAGGTTATGCGCGCCAGGCCTATTTTCAAAAGGCCCGGCGACGTGCGTAAAGCCCTGGGATGCGTGTAAGTCCTGGGGCTTTACTAAAGGGGCAGTCCAGTGGCATGGGTGGGGTCGGAGGATCGCGTGGAAGCAGGCTGCCAGCCCGTGCAACCTGCGCCTGCCTCCAGGCAGGCACAAAAGGTATGATAAGAATTTGGGGGGGTTAGAGTAGGGCTAGGGGGAGAAAGATTAGGGGAAGGGGCGGGAAGCTTAGGTTAGGGGGAATGGAAGTTCCCTCCCAGGCAGCTCCGATTTTGGAGCGGCCTGGGAAGGAACGGGGGAAGGCAGCGCGGCTCGGCGCACGTAAGGTGCACAATTGGGCACCCCCTTGCTCACGTGACCCTCCATTTTATAACATGTGCGTGCCTGCGCACACATGTTATAAAAATGGGTGTACATCTTTTAAAATCTACCCCTAAGACTAGCATTTAGGATAATTCTACCAGGCAGTTTCATCTCTAGATAATGTCTTCTTAATTCCATCGTTGGAAGAATTTGGAGTTCTGAAAGAATCATGCTGAGCATTGTATTTCACTGTAGTTTGTAGTTACTTTTACTCAGGAAATGCCATTTTAAAATATAAACTGGATGGAATAGCCTGGGCTATCACGATTAACATTTCAGAAACATTTTATTATGGAGGAGTAAACCAGTTTGGATAATGGAGTAGACCAGATCATGCTGTGAATCAGATGGGCAGATCCAAATCTTTTCTTCTCTATATCAAATTGATCCAGAAAATTGCAAATATTTACAGATTTGCACTTGCATTCAAAGTCTTAGAAAATCTATTCAGATAGTTTAAATATGCAAATGTTTAGATAAATATGATCCAATCCAAATCTGGTTTTTAAAAAATCAGACTGATTTAAAACATGTTGAAGGTGATAACTAAATTAAATTTGTGCCCAATAATTGCAGATTGGGACTTGAATTTGCACATTATTACTTTTTAATACAAAAAATTGTGTGGAAGGCTATAAAAAGAGGACAAAAACATACTTTTATGAAATGTATATTCTTTTCAGTACTTTTCTTTAAAATAGGATTACTTTCAAAGATGAATAAATTGGATTGCTTGCCCTCTCAAAGTTAAAATGATTAATATCTCCTGGCAACTACTTAGCACCTAATAGAGACTAATCACATCCATAATGTAATTAATAAAAGAGAAGCACAAAAAAGTGAGTTCAAGTTAGGACTGACTTTAACTGAGAAACTCTGCAAGAAAGTTCTTCACAACAATTTTATATGACAGCAACTTGGAAAAATACTGTAACCATATTTCATACAGGACCACACCATGACTCCTCAAAAACAGAGATTATAAGCCTTAGAGGTTTTTGTTGTCTAGGTTCTTGCTGACATGCTAGATTGCTAAATCCCTTTTTACAATCAATTAAGGAGTGTCTAGCATTGATACCTTCACTACTATAAGGTTCTTCCATTGTTTTAGTACAGAAATAGTGCTACTTGTGGGGGAGAGATAAATAAACCAGTTCTGTACTTTCAACATTCATTTCTAGAACAAGGGGACAAGAAATGAGGCTCCAAGGTGGAAGACTGATGAGGGGCATCATGAAATAGTTTTTTCACAGAAACAGCGGTGGATTCATGGAACATCCACCTGGAGATTTGAGTGGTAATAGAATTTAAGACAACATCCTGTTTAGTGGGCTTTAAGGAGGCTGATGGTAGTGATAATAAGATTGCGTTATTTGCCCATGATGCCCTGTTATATGTAACAAACCATCATCAAACTTTGCAAGTTATATTGGACATCCTTAAAAGGGTTCAGTAAAATGTCTGACTATAAGGTGAATGAGAGTAATACATTGTATGTCATACAACTTGCAAGTGCCTAGAATCCCAATTCCCCTTTAGGTGGAGTAATAACTTTGTGAAGTACGTAGGGGTCTGTGTCCCAACTGTTTGTTCAAAGTTTGAGTTGAACTACCTGCCTTTGATCGATAAGGTTTGGAATGATCTCACCTTTTGATCCCCATTTCAAATTTATTGGTTTGGCTGGTTTCCTACTATTAAAATGAATGTTCTCCTATGCTTTATTTTCTTATTTGCTATGTTGCTCATTCAAGTCCCTGGATGTTTTTTTTCAAGAAGCTCAAAAAATTAATTTCTGATTTTATATGGCAAGGCAAAAAACCTAGTGTGAGTATCCATGTTTTGTCTGAGCAGAGAGATATGGGTAGCCTTGTGCTTCCAGATTTCAAGGTCTGTTACTAGGCCGTGGTGCTGAAGGGTGTTATCTTTTGGATGAATGATTTCTCAAATATACACTGGATCCAGATGGAAAGGGAAATCACCCTGATCACTCTTTTACTCTACCTCTTTGGGCATTTTGTAAGCTGGGGGAAACGTTTGTTTGACCCATTGTCTTCTCTCCTTAGTTCTGGATGTTTGCTATTCCAACTCGGCTTCTAGGAAGCTCTCTTCCTTTCCCTTTCCTCTCTCCTGTATCTGAAACAACCCAGGTTTCCCTTCCCATTTCTCAAGAGTAAATCTCCCTTCATGGTCCTCAGGCAGTCTTTGCAGGGTGGGACAGCCTTAGGGTGATTCTTCCTTTCTAGATGTTCAGGCTGTTTGCGGAAAACATAAACTTCCTGATGTCCCAGTGTTTCGATATTTACAGCTTAAAGGGTGGGCTCACCAAGCCCCTGTACAATTGAAGGATAATAGAGATCCGACTGCCTTTAAAAAAAATCAATTCTCAGTTCATGCCAACAGAAATGATTAATATCTACTATTTATAAGTTATTAATGGCATCTTATTCTAACACTGTTTCTGCCCTTAATGGGATTAGCAAAGGGATTTGGGAGTTTGTCTATGTGATGAAGAGTGGGATCAGGTCTTTCTTAGACATCCATTCAGGAGCCCGGATATACAATTTTTTTTTTATCACTGGTATTTTAGTCCCTGTAAAACTACATAAAAAGTTGTTTAAAGGAGATCCCTTTTGTAGGAGGGAGCATGGAAGCAGGGCCTCCTTCTTTATTATGATAACAGAGAATGCTCTGTTATCATAATAGTTTGGTTAGAAGTAATTCCATGGATCGATTAAATTGCCAGGATTAAACTCCTTTTGGGTCCGGTTGTTGCACTGCTTGGCTATAACTTGAAAGATCATTGCTCTGATTCAATGAGGTGTCCTCCCGCATTGATTGTTCATATGCTGGGGGCACCTTACTGCCCTGCACTGGAAGTCTTCATCCAAACTTTCTATTTCCTTATAGTTTCAAAACCTTTGCCATATTATTTACTTTATGGAATTATTTTAATGACTCAGCAGGTAAGAGATTCTTATCCTGATGTCTTGAAGATTTGGTAACCCCTTTTAGAGTTTGCTGATGGAGGAAAAATACCTACAGTACCTGAATGTAATCCGCTTTGCTGAAAAGAGGAATATAAAAATCTAAATAAATAAATGTGGATTCTTATAGGGGGTAACCCACTATTACTTTTGATTTCTTTATCCTTTGCTGGCATATGTGCTACTTTCATAGGCCTTTTGGCTCCTTTCTCTCGCTCTCTCTTTTTTACTTCTTGCTGTTTTGGGGTTGGATTTGGGTCTTTTGGGTGGTTTCCAACTTTCTCGGGAGAAGGATGGAGGCCTTACTTTCTTTATCTAGGCTTTCCTTTTTCTGTATATTCTACTATTTTATAACATAGGGAAGCAAGACCTGCAGCTCACTCCCAATTACCCCCCCCCCCTCCCCTCCGTACAAAACACAGAAACATCTGTATGGCTTTAAAACAAGGGTTAGACGCCAAGGTCTTTTCAAAAACTTTATTGTGGTGGAGACATATAAATTCATACAGCCCGACTCTGGCCGTTTCGCCGTTGACAAAACGGCTGCCTCAGGGGCTAAGAATGAATACAATACTTTGATTAGAGCAAAATCCATAAAAACTCAAATAAATATAAACAGACAAAAAATACTCATAAATACCATTAATATCAAATAAAAACAATGAATAAAAATTAAAAACAAATAAATAAATGAAACTGAAAATGATAAAATATGGAGAGGTGAAGATTCTTGAATACCATTTAAGAAATCTTAATTCCCTTCTTTTGTAAAAAATCCTTCTCAAACAAATTTCTTTTATCAAACTTATCCCAGTCTGCCCATCTTTTAAATAAATTATCAAAGAAATTCACTAAAAAACTTTTAACTTAAAACTACTGAAAACATATACAGAAATGAAATTTTACCTCAGTTTAGTTGGATGGATCCGGAGTGAAACATGCTATGTGTAATCCGCTGTATTAATTCTAAAAAGGTATATATAAGATCATTATGAATTGTGCTCTTAGGGGCGGATTTTCAGAGCCCTGCTCACGTAAATCCGCCCAAAACCGGGCGGATTTACGCGAGCAGGGCCCTGCGCGCCGGGAAGCCTATTTTACATAGGCCTCCCGGCGCGCGCAGAGCCCCGGGACTCGCGTAAGTCCCGGGGTTCTCGGAGGGGGGCGTGTCGGGGGCGTGTCGGGGGGGCGGGCCCGGTCGTCACGGCGTTCCGGGGGCGTGTCGGCAGTGTTTTGGGGGCGGGTACGGGGGCGTGGCTACGGCCCGGGGGCGTGGCCGCGCCCTCCGTACCCGCCCCCAGGTCGCGGCCCGGCGCGTAGCAGGCCCGCTGGCGCGCGGGGATTTACGTCTCCCTCCGGGAGGCGTAAATCCCCCGACAAAGGTAAGGGGGGGTGTAGACAGGGCCAGGTGGGTGGGTTAGGTAGGGGAAGGGAGGGTAAGGTGAGGGGAGGGCAAAGGAAAGTTCCCTCCGAGGCCGCTCCGATTTCGGAGCGGCCTTGGAGGGAACGGGGGGAGGCAGCGCGGCTCGGCGCGCGCAGGCTATACAAAATCGATAGCCTTGCGCGCGCCGATCCAGGATTTTAGTGGATACGCGCGGCTCCGCGCGTATCTACTAAAATCCAGCGTACTTTTGCTTGAGTCTGATGCGCAAGCAAAAGTAGGCTGATCGCGCTTCTTTTAAAATCTACCCCTTATTTTTTTTAAAAATTAATTAAATACCATATATGTGTTCCTAATTGTACTAACCTTATTCTTTCATATGAAATTCATACTCTTGTTAACGCGATGCATTTGTTGGGATTCCAACTCAAACATCGAATTAGTTCTATAGGGGTAGATTTTCAGACGAGCGCGAATAGCCTACTTTTGTTTGCGCTCCAGGCGCAAACAAAAGTACGCTGGATTTTAGTAGATACGCACGTAGTCGCGCGTATCGGCTAAAATCCTGGATCGGCGCGCGCAAGGCTATCGATTTCGTATAGCCTGCGCGCGCCGAGCCGCGCAGCCTACCCCCGTTCCCTCCTAGGCCGCTCCGAAATCGGAGCGGCCTAGAAGGGAACTTTCCTTTGCCCTCCCCTCACCTTCCCCTCCCTTCCCCTACCTAACCCACCCGCCCGGCCCTGTCTAAACCCCCATCCTACCTTTGTCGGGGGATTTACGCCTCCCTCCGGGAGGCGTAAATCCCCGCGAGCGAGCGGGACTCCTGCGCGCCGGGCCGCGACCTGGGGGCAGGTACGGAGGGCGCGGCCACGCCCCCGGACCGCCCCGGGCCGTAGCCACGCCCCCGTACCCGCCCCCAAAACGCTGCCGACACGCCCCTGCAACGCCGCGCGCTCCGGCCCCGCCCCCCGACACGCCTCCCGACACGCCCACTCCGAAAACCCCGGGACTTACGCGAGTCCCGGGGTTCTGCGCGCGCCGGTGAGCCTATGTAAAATAGGCTCACCGGCGCGCAGGGCCCTGCTCGCGTAAATCCGCCCGGTTTTGGGCGGATTTACGCGAGCAGGGCTCTGAAAATCCGCCCCATAGTGCAGTTATTTGTACTGTGTTAATAAAATATATATTATGAAAAAATATCATGTGAAATATCACTTAAGATTATATTTAGTAAGAGTAGATTAATTATCAATATAATAAAATTCACAAAGTAATAGACTGTGGACAACATTTGCTGCTTACATCTATCATATATGCGGCCCTAAACCTATCACATTTGTTGCTCAACTCCTTCCTGCAGAGCATTTTCAAATAGGTCAAGGCCAATGTCCGAAAGATGTACCCCATCACCCCGGAATAAACCTCCCAATACATCTCACGACCAATCATACCTTACCCAGAAACTGCCTTGCTTTATCAGCTATTTACCAATTTGACGGTTCAATTTTTTAAGACCCCTGCACCACAATGGCTCCGTATGATGCC
This sequence comes from Rhinatrema bivittatum, assembly GCF_901001135.1. Taxonomy (NCBI): domain Eukaryota; kingdom Metazoa; phylum Chordata; class Amphibia; order Gymnophiona; family Rhinatrematidae; genus Rhinatrema; species Rhinatrema bivittatum. The sequence continues at coordinate 372,048,682 of NC_042617.1, forward strand.
GAATCAGCATTGTGATGTCTGACCAACCCACCCTCGTACCTGGCATCCCATTTATAATACTTGCCAAGTCTTATCTCATGTGCTTTACCAATTCCCGACACATCTTCCCGACATCATTTCCACCCAAATGAATGATCATAAGCTGTGGAACACCCCAAATTTTTACCAGCCCCTGCAGGCAAGAGAGCAACTTCCCCCAATGCATGCCCTGCCTACTGAACCATTGAACTGTCCACTTTCGGGCATCCACGTTCAAATGTTCTCCATAAGAACGCTTCGCTGCCCTCTACTGTGCCCAATGAATGAAGGACTGACCCACGACCCAGGCACATTCCCGATTGTATGTTACCCTTCCGTTTCTGCAAAGAAAAGAACGCAATTAGCCACTTGCAAAATCACCCTTCCCCCGCAGACCTCTTAGTTCATCACTTCCGAACATACAACTGATAAGCCTCAGATTTCCAGCACCCGATTGATTGAATCCGCCGTACGAACCACCCTAACTCCGCAGCGGTGGTTGCCGCTCCAATGCGGAATGAATGCGGTGTATAGTGCTCCGCAGCCCAGCCTAATCCCTCCACAACCCTTTTTAAAACCTGTGAAAATTGAAAAATGGTCAACAGCAAACCATCCTCGTGCACGAAAAAAGAGCCCCAGACTTCCGGCCTCACTTGTATGAATGCTTAAGTGCCACACACCGGGCACATCAGCTCATCCCGCACCTGCAACAACGAAATCCAATGCCCTTTGCCCCTTTAATCTGTCTTAGATTTGCGAATGCACAGAGTCACCCTATGCTCATAAACCCGTACATCTTGAGCCCGCAGCCCTGCCCCATAAGCACTCACTTTGGATCTGGCCACCAACTCGCTGATACTCATGGCTCTGAAAAAAGCCAATGAGAATTCTGCTCTAAACAGCAATACCTCGTACCGAGACCAACAAACCGCCACTAATTGCTCAGCTATCCGCAACAGGTCCGTATACCTGATGGGTCGCTGTTTGTCCCCTTCCTCCACTCTTCCCCTCCCCCATCCACCCAACACCTGCTTCACCAGGAAACTGCTGGCCAGATTTCCCCAGCCAACCAATTTCTGAAAAAAGGAAAGACCTGCCAGCTTAGAACACACTGACAACAGCGAATAACCAGATCACTTAGCCCACAAAATAAACTGTACTACATCGCTTTCACGAACTGCCCTCCCCCCTTCCATCCCAAATTCTGCAAAAAACGAGACACCACTCCTCTGCCCACCAAGTACAATTTCCAAGTAGCCGGTGCCATGGATTGTAGAATCAAGCTCCACGTGTCCTCCTGCCCAGATGACATAGTTGCTCTGGGAATGGTTCTCCCATCAAACTCGCCTGTGGTGTCAATGCCCTGAAGACATCCCACTTGAAACGCGAAAGAGCATCGGCAATCAGGTTCAGGTTACCAGGGACATGACTAGCTGTGATGGTGATATTCCAATGCAAACATAAGAATACCAACTCCTTCAACAACACCGACACTATGGGCTGCACAGAGAGAGGAATATCGAGTAAGAAAAGGCATGTGATTATCCCCTTGTACAGGTCCTTGGTGAGGCCTCACCTGGAGTACTGTGTACAGTTCTGGAGACCGTGTCTCCAAAGGGACAGAGACAGGATAGCGGCGGTACAGAGAAGGGCGACCAAAAAGGTGGAGGGTCTTCATCAAATGACATGAGGGGAGATTGAAGAATCTAAATATGTACACTCTGGAGGAATGGAGGAGCAGAGATGATATGATACAGACTTTCAGATACTTGAAAGGTTTTAATGATCCAAAGACAATGACAAACCTTTTCCGTTGCAAACAAATCAGCAGAACCAGGGGTCACGATTTAAAACTCCAGGGAGGAAGACTCAGAACCAATGTCAGGAACTATTTCTTCACAGAGAGGGTGGTGGATGCCTGGAATGCCCTTCTGGAGGAAGGGGTGAAGACCAAAACTGTGAAGGATTTCAAGGAGGCATGGGATAAACACTGTGGATCCATAAAGTCTAGAGGATGTGAATGAAGTGAAGAGGCATAGGGGCGGCTTGCGGGAATGGCAGCTACTACCTGGAGATTAATATTCTTATTCAATAAACATACACACGGTTAATGTGACTCCAACATTGCTCTATGCTTCAACGGCAAGAGGAAATGTGAAAAAAAGGATTTGCATCAAAAAGGATTTGCAACCACAAAAAAGCAGGGGGAGTAGCTTGCTTGATATGGCAGTTATTACCCCAAACCAAATAAGCCTGATACTTCACTTTCAATGATATCCAGCATAGTTCTCTGCTTCAATGGCAGGGGGAATGATGAAAAGATGATTTATATTCGGACAACAACCAACAAGGACTGAGTTGCACAGGCTGGATAAACATGTGTGGGAGCAGCTTGCTATGACAGCGGTTACTACCTCTAAACAATTAGCTAGATACTTCACTTAGATGCAGCTCCAGCACTTATACCCCTAACCAATTAGCTAGATACTTCACTTAGATGTAGCTCCAGCACTGCTAACTACATCGATGGCTGGGGTGGAAGGGAAATAGATCGATGGTGGGGGTGGAAGGAAAATAGAACAAAAAAGTCACTTACAAGGGACAAGAGTAACAGGTAAGTATGGGGAAAAAAAAAAGTGAAAGCTTGCTGGGCAGACTGGATGGACCACTTGGTCTTCTTCTGCCGTCATTTCTATGTTTCTATATATATGACACTCATGGACACCTAGCGGACTGCTTGTTGATCACTTGAACGACCCCCAGGATGTCACACAAGAAAACCACTTCTTTGTTCTGAATTCTGTTCCCCCAAATGGCTAGCGCCACTACTATAAGGAACAGCTCTAAGAATGTGATATTCCTTGTGATCCCTTCCGCCTCCCAATCTCTGGGCCACTGCTCCGCACACCACTGTCCCTGAAAATACACACCAAAACCAATCGCCCCGCCGCATCCGAATACAACTCCAATTCCTCATTGGATACCTCCGCCTCTTGCATCATGCATACTCTGTTGAACGAGTCTAAAAAGCCATCCCAGACCCCCAATTCATCCTTCACTGCACGAGTCATCCTGATAAAATGATGCCCTGCCTTTATTCCTGCTGTTCTTGCTGAAAGCCGATGAATAAATGCACGACCCAACGGAATCACCCGGCATGCAAAGTTAAGCGAACCAATCAGTGACTGCATCTGTTTCAGAGTCACTTTAGTTGACCCTCAAACCTGCCTCACCAATTCCTTCAACTGAACAACTTTATCTACAGGCAAATGTGACACCATTCCTACCGAATCCAGTTCAATCCCTAAGAAGGTAAGCGTAGTAACCGGGCCCTCAGTCTTTTCCCGTGCAATGGGCATCCCTAATGACCGGGTTACCTCCAGAAAACCGTCCAACTGATCCTGACAGACGCTTGTCCCGCTAGGTCCCACAAACAGAAAATCATCTAAATAATGCAACATAGCTTCACAACCATTATGTTGCATCGTGGCTCATTGTATGAATGTACTAAATGCCTCGAAGAATGGGCAGGAAATCACGCAGCCCATAGGCAAACAACGATCCATGAAATAACCCCCTTCAAAAAAGAAACCTAACAGTGGAAGCTCAATGGGTTAATAGGTAAGAGAAGGAACGCTGATTCTATGTCCGCCTTGGCTAGTAAAGCCCCAGGTCCCGCACCGCGCACTAAAGCTACGGCCTAATCAAAAGAAGCATATTTCACCGTACACTCTCGGCGCGGAATAAAGTAATTGACGGACGATCCCTCTGGATACGATAAGTTCAGAATCAACTGATACTTTCCCAACACCTTCTTTGGAATGACCACCAGCGGAGACAGATGCATCCGTCCAAAAGGCCGAGTATCAAAAGGCCCCACCACCCTCCCCAACTGAATCTCCAAATGCAACTTGTCCCTGGCGACGTCCGCCAGTTGATAAGCAGACCTAGCGTTCCTCACTCGCCACCCCGCCCCCAGACCCTCGTACGGGATACTAAATCCCACACTAAAACCAACACTCAAAAAACTAGCTGCAGCTGCATCAGGATAGCACCGTAACCACTCCTTTAACACAGAGACAACTACCGGTGAATCCGCCTTCTGTTCCAGGACCTTATAGTTTTCCACCTTTAGTAAGGGCGGTATTCTGTCCCTGAGAGCACTTGGTGGCAGGATGCGCTCCTCTGCACATGCCTGAACTTGCACTCGGGGAACAGACATGTGAGCTTGTTGAATCTCCAACAGATGTCAGACCCACCCCCGAGAGCTTGCTACCCGGCTCAAGCTTCCTAACGGTTCCTGGCCCACGAAAGGAACCACCCTTACCTCTGCTGGCTCCATACCCTGCTGAGGTACCGCTCTCGCCCCCCCCCCCCCCCAACCCCTGGACTATTGTCTGTACTAACCCCCTTGTTCGTCATCTGGGTTAACCACAGATGAATATCCTGAGTGCTCCAGGACATAAATCTATTCCCCGCCATTTTATCGCAAATCTTTTCATCATAGTTGAGCCAAGTCCAACCTTCGTAGTCTTTGAATGCACCCAGTATGCTGTCCGCGTGGGACAGCAAAGCACCATATTAGGTCGGGTCAAAGTGCCCTACCACGCTAGCCAATCTTAAGAAACCCCGTACCCAATTGACTATATTTTTGGAAATTTTAGGCCCAGATCTGTCCCTTTTATTCTTCTTCTTGGCTTTCTTTTTATCCTTTCTCCCCTCCCCATCGGCCCTCTAATAATTTGAAAATATTCACAAATTTACATTTGAGAATCCGTCTAACTAGGCGCTTCGGCACCTCCTCCTATAGTTCGGTTAAGGATGCCAATGCCGGATGTCCCATGTCTTGTCTTGGACCCTCTGCTAACACTGCGAGCTGACCCAACCCTGACTCACCCGAACTCGAGGACGACGAAGACAAACAAGAAGAACTACTAACCCTCGTCCTCTTTTTCTTCCTAGCTGACCCCCGAGACTCGTGCTCCTCAGCCCCTGCCATCTTACCTACTCCCGCACCCGCTGCACCTCTGCCCGGAACTTCCGCTGGCTGCACCGCCGCCGTCACCCTTTTTGGAAAATTGACCTCTTGCCCTGCTGGGAACTCTCATTCTCTCCAGGCCTATTGTCACAACGTTCCTGGGAACACCTCCTCTGCCGCATCTGGAAAAGAACCTGCCTCCCACTCTGCCCGCCTACTGGTCGCTGAACCTTTTCTCTGAGTCCCCCTGCCCAGCACACCCTGGGCTGGAAGTGAGTTTTCCTGCCCCCTAACCCACTCCTCATCCCTTTGCCCAGCCAAATGCCATCTGCCTGCTGAAAAATGTTCCTCCCCGTACTCACCCCCGAACTCTGGAGGCCAACCCCCTACTCCCCCCATACTCCAGCAACCCACCCCACTCACAGAATGAGGGCTTGTCCCATAGCGGGTACCCACGTAATGCCCCAATATATCCACTATCAATGCAGCTGTAGAGCCATCCAGTGCCCCATACCTTCCCACTGTTTGGACTTCCCCGCTAAGGCGAGGCAATCCACATGGGCCCACCACTATGCCATGGACCCTGGGCCCCCCACCCCCGGTGCTGACCTGACTGTCTGCTTTCCTCGCCCTCCCACAACACTACCTGGCTTATGCTTTCGCAGAACTCCGGGGGCGGTTAGAGGACTAGGGCCTGACTGCCCTCCATATATGGGCACCTCTCCGTCCCTCTGCACACTGCTCCTCCTACTAGGCGGGGGAGCCGCACATCAGCACCTGACGAGAGCCCTGAAACCGTTTGACCACTACCTCAGTGCCTAGAACTATCGGGTCGCATGTGCCAGCAAGGAGCTCCGGGATCACAGGGGTGCCGCGCATCTCGTGGGCGGGGCCGGAGGAAGGCGTGGGTGGAAACCAAAATTCACCTCCGGAGGCAGTAAGGGAAATCTCCATGGCCGCTCCCGGCGACGAAGAGATAGTGGAAGGAGGGCCGGAGATACCGGCAAGGGGCAAAACCCGAGGCAACGGCCGATTCGGGGCCGCTCTCCCCCGAATTGTAAGAGAGGGAGGGGTGGACCGAAGCGCAGGATGGCCGGGGGCAGGGCCGGTGGGGTGGCTGGCCATGGGAGGGCTCCGTGCCAAGATCCACTTACCGCTTGCGACCGGGGAGGGGAGGGGCAGGGCCCAGGCCCTGGCGGCAACACCGTCGGCTGCCGGAGGTCGGCCAGTCATTGCCCCTGAAAGGGGGGGGGGGCGGGTGGAACTTTGCGTGCTTCATCACACTCTGATGGAAATGCTGCACCGACTAGAAAAATGCAAAATTCGCCCAAAAATCGCCGAAAAATTCAGGATTCGCCGCGGAGCAAAAGCAGAGATCTGCCTCTTGCTTCGCTGCTAATTTCTGACTGACCCGTATCACACCAAAACCTGACGCTCCAGTAAGGCAACCAATGGCAAGGCAGCAATTCAAAATTGTTGCCAATGCCATCGGTTACCCTTGCCTCCCCCTCCCCCAGCTCTTCTCTCGCTCCCTGCTGCTTTGCCCATGTAATTAGCAGCGGCGCGAGACAAGCTTGTGCCACCTTCACTTACGACAGGGGTGGGCAGTTCCGGTCCTCGAGGGCCACGAACCAGTCTGGTTTTCAGGATATCCCTAATGAATATGCATGAGAGAGATTTGCATGCACTCTGCCTCAGTTGTATGCAAATCTATGTCATGCATATTCATTAGGGATATCCTGAAAACCAGACTGGTTCGTGGCCCTCGAGGACCGGAACTGCCCACCCCTGACTTACGAGATGGTGTCCTATTGGTTTTCTTACTGTTTCTGTTAACTCTTTTATACATTAATTATGTGTCAATGGCTACTTGATTTTACCTTTATATGCGTTTGCTTATTATTTCACCTGTTATTTGTTGGTTTGTTGTTATCTGTTTATTTAAAATCTTCAATAAAATTAGTCTTAAAAGCCAATCCTGATACCATCCCTTCTTCTAGGTGGGATTGATCTACAGACCGCCAAGCAAGGTGAAAGAATTGGACAGAGATCTTGTCAAAGACATTCAAAAGGTGGGGATGAAGGGAATGGTTGTGGTGATGGGAAATTTTAACCTATGAGCGTGGCCGGGCCCATTCTAAAATGTGCATGGCGCATGCAAGGCCTGGCCACACACATAACCCCCATTTTTATGCTCATAGCCTTTTAAAAATTGGCCCTATAGGGATTAGCGAATAATATATATTATAGCTGAATGCAGCAAGGAAGGTAGTCAGATTACAAAAGGTGTGTGAAGACAAAAAGATAGGTAAGATGGTAAACCGAGCTAGCAAGATTTTTTTTTTCATATCATGTCAGTGACAAAAGAAAGTGCAGAGGTAGGCATGTAAAACTGAGAGGACTGTATGGATGAGGATAAAGTGTACATTTTAAACAAATACTTTTGTTTAGTATTCACTAAAGAAGGGATTGAAGGGCCACTGATTATTAGCAGGGGTACATGTGTTAGTGGGTTAGATGGTATGTGGGAAACTAACAAAAACTGCAAGTGGACAAAGCTATTGGGTTAGATGGGATACATACTAGGATATTAAGGAAGTTCAGAGAGGTTATAAAATAGCTGTGTCTATGTATGCGCAACGGGAACCGCACGCACATGGATGCATATACAGACTTTTGAAAATTGACCTCATATTGAGCAGCCTGTGGGTAGCTTCCATGTAGGAGAACTAGATAGAAATGTCAAATTATTAAGCAGCAGAGGGTAGTGGTAAATGGAATTCTTTCTGAGGAAAGAAAAATGAAGTCCCTTAGAGATTTAAGCTGGAGCCATTTCTGTTCAATATCTTAGTGAATGATAAGGATGAGCATTCATTTGAAACAATGGGTAATTTAAATCAAATGGGGCAATCTTTGTTTCATTTTGTTCACTCTGAAATGAATGGAGAACACATCCAAAAATAATGAAAAATTGTATTTGCATTCATTGAAGCCTCTGGGGTAAGCAAAACTGCAGTTTGTTTTTTTTTCTACTCAAGGCAAGCCAGTGAAGCCATGGAAGCTACACCGACTGAAACCAGGGTGGGAAGGAACAAGGGAGGAGTAGAATCAGTTGAGATCAAGCACTTCTCCAACCACAAGCAGCCTATCCCAGCTCACACCTGTAGGGACTGACACTGAATTCTCCAGTTTTTTCTTAAACCTGAAAATGAAGTTAACTTGGAGCAGTCACCATTTTGTATTCAGTTATTTCTCTGCTAGGTTTGAGACAGAGAGGTGGGCTTCTGCAGTTCTTTCTCAGAGCCAAAGAAGAAGTTGAAAAAATAGATTTTGAAAAGAAGATTTTGGACAAGATGGGCTCTGCTCTTCCCTGTTGTTACTGGGTGAAAGAGAGGGGCAGAGATACTACAATTTAATCTGTTTGTTCACTGTTATAACGTTCTAGTGTAGCATGGGTGAAAATGTGTTTCTGTCTGTACTCTGCAGCACAATTGCTGAGAGAGAAAGAGAGATTTCTGTGAAAAACAGCAGTGACTGTGACCAGGTAGAACACAAGCCTAAGCCTCTTTTCTTTGTTCTTTCAGACTGTGTATCTGGAAAAAGAAGTCGGTATACACAGTGGGGTAGATTTTAAAAGGTATGCGCGGGCGTCCATGTGCGCGCGCTACCTAGTGCGCACCCATGGATGCCCGATTTTATAACATGCGTGTGCCAGTGCGCGCATGTTATAAAATTGGGGATCGGCGCGCACAGGGGGGGGGGTGCACATTAATGAAATTTGCGCGCTCTGACGCCCTCGGCCTTCTTTCGTTCCCTCCCACCAATTTCGGAGCGGCCTGGGAGGGAACTTCCCACCCCCTAATCTAACCTTCCTACCCTTTCCCCTAACTATCCTAAACCCTTCCCCCGACCTATATTTTACCTTTTGCGCCTGCCTCCCTCCGGATTTATGCGCGCAGGGCTTTTAAAATATGGGCCAGTATGTGTGAGAGACTCTTTTTCCTCACACCATGTTAATTACTAGTGGGTCTAGTGCATAGGCATTGTCAGCAAGCAAACTGTGCACTCTTTGTAACTCAGCTTTATGAATGATCTGTTCTGTTGCCTGTATGTGTGTCTCCGAAACAAAGTGAATTATGCTACCATGTAAGACCAAAAAAACCGTAGCCACTTTAATGACGGTTTCAAATTCCATCAAGCCACTGTGAAGCTAGGAGAGTACAAGGCAGCTGCAGCAGGAACAAGAATGGCAGTGGATGAGAAAAGAGTTTTTGTCCAGACAGACCTAGGGCCAGCACAAGCAGTGGCAGCAATGAAAAGATTAGGAGTCTTATAACTAAGCTAAAGAGAGATTATTTTAGCAATAGGATACCAAAGGCAGTTTTGAGCCATAAGATGCTGAAGCATCTGCCTGCTTCTCTCTCAGTATATTTGGTGCAGAGGCAGAAGGCAGCAGAGTCAGGAAGAGGCATCATCAGTGGAGGGGAAGAGGCAGTAACATTGCTGCACTCACAAGCAGCACAGAACTCTTGATTGATTACTGCTTCACAGTACATAGAAGACATATTTGCAAAAAATACCGATTCAGATGAATTATGTCATGGATTCTCAGAAAATGAGGATATTGACTTCTTAGTAGTTCAAGAGGATATAGGATTTTAGCTACTAGCATCTTAACCTCTACTGGGAGGAAAGGGTAGAGAAGGGAATAGGAGGGGCAGAGGATTGGGTGTTGCTACAGAATCATCCCAGTCACTCAGAAGTATAAGCAATACTAGTAATAGCAAGAAAAAAGGCAGCCCTGCCCCTAAACTTAGACTTTTTTAGCCTTAGAAAGCCAAGAGTGAAAGTCAGCTCAACTCAGAAGAAATTGAAATTGGGAAAGAATGTGCTACTGCCACCTGTTGCTCCCCCACTCATTTTGAAGCAGGGGCAAAAGGCTGGAGAATCATCAGAGGCTGGGAACTTGCCAGGTTATTGTGGCCTGGTTTGGCCTCTGTTGGAAACAGGATGCTGGGCTTTATGGACCTTTGGTCTGACCCAGCATGGCATGTTCTAATGTTCTTTAGGCATAGGCAAAGTTGGGGGCAAAAGAAGTGCAATACTGAAAGCCAGAAGCGTATTTCTCAATGATGACTGCTTCTGAAGTAAAGGAGGCAGTATTTTCAGCAACTCATTTTGAGGACGAAGCAACTAAAAAACTAGTAGCTGAAGAAAATTTGGGAGGTCCAGTCAATGTAAGGATTGTGAGCTCTTGTGCTGAGTCAAGGCTGTTGCAGCCCAGTAGGTGTACCTAATAGGCCCTGCTGATAGCTAACGGCCTTTGAGTTCCAGGGACCATCAGGATTTAGGTGAGTCCTGAGGGCGAAACAAGAGAGCACAGGGAGAGGCTGAGAGTCAGGGTAGGCAGCAGGCAGGGTGGAGTCAGAATCGAAGGCAAGGTCAGATCCAGGCTAAAGCAAGGAAGTAAACATAAAAACATAGAAATTATGGTAGAAAAAGACCAAATGATCCATCCAGTGTGCCCAGCAAGCTTATGGTAGCATCAGCCACACCATACAGGTCTCCCCTATAGCATTAGGGGGTGGCATCTGCCTTGCCATACAAATTACCCCTATACTTAGTTTCCTAAAGCGTTAAAATCAGGGCCCTTGTTGGTTGCTGTCTGAGTCCAATTCCCTGTTATCTCTTATCTCTTACCGTTGAAGCAGAGAGCAATGTTGGAGTTTCATTACAAGTATAAGGCTTATTAGTTAAGGGTAGTAACAGTCGCATCAGCAAGTTACCCTCATGCTTATTTGTTTTCCCAGACTGTAAAATTCAATGTCCTTGGTTACTGTCCGAATCTAATTCCCCTTTTCCTCTTTTCCCCCTGCTGTTAAAGCAGAGAACAATAATGAGTTGCATCAACAGTATGAAGGCTTATTAGTTAAGGGTAGTAACCGCCACACCAGCAAGTTACCCCATGCGCTCTTTTCATTTATATCCTCTAGCCTTTAGGGATCCACAGTATTTATCCCATGCCCCTTTGAAATCTTTCATCGTTTTTGTTTTCACCACCTCCTTCAGAAGGGCATTCTAGGCATCTACCACCCTCTCCATGAAAAAATATTTCCTGATGGTTCTGAGTTGTGTTCCCAGGAGTTTCATTTGGTGACCCCTAGGTCTACTGATTTCTTTCCAATGGAGAAGGTTTGATGAATGTGTATCATTAAAACCTTTCAGGTATCTGAACGTCTGTATCATATTTCCCCTGCACTTCCTCTCTTCCAGAGTTTACATATTTAGGTCTTTCAACTGCTCCTTATAAGTCATTTGATGGAGGCCCTCCCACCATTTTTGTCACCCTTCTCTGGACCGCCTCCATCCTGCCTCTGTTCCTTTTGAGATAGAGTCTCTTGAACTGAACACAAGTCTGAGGAAGGAGTCAGAACTGCAAAATCAGGCCAAGACAGACCAGACACATAGGGACAATACAAGACAAGGTGAACAAGACAAGCCAAGACTCCGAGGCCAAGGACAAGCCAGGCAGACAGGGAGAGGTGACAGAGACAGGGCAAGGATAGGACCTGGGCTAGGCAAGGCTTGGATGAAGCAAGGCCAGTGTCAGGCATGAGCCTAAGCCTGGGCCTTGGTAATTGGACCCAGACTTGGGCCAGTACCTGGGCCTCAGTGACAGGGCCTAGTCTTGAGACTGAACCCAGCCTCTGGCCTAGATTTAGACCCAAGCCTCAGTGATGGGGCCTGGTCTGAGGCTGTGTCCTAGTGGCTTGGGCCTAGGCCCGAGCCTTGGTGATGGGATCCATCCTTATGCTGGGCCTTGTTATCTGGGCCTTCAGCAATGGTACCAGGCCTAGTCCTGTTGGAGGCCCGTATTAGGTTTTTTTTTTAATTAAACAACTCCAAAAATGCCTGAAATGTTTTGGGTAATTTTATCTGTGGCTCTTTTCAGTTTATTTCATTTATAACAAACCAAAATTGGCATAATGTATCACTTTGTACTCATTCATTTTCAACAAATGTACATCCCTAATGCCGTGCTCAATGGATTTTGATTTGACCCAATACAGCATTTCTTATGTAATTATGTGCACATATTATAATGCATAAAATGTCTGTGTGTACGTTTTGTAAAATGCATATTAAAAGGTATGCAGCTCCCAACATTAACAATATTTTTTATACACTGTGTGGCTCCTGGCTCAGACTCTTCTGTACTTCGTTCTGTCACCTCCCACCACTTAACCCAAACATTCTACCCAAAAACTGCAGAGAAGACAAGTGCAATTTCCTTTCTGTGACTCAATTAGCAGATGTAAAAGCATATGTCTAAGTTTGATAATAAATGTGTATATACTGCTTAGAAAATACTAACTTTTGTGCAATCTACCAATCCCTGCCCTGGTTTGCTCCTAAACCACCCATTTTTTTTTCTTTTACATTTACGCGTGATACTGCTAGTACATTCCACGCACAACTGTTAATTATCAAAGCGGTGCCTATGCGCATGAGACCACTTTGAAAATTTGTGCTAAGGTCTGCGTGGACTTTTTACATGCAGATTTTAATTTGATTCAGGATGTTATAAATTTATCCTCTGTAATGATGGCGCCTTTGTTAACGTAGTGCAAAGTGACCAAAATAGCATAGAGCGTGAACCACTCCGAATTCATTTTCTATAATCTGTACCAAAAAAACCATACACATAGAATCTAAACTGTGTTTGTGATGTGTGTTTCTTGACACCGGATGAAGAAAATGTGCAAAATGAAATGGTCAGCATCAATGCAGTAGGAAAATGTAAGAGTGCAAAGAAAAACAGTTTCATCTGAACCCAAAAAGGAACTCAAAGCACCAGTAGAAATGTGCTTGGTTTATTTAGTGAGGCATTTGTTGTCTGACTCATGCACCAAGAGAGCGATGTGAGTCAGCAGCTCCAAAGTGCAGAGCCACATCATTCCCATTTGTCATCAGATTTGACAAGCTCCAATACAGTCTGAAATGGAAAAAGAGTCAGGTTAATAGATCTAACTGGAATTCTGGAGATTTCCATTGAATTCTTTCAAAGCCGGTTCAGTACATGAGTTAAGCTCCTTTTTGAGAGAGAGAGAGCACGCAAAAAGACCACAGCGTGACAAATCTGCAGAACAATAAGGGACAGATGTAATAAAAAGGATTTTCCTATTTTAGGCCTGACTCATTACAGCTTTTTTTCCAATTCTGTCTATGAGAAAAAAAGATATCTATGAATCAGGTCCTTTGTGTCTCTGGGAAAAACCCCCATAAAACCTTAATATCTGGCCCAAGGTGTCAAAAAGAGACAGGTCTGCAACATGATGGAAAACATTAACAGTGGCCAATCTGGGTCATTATGACGTACTCGACAGATTCCAACAAATAAATCCAATTTCTTATTGCTCAGTTTAGGGCTAAGTGATGAGTATCCCCATAACTACCGAATATTTTACTGCACATCACATCTTCCCCTTTCCTATCATGAACATTTTCACATACCAGAAAACAATTTAGGATTTCTGAACAACTTTAAAGGCAATGAGCAGACTGTCCGATGCACCCTGGAGTAGATGGGGATTATTCAAAATATAGACAATGTGTTTCCTTATTTGGCCTGAGCAGGTAGTCATGAACAACATTTGCAAATCATTGTTGTAAGCAGAATCCAAAGACCTTGATGGGCCTGGTACAGTCTTCTGGGCTGATCTAGGATCTACTTCATCAGTGATGGGCTTGGATATAACTTCGATTATGCTTAGTCAATGATCCATCTGATGTCTAGCAGAAGTAAGAATTTGGCGTATCATGTTGCCCTGCAACCACAGCTGTTCTGTCCCAACGCTTCATGTCATCTGTTTTGAAGTTAACCAGGTCTCTTGAGATGAAGGTTGATAGCGGTTTCACTGAGATGATGTCTATTGTAGAAAGCCTCATTGTTGTAAATTAACTTTTGCGTCATTTTGTTGCAAGACAGTGAAGTTAATCAGGTCATTGTAGCACAAGTGTTTCCGGTAGCAAAGGAAGGTAGTATGGGGGGTTTAGTCTATTAACAGCTTAGCTGGATTCTCCATTATAGGTGTAGTATAGTAGCTAAGAAGGACAAGATAATGATCCAGTTGACACAAGAATCTTTGTGCACTGGCAACCATTCTTTCTGCTTGGGATAAATATGAACTCTTCTTCACAAAGTGGATATCATATTGAGCTAAGAAATATGAAAAATGATTGAGCCTTTAACTGTGATCCATTGTCAGTTACTAGGATCTCAGGTGATCTAAACTGGGTGAAGAGACTCTTTAGTCTATGTTCACTGGCTAAATTTTATCTTTGACCTGCCACCTTCTACCAAGGAAAGTTTGCTAGCTTTGATGTGGAAAGGCTCTTTGCATTGGCTAGGCCTATGAATAAGGCAGTGCTGGCAAGACAGAATATTCTGTTTTACATGGCATTGAATGTTTGGCCACCAAATGGTTTGTTTGTACTTCTCCCTACATTTGATAAGTCCTAAATGACCAAGATGTATTATTTGTAGTATCTCAGCTCTTGGTCTCTTGGGGACTGAGAGTTATCTGTCTGGCTGAGATCTCCTCTGGATGAATGATATTCTTTTGTTATCTTCAATATGTCTTGAACAAGGTCTAGCCATCCATTTCCTATCTATATTTGGATATCCTAAAGTTTATCATCATTGCTGTGACCAGGGCTACCATTAGTGAGCCCTCAATTTATGGCCAAATATTGGCAAAGCCTTTGCAAGAAGTTCCACGTCACTTTGGATTTCACCACGGCTTACCATATGCAAGCTAATGGCCAAGCAGAGTGGACCAACCGCACATTAAAGCAGTTCTTGAGAACATACATCAACACTCACCAAGATGACTGGGATAAGCTCTTTCCTTGGGCAGAGTTCTTGCACAATTCTCACCCCTGTACTGTGACGGGAGCCTCCCCGTTCCAGATCATCTACGGGAAACAGCCACTTCCTCCCTTGCCTCTTCCGCTATCGGTCCCTTCACCTGTAGCCCAGATGACAGCCGAAAAACTGAAGGGACTCTGGTCTCATGTACAGCACATGATACAAGAAGCAGGTCGCTCAGCCAAGACATTTTCTGACCGTCACTGAAGACCAGCTCCTCGATATCGCCCAGGAGAAAGAGTCTGGCTTAGTACCCGCTATATTCGTTTGAGGGTTCCGTCCATGTGGTTGGCACTCCGCTATATTGGTCCCTTCTCCATACTTCAGCAGCTAGGACCGGTGACCTACCGCCTTCGGTTGCCACCCTCACTGAAGATTCATAATGTCTTTCATGCTTCCTTATTAAAGCTGTTGGTGCTATCGTGGCCGTTCAGGAAAATCTCTGAAACTCCTCCACTCTCTACGGAGGATAAGAACATTTACCAAGTCCAAGAAGTCCTTGATTTCAGAAAAAGAGGCCGGAGGTGGGAGTATCTGATCTCATGGGAGGGCTTCAGAACTGAAGAAAACTCTTGGGAGCCCTCCACTCATATTCTGGATAAAGATTTGATCCGTCAATTCCACAAGGAGCACCCCAAGAAGCCCATAACCCCTGGGAGGAGGCCAGAGGAGGGGTACTGCTATGGGAACTGGTCGCAGTAGGCTGCAACGGCTCCCTCCACCTACCACCACAGCCGCTCACTGCTTGTTAGCCCCGGAAGTCTTGTGGCTGCAGGATGCTGCGGTCGCCATGCTCTCTTTGTGCCGGGCTCCCGCTGAGCCTCTGATGCTGCTGCTCCTTCCCGGCGATGTGCTCCCCCCGCGCAGGGCCTCTACCAGGCCTCTGACACCATTGCTCCTTCCCGGCCTAGACATGGTGGTGCCCTGTCCTGTCTCGCAGGGGTGCCTCGTGCTCCTAGGCGCGCACATCCTATGACATCATTTAAAGGAATCACTATGGGAGGTGCCAGGGCTCCTCCCTTTTGAACCGGGACTATTTAAGGCAAGGCCTTCCTGCAAGTCCTTGCCTTGGCTACTCAACTCCTGCTTGTGTTCCTGATAGTTCTGTTCCTGTGTTCTTGCTTCTGACCGGCTAAGACTTCTGTTTGTTCCTGACCTCCAAGATACGCTGCCTGCTAAGACCGCTGCTTGTACCTGACCTCCGAGATTTGCTGCTTGCTAGACCTCAGCCTGCACCCGAACTCCAGCTACGTTATCTGCCTAGCCTTGCCAGCTCCTGCCTTCTACTCATCTCTGCCTGCTAAGAGCTACGCTGGCACCCGGACTCTGTCTCCTGAGGCCCCACGTAAGTCCAGCCGGCCCCGGTGCCCAAGGGATCAACCTGAGGGGAATGTGGGCTGGTCAAGTGGTGAAGCATCAACCGTGTTTCAGGCTTCCCATAGCCTCGCCTGCCAATGGTGGAGACCTGTGGGGCTCCTCCCCACAGGTGGTACCAACTTTCCCTTGGCCCAAGGATCCACGCTCTGTAACACTTGTGGGTCAAAGTGTCATCTAGAATGCTGGGCAACATGTCTGCAGCTATAAAATCCTTCCCAGGCATGCAGTCTGCCACTGGTTTGAACTTCATCCTTCAGACTAGTAATATTTGACATGGTAAGGGTGTTTAGTTCAGGACTTTGCTATTGATGAGGTTAACTAGAAGCTTGAGGTTGATCACTAGTCTGTGGGATTCCAAGCCACAATGATACAAACAGAATCTTTCAGAAGCCCATACACTTGCCAAACATCCTTTTTTCCATTTGGGCATATCGCCTCTCTGCCTTTGTAAGAGCATGAGAACAGAATAGTACTGGCTTGAATATTTTGTTGTGTTCCTGCAGCAGGACTTCTCCTATGTCACAGCTGCTTACATCAGCACTTATTGTTGTTGCAGACTAGAGTTGAAGAAGGACAATATGGAAGTTTTAGATACCATCTGCTATAGAGCTTTGAAAGCTGTTTGCTGAGGCTGGTCCCATTTCCACCCATTCCTATGTTTCAGGAGTGCATTCAGGGATTGAGCAGTAGAAGAAACCTGAAGTAGGCATTGCCCCAAGTAGTTCACAACCCAAGGAAATGTTAGAATTTAGAGGAATTTCCATTGTAATTGTTTCCATCCTTTCTCAGATTTAGGATAATTCCTTCCTTTCCAATGAAAATTGGCTTAAATGTTTTTACATTTCATGTCTATAGATTGCAAGAAATTAAAAATTGGGCTTTTTCCATTTCAGGTGCCACTTTGTAGAATAATTTAACTTATGATGTTGCACTCGGTGGCCCAAGCATCAAGGCCACGGACTGCTGAGCTCACCTGCTCTCCACACCGTTCTGCTTTCCACGCTGATCCACAATGCTGCCATCTGCCACGCTCCTGAAGGCCAAAAGCAGCCCGCATTAGGACACTGCTGACCGTGCTGCCCACAACCTCCTAGATGTGTGTATTTCTGAGAATTAAAGGACCCTTGGTGGAAAATTCCCCATGGAACCCTCTAATGATGTCAGGACTTCCTCACTATAAAGGACCCTTTCCAACTCTGTACAAATGCCTCGGCAATAGGTCAACTCTATTGGAGAAGTGCTCTGCCTCTGTGTTCCTGGTTCCTGATCCTTGCTTCATGATTCCTAGTTCTGCTGTGTTTCCTTCCTGAGTTACTGTGTCCTGTTCCTGTTTCCTGGCAGTGTGGTTTGTTTTCTGAGTTCTTGTCTTTGTGGTCAGTCTTCCCTTCATTTGTCTTCAGTGTCTCATCTTGCTCCTCTGGTCCTTTGTCCTCTTTTCTCCTCTTCATTCTTTAGCTTCTGGCTTTGAATTTGGTTTGGATGTCTGGCTTGACCTTGGATTGGACCTTGACACTGCTTGAGCTGGGCCTGCCTCTGACCACTGCCTGCTCACCGTTACAGATTGAATTCTACCTACCCTGACCATTGCCTGTACCATGACATTGAGTGAACTCCACCCATCTTTGACTATAACCTGAACCTGTCTCCATTTGCCTGATGCCTGTTCTGACCGCTGCTTGTCCTGACTCCACTTTTTTCTGTGCTGTCCTGCAACCTCTTCTACACGATGGATCTTTGACTCAGTGCCAGGAAAAATAGTGGAAAGTGTTCTAAACATCAAAATCACAGAACATATAGAAAGACATGGTTTAATGGAACAAAGTCAGCATAGCTTTACCCAAGGCAAGTCTTGCCTCACAAATCTGCTTCACTTTTTGGAAGGAGTTAATAAACATGTGGATAAAGGTGAACCTGTAGATGTAGTATACTTGGATTTTCAGAAGGCGTTTGACAAGGTTCCTCATGAGAGGCTTCTAGGAAAAGTAAAAAGTCATAGGATAGGTGTTGATGTCCTTTCGTGGATTGCAAACTGGCTAAAAGACAGGAAACAGAGAGTAGGATTAAATGGACAATTTTCTCAGTTGAAGGGAGTGGGCAGTGGAGTGCCTCAGGGATCTGTATTGGGACCCTTACTTTTCAATATATTTATAAATGATCTGGAAAGAAATACGACGAGTGAGATAATCAAATTTGCAGATGATTCAAAATTGTTCAGCGTAGTTAAATCGCAAGCAGATTGTAATAAATTGCAGGAAGACCTTGTAAGACTGGAAAATTGGGCATCAAAATGGCAGATGAAATTTAATGTGGTAAGGGCAAGGTGATGCATATAGGGAAAAATAACCCATGCTATAGTTACACAATGTTAGGTTCCATATTAGGTGCTAGAGATGTGAATTGTGTGATCGATCGTCTTAACGATCGATTTCGGCTGGGAGGGGGAGGGAATCAGATTGTCGCAGTTTGGGTTTTTTAAATATTGTTTAAATCGTGTAAATCGTGTAAATCGAAAACCGGCACACTAAAACATCCCTAAAACCCACCCCGACCCTTTAAAATAAATCCCCCACCCTCCCGAACCCCCCCAAAATGCCTTAAATTACCTGGGGTCCAGTGGGGGGGTCCTGGTGTGATCTTCCACTCTCGGGCACACTAAAACAACCCTAAAACCCACCCGACCCTTTAAAATAAATCCCAAACCCTCCCGAACCCCCCCAAAATGCCTTAAATTACCTGGGGTCCAGAGGAAGGGTCCCGGTGTGATCTTTTACTCTCGGACCTCTGGTGCGTTGTAGAAATGGCGCCGGCGCTACGTTTGACCTGTCATATGACAGGGCAAAGGTAGTGCCGGCGCCATTTTGTTTTTTTGTCCCCCGACGTCAGGAGCGTAGGAGATCGCTCCCGGACCTCCGCTGGACCCCCAGGGACTTTTGGCCAGCTTGGGGGGGCCTCCTGACCCCCACAAGACTTGCCAAAAGTCTTGTGGGGGTCAGGAGGCCCCCCTGGGGGTCCAGCGTGGGTCCGGGAGCGATCTCCTACTCTCCTGCCGCGAATCGTTTTTCCGTACGGAAAATGGCGCCAGCCATACGCCTGCTCTCAAGCCTTAATTTAATCCTCAATTCCAATAAAATGGAAATACTCCTCATGTCACAGGACGGCAACTATGCAATGACAAACCCGATCCCCACCAGTCAACCAACCTTTTCTTCTCAAGTAAGAAACCTCGGAGTCATCATGGACAATCAACTAAACCTAAAGAGATTTATCAATAATACTACTAAAACGACTCAGACCACTCCTCCACTTCCAAAACTACCGATCGGTACTTCAAACAATCATTTTCTCAAAAACAGATTACTGCAATTCTCTTTTACTCGGAGTCCCAGCTAACACCATTAAACCCCTTCAAATGCTACAAAACGCCTCAGCCAGGATTCAAACTAAGACCAACAAAAGAGACCATAGTACCCCTATCTTGAGGAACCTACATTGGCTCCCTATCAAGTTCAGAATCATATACAAAGCACTAACGATCATTCACAAAACCATCCACAATCTCATTCCTCTGGAACTAAACATCCCTCTACAACTACATTTACCCACCAGATCGATAAGAGCAGCATATAGAGACACTCTTCTTGTCCCACACTCCAAAACCTCTCTAAGTAAATGAACTATGTCCACAGCAGGTCCTGTACAATAGAACTCTCTTCCTCCAGAACTACGGTTGGAACAATGCCCGATCACTTTTAAAAAAAGACTAAAAACTTGGCTATTTGAACAACCATTCCATTTATATTAATGACGTACCTCCATCATCTCCGTTACCAGTCAACAAGCTAATCTTTCCAAACTATCTACTCAGACTATCCATAATTTAGCAACCCAACTCTACAGTCAATCTTGCCAAGCTTCCTCAGTGTACCTGGACCTTAAATTAATTCCAATACGTACCTTATTCTTTTTGTTGCCCCCCATTTTATCTTATCCAAGTTCTACGCCCTGTTCTATGTAATCGCATTCTTACATGCGTTGTTTTTTCCGTTATAATGTAAACTGAGATGATATGTAATTTCTTACATGAATCCCGGTACATAAAAATGTTAAATAAATAAATAAATAAATTTAAAATCATGAGAGGTCTAGAACAGGTAGATGTGAATCAGTTATTTACTCTTTCGGATAATAGAAAGACTAGGGGGCACTCCATGAAGTTAGCATGTGGCACATTTAAAACTAATTTTCTGTTAAGTAACCTTTTTTCAAGTTCCTACCTTATGCCTTTGTTAACAATTTTATTATAAATGTTCTCTGTATTTGACTATGGAAATATTTTTTCCTGCTTTTTCTGTTTTATGTAAACCGGTATGATTTGCATTTTAATGTAAAAATTATAAATAAATAAATAAATTGGAGAAAGTTCTTTTTTACTCAACGTACAATTAAACTCTGGAACTTGTTGCCGGAGGATGTGGTTAGTGCAGTTAGTATAGCTGTGTTTAAAAAAGGATTGGATAAGTTCTTGGAGGAGAAGTCCATTACCTGCTATTAATTAAGTTGACTTAAAAAATAGCCATTGCTATTACTAGCAACAGTAACATGGAATAGACTTAGTTTTTGGGTACTTGCTAGGTTCTTATGGCCTGGATTGGCCACTGTTGGAAACGGGATGCTGGGCTTGATGGACCCTTGGTCTGACCCAGTATGGCATGTTCTTATGTCCACAGAGGCACGTGCCTAAGTCTAGCCAGCCCCAGCACCCGAGGGCTCAACCTAAGGGGAATGAGGGCTGGTATTGTTGAAGCTCCAGTTGGGCCTCTGCTCCAGCCAGCTGCACCTGCCGACTGTGGGGATCTGCAGGGCTCCTCCCTGCAGTTTGCAGCAACTCCACCTCAGCCTAAGGGTCCACTTCTGCAACATATGATTTGCATAGGAAGGAAACTATTTAAAGTTTAGAAAATGATTAAAGGTCTTTTTCTTTATTCAGGCTTTTTTTGAATGTTTTTAATTATATTTTGATATTCTTTTTTTTTCCAATAATTTCTACTTATCTGTTTTAGTAAGTATTATTTGTTTTATGTTGGTTATACATGCTTTATTGTGATCCAAATCAAATGATTGGATTGAAGTTCATACAATATAAGAATAAATAATTACTTGAGATGTCCTAATAATTATATTTGAAACTTTCTGAACAGGCATTTTTCTTTGTTTAATTTCAATCCTAAGGCTTCTATTGTCTCAAGCAACTTTTGCAGTCAGCATTCATGTTCCTCAAGTGTAGTCCCATAGACAAGCATGTCATTCATGTAAGTCACTATGTCATCATGGCTTTCAACGCTATATCAGAAAAAAGAATCACATACAACAATGTGATCAATGATCGGACGGGTTTACCCTCCTAAGTGAGTGACTATACATATACACCCAAACCGGTATTTCAAATCTCTTAAGCACTTTTAATTTATGTGCAAGCACTCATGAAATAATCATAGGGTATCCCAAATTCTCTTTTTTTGTTGAATTTTCAATTTTTAGAGAGTCCTTTTGGTGCAAAACACGTTGTGAAAATGCCGTATTTTAACACACATGTGAACTATTCCTTCTTATTTTTAGCGAAGGTAAACTTTTTTTTAAGTAAGGATAAACTTCTAACACTACTTAAATATGGAAAAGTCCACTTATCTTTTCCAAAGTCTGGAACAAATGGCTCCTCAGCCTTGTTCAATCCTCTGAGGAGGATATTTACAATTTTGTTGTGAAAGAAGCATGCCAGTTCTTCACATTTGCTATTGGCTTCGCTGTCAGGAATGGGGGGGGGGGGGGGTATGTTTGGTGAGGGTGGAGACATAGGTGAAGAGGGCTTTGGGGTTGTATTTGTAGTCATGTATTCTTAAGGCATAGAAGCCACGTTTGGCTTTCAGGGTGGCCAGCCTGTAAAAATGTAGAGAGGATTTGAAAATGGATGCTTTTTGGGTGGAGGGATCTTTACGCCAGGTGCGTTCCTTTTGCCTGAGTTCATTCACCTGACAACGCCCGGACTGCCTGTAGTCAGTACGGGCGTTGTCAGGTCAGGCAAAGGTCAAGTTCCAGGCAGTTGTCAGATGTGGTCAATAGACAGGCAGAGGTCGGTTCCAGGCAGCGGTCAGACGTGGTCAGTGGATAGGCAGAGGTCGGTTCCAGGCAGCGATCAGACGTGGTCAAGAGCAGGAAAAAATCAGTACCATGAGATCAGTCTGAGGGGTACTACCAGGAGAGATGAAGGTACAGGAGACGCTGGAACAGGAGACGCTGGAACAGGAGACGCTGGAACAGGAGACACTGGAACAGGCAAACAAACTTACACCAGAGTGTATGACCTTATTGCCAAAGCAATGAGCTAGGGGCTGAGCCCTGCTTTAAATACAGGGTTCAGGTGACATCAGAATCGGGCGCCGCCCATGAGTTTACCGTGCTTGGCCCTTTAAAGTTGTGAGAGCTCCGTGTGCACACGCTAGGCGGCGGGGCTGACGCCGAGGAGGATGCTGAGCCCCGGTGCGAGGAGCGCTGCGAGGTAGAAGGCCCCGATGGGCCTGGGGATGCTCGGGGATGCTGCGGACAAGCAGCGCTGGGGTTGAGAGAGGAGCTGGTAGACGGGCACGCCAGGTGAGCAGGCCCGGTCGCGGCACCAATGCGACCAGGAAGCACAACAGATAAGACATTAAGTGAGATAAATATACTACTGAATATTCTCTCTTAAAGTTATCCAGGTATATGTACTAAGAATATGAATTAGTTTAAAATTAATACACAAAATGCAATGAATAAGGCCAATTTGTGTCATTCGGGAGGTGCCAAAATGAACTGGGAGTCCCAAATGAAACAAACTTTATTTGTTGCATTTGTTTTAAATGAATGCATCAGGTCTAGGTCTTGCCAAGGCCATAGGCCGAACCCCCAAAGTAGGGGCTGTGTCCTATGCCTGAGAATGATGCCTGCACCTCTGTCTAGGTCTAGGTGTAGACTCAAAGCCATGGCCTCAGCTAGGGCATAGGCCAAGGTCCAAAGCAGGGGCCATGGCATAGGCCCGAGTGAGATACTGTGGTCTGGGCCTAGGTCCTGGCTGATACTGGGAACTCAGCCGCAACCCCAGAAAAATTAAAACAAACCAGCCAGAGTCTAGACACAGGCCGGTCTCTGACTCTGGGTTCTTGTCCTGGACCCAGGCCCAATGCTGGGGCCTCGGACTAGACCCAAGCCCAACACTAGAGCCCTGGTCTGAAGAACTGGGTTCTGATATTTGGGCCTTGGCCCAGAGTCAGGCTCAGGCCTGGAGCCCAGGCCTTGGAGCTCCGCTTCTGTAGCTTATTTCTTCAGCTCTTTTGTCACCAACTGATACTGTCTGCTAGAGTCACGCTGGGCTATAGCATCAGGTCTGGTTCGATGACCCAGCATTGGAACCTGGCCTTTGGGCTGGGCTGCTGCACTGTGACCCAGACGTCAAGCCAGGCAGTGGAGTCAGGACCTGGTTGGGGCCTGGGTCCAGGTGTTAGGTCTGGATCCAGGATGAGGCCCCAAATTTGGGACCTGGCCCTGGGCTGGGCTGTGGCATCTGGCCTGGGTCCCATCCTAGACCCTGGCCCATGTATCAAGACCCAGCCTTCATTGTGGCCCCAGTGTTGGGTTTGGGTCCAGGCCAAGTCCCTGGCATCAAGACACGGTCTCTGGGTTATGCTGTTGCATTGGTCCCGGAGCCAGGCTCCGGCTGAGGCCAAATCAGAGGTCACAGCGACCTACCGTATCCTTGGTCTAATGCAAGACCATACTTTAGCCTGGGCCTAGGCCTCAGCCATGCCATTGGGCCTGGGTCCAAGCTCTGGCCTAGGCTAAAGCCTAGGCTTTGTGTAGGTCATGGCAGAGATCGCGATGATCTACTGCGGCTTTGGCCTGGGCCTAAGCCTTGCCTGTGGATCCCCTCCAGACCAGGTAAGAGAATGGGCTGAGTGGATCCTGGCCCTGGCATTTTTCTGGGTGGGTAGATGAGATGGGCGGTGGGGCTGGGAGGCTCCGTTTTGTTTTTTTTCTTTGTTTTGGAGTTTTCTTATTTTTAATGTTTGATTTAGTTTTTTTTTCACATGGATGAAATGAATCAAACATTCCACAAACCAAAATTCATGAGGAAAACACCTCCCGAAAAAGAAATGAAAAATACATTTTTTATCCCTGCACACCTCTAATATGTACCTAGATAACTTTCAAATCTAATCAGCTATGTTTGAATGTAGTAGGTTAGGTTTAGTTATCCAGAAGCTTTTACTTTAACTGGCAAAATTCAAATATAGCTGGTTAGGTGGCAGGAAAAATAAAACAACAAAAAAGGTTTGAGGGTTTGCAATCCCAAGCCCTCTCCCCCTCACCATTTTAACAAAGGTAACTAATATGGAGCCAAGTGCGGAAACCCACTCCCTCCACAAGCCTCCCCAAAAGATTGTAAATATGTTGCAGGCTTATTGGCCCAAGAAAAGTCCTAGCCCCCCTCTCTCTCCTAAATTCAGCAAATAAATGTAGCCTCCAGGCCTGCTAACTACAATCCCGGTCGCAACTCTCCCGCCCCAGGTAGCACCCTTCAAAATCCCCAGGGAGTGCAGTAGGTAGGCGGTGCATGCAAATAGATCTAATGCATATTCATTGTAGAAATCCTGAAAACTCAACTAGTTTATGGCCCTCCAGAATTGGGGGGGTCCCCTGATCTAGAATATTTACTCTGTTACAGATCATTGCATATCAGCTGCCAAAAGATCAATCCCTGAATCACTCCACTGATAAACCTGCTTTTCTTGGAATGAACTTCATTTGCCATTACCCTTTATAATAATAGCAAAGTAAGTGGTGGCAGATAAATACCAAAATGGTCCATACAGTCTGCCCAGCAAGGCATTCAGGGTTGTAACTGCAGTTCTGTGCCGGTTACTCACTGCCTTTTTGTTCAGAGTTGTAACTACCTCACCTTTCAGGTTACCCCCATACATTAAAGTAATAGCATGTTTACAAGTATGCCATTTTTATTCTCTTGACACTAGGAAGCCTCTGTATCTATCCTATACCCTTTTGAATTCCATTTTTTGTCTTTATTGGTACTTCTGGGAGAGCATTCCATTCATCCACCACCCTGTTTGTGAAAAAATATAATTCCTGACATTGTTCCTGAGCCTACCACGCTGGAGTTTGATATCATGACCCCTAGTTCTTTGAAACTAGGACATACAGCCACAGATATTCTTTTTTTTTGCATATGAAATATCTAAGAAGAACACAGAGATAATTAACTATAATTTACTAGTCTTATTTGTAAAGCACTCTCAATGTTCTGTGCACAGTGCTGCAAAGAAATGGATAGGTAAAAGAATAAAAGAATACTGGATAGCAGAAAAGATTTATAGTACAGAAAGAAATGAATAGGCAGAGCTTCAAGAGTGTCAGCCAGCATTTAGAAGAGGCCTAGGTATATGTGCCAGAAAGAGTTACCTAAATTTGGTGTCATACAAAGATTTTGTGATGCCTCCTTTGAAAGGAGTATAGCTTGTGATGTTGGAGTCCACATTACCACACAGATACAGGTGAAGTGGAAAAAAAAAAAAAAAGAAAACGTCTGTAATTCGATGAGGTTTTATTGAAAAGCAAGACCAGCATAGCAAAGACAATTTATTAGAAGGGCATCACCTTAAAATGCTATGGTCATGAGAATGGATAACAAATGAAAACTACCAGGCCCATCTAGTCCATTTATTATTTCCTACCTAACGCAATCCCTTCAGCCCTATTTCAACTAGATAAATAGTATTAGAATTTGGCCCATGCCCTAATTCTAATAATCGTCATGCTTAAGATTAGTAGTAATATAAAATGAATGGGGATACAATTCTGCACAAGAGACCTTTGCAGATTCAAGTTCTTTCTGATGCTGTAAGTGTTCACACATTGCTAATTAACAAGAAAAAAAGAAAATGTATGTAGCAAGCTACTCTAAACAAGGTTCCTGCTCCCACAAGCTTATTATGTGTTGGAGCCTTACAATGTGGATCGAGCTGCATCTGGATCTAAGTGATGTGTTTTGGACCTGTCAAAAAGGGGTTTTCAACCCTGCAGAGACTGCAAGCCACCACAGCCAAGGTGAAGGAATATAAAAATACATTAAAAAAAACAAAAAAAAACCCCCAAAAAACAAACCCTCTGTGTGGTCTCCTCTAAATGACAAATTTCTGTAAGAACCAGCTTCCAGCACTCAGTGTTAACAAGTTGGGAAAAGGGCTCTATTGTTTAGCCTGCCCAGAGTACATCACTACATAGCCAGCAGAGGTGGAAGCCAAAGGAATGCTGGGGGACCACTTAAGGTAGAAAAGGTGGAACTGTTTTTGCAGTGTGTGTGAGGGGCAGGAATGGTCAAAAATTGGAGCTAGGAAGAGAGGAATGCATCAGGCAGCCCTGCAATCTGTTTTTATCCTCAAGAGCTAATTATCAAGTGGGAAAGACAGAAATCTGTACTCTGAGGAAATAGAGAGAGAGACAGTTGTTCTTGCTTCATGGCCAAGCTACATGTAAAATCCCAACAAGAGACAGAGGAGTCAGTAACTGAGAAACTTCCTAACCAGTCCCAGGAGCATATGGCTGGGTCACCTCCTAAGAGGCTAAGTTACATAATTTAAAGTTTGCACAGAGAGTATCTTGGCAGAGGAGGGAGAAGGTTTATTTCCTTGCCTTTGTCACAAATTTAGTATCTCATCTTAACTGCTTCAGCCTTTCAGCCGAAGTCAAGCATAAACCCTTGCTGGCATGTACATACACACAAGACAGGGTTGGGACAGAGAAGCTGATGGACTGTAGTCTTTCTGTGAGAGATTGAAACTAGGCCAACTTTCAGTTTAGAACCAAGTAAACCATTTGAGGAAGCTGTCCAAAAGAGAGAAACCTTTCACAGACTGCAGTCCTCATCTATTTGGTTTGTCATTTAGCCAGCTCCACTATCAAGATGGACTTATTAATTTTCTTGCTTGTTTTTATTTTCCATAAAATGTTGTTGTTTGGGACAGGGTGCACCCTTTACAAACTAGTGACATTCGGGTAGGGATCTGTTCACCCCTCCCCGCCCTTTTTGAGTACTCATGGATAAACATGATTTTTGAAAGATGTGTACTTCACTGCTTTCCCCTCCAACCTTTCTATATTAGCAGTCCTTATTTTTTTTTTTTACTATCCATATGACTATGTTGATTGCCCTGATTAACAGGCCATACCCAGTGTTATCTCTGCATTGCTTGAATTAAAATAAGAAAACTGCAAGTTTATATTATACTTCGCCACTGTACTTTTCCCATTTGATGTTCTGGTTGGATTTACTACCTATTTGCACAATACTAGTAAAAGAGTTAATTACTGTTTTATTCTGCTATGATTATTTTATCTGTTCTGTGGTGCCACAAGTGAGAGGTTTTTGGAAAGGGCAAAGAATTAAGGTGTCTGTGTGACTGGGGACCCTGTCTCACCCCCACTCAGACTACAAACCCAAAGATAAATCATATTAGTATATTTAATTTCACATGTGGTACTCCCCGCCCCAAGCACAGGGGTAATTCATAGTTCGGACCAAGGAGGGGCCACAAGTACAAATGAATGAATTTAATTAATCCAGTTCACAGTATGCATTTTGCAAAGGCAACTACTTTAATGAATTTGTGGTTTGTACTGAAACTGCTGCTGCTGGCAGGATACCTGCCAGGAGATTCCATTAGCTCCATCAATGACTGAAATTATTTTGCATAATCTTTTCTTGCTTCAGTTCATATGGTTGAAAAAGTAGATTCATGAATTAAAGCCTGTAATAATTTTACATAAACGTAATTAATTGGCTTAAGAAGTAATTTTCAAAAGGATTTACATGCTTAAAACTGGGGAGGTTCATATTCAGTCACTGTGCAGATAGCAAAGTTATATTTATTTATTTATTTATACATTTTATATACCGAGGTTCAATTAACAAGATTAATTATCACTTCAGTTTACATTACAACCAGCAAAAATAACAGAGACACAGTCTTGTTTTATAATGAACAGGGTAGAAATAACCTGGATAAAATCAGTGAACAGGGTAGAAATAATCTGGCAGAACATAATCTGGAAAAGCATAGTATGGGTGAAGTAAGTATAGAGAATTGGGTCTGTATAACTTGTGCGAAAAATAACAAAGACACAGTCTTGTTTACAATGGACAGGGTGGAAATAACCTGGATAAAAACAATGAATAGGGTAGAAATAGACTGGAAAAAAACCCAAAATCTGGAAAAACCTAAAATGGGTGAGGCAAGTACAGAGACATTGGATCTGTATAACTTGTGCGAAAAACAGGGAGATAGAGTAGGAGAGGATTATGAAGGCTTAAAGTTAGAAAGTGTACTCATAATGCGGATAAGAACTAAGGCTGAAGTAAGTAGTTATGGGAAGGCTTGTTCGAACAAAAAAGTCTTAAGTCTCTTCTTAAGGGTGATTGGGCATTGTTCCAGCCTCAGTTCAAGAGGGAGCAGGTTCCATTGCTTAGGGCCCTAGGCAGATATAGCTCTCTTACTAAAGGAGGTCTTGATGGTGGGTGTTTGAAGAGTTCCTCTCTGGGCAAGTCTGATTGGACGGGTCGAGGTGTGGAGTTGCAGAGGTATTGTAAGATCCAGAGGAGTAATATTGTGTATGGCTTTGTGAATGACTGTTAATAGTTTATGAAGGATTCTAAATTTAATTGGTAACCAATGTAGATTCTTTAAAATAGGAGTTATATGGTCCCTCTTGTTGGATTTTGTGAGGATCCTGGCCGTAGCGTTCTGTAGTAGCTGGAGTGGTTTAAGTGAGATATCAGGCAGGCCGTGAAGGAGAGAATTACAATAGTCAATTTTGGAAAATATTATGGCTTGTAAAACTGACCTGAAATCATGAAAATGGAGAAGGGGTCTTAGGCGTTTTAGAACTTGGAGTTTGAAATAACACTCCTTTACTGTGTTGTTGATGAAGCCAGAGAAGGTCATTTGGCTGTCTATGATTACCCCGAGGTTTCTTACCTTGTTGGACGTTATTTAGAGGTACACTGCCATTTTGTGAGATTAGGATGTATTCTGTTTTGTCGGTGTTGAGTAGCAAATTGAGCTTTGAGAGGAGGTTGTTGATGTGGATGAGACAGGTATTCCAATGGAGAAGAGTTTTTTGCAGCGAGTCGGTAATCGGTATCAGGATTTGGACATCGTCTGCATAAAGGTAATATGTAAGTTTCAGCTCAGAGAGTAGATCGCAAAGGGGGAGAAGATAGATATTGAATAGTGTCGGGGATAAGGATGAACCTTGAGGAACTCCAAGGGAAGAGATGAAAGGTTATAGGGAGATTTCTAATGCCATGAATTTTTTTTATTGAGGGAGGGGCCCGATATTGAAGGGGTGTCCCCATGATATTGAGCCCCTCCTTGACAAAATATTGTGGCACAAAGAAGCAACAAAATTTGCACTGCAGTACAGGCCTAATCACGTGATGGCGGCTGCCATCACATTAAAGGGCCAAGCAGACCAAATCTCCCCCCAATCCTAAACATCAAAAATCACCCCTGGACATCTTTGGAGACCCCCCACCCACAACCCTGTAAGGCAGCACTGACCCCCACAAGTCAAAAAATGTACCTTTAACTACATGTGGTGATAGCCCGTTCCCTTTTTAAACCCTCCCCTTTTTCATAAGTGGCCCTGGAACTTCAAATTCCCCCTTCCTTCTAAACCCATCCACCCCCAGCAGCCTCATCTCTTCCCCTAGACCAAAGAAAATTCCTGGTCTAGTGGGCAACTAAGCCCCTTCCCCCACCTCCCAACCATAAAATAAGACCCTGGTGGACTAGGATGAAAGCCTAACCCCCACCCCCACCCTTCCTACCTTTTAATAGGCTCAGTGGTGTATAGTAAGGGGCCCAGAGCACCCCCTAGCTCTGACTCTATTTGCTATTTTCAAAATGCTATTAATCTGACTTTGCCCCAATCACGTGATGGGGAAGGGTTGGGGAAGGGGGTAGGCCATCACTGTGCATTTTTAAGGTACATTTTTTGGCTTGCTGGGGCCAAAGATGCCTCACAAGATGGCAGGGAGGCAGGGGTTTCCAAAGCCCCCCCCGAGAAGTAATTTATGATGTTTGGAGGGGGTATGCTTTGGGTTGCCCGGACCTTATGTTTTCCTATGACAGCATAAGGAAGCAAGCTAGCATCCCAATGCTCCTGCAGGAAAATAGCTACATCTCCTTCAAGTGTAATAAAATAATCGGGCTGAATTTTTTCAAAGTCAGTCGTGTTATTTTATTTACATAGAATTTGGTATGCATGAGCTATTTTGCAAGAATTTGCAATATTAATGCATGCAAAGGCCATACAAAGCAGCGTATTGTAATGGGGTGCATTTCAGGCCAAAAAAGTGTGCGATATTGTGAATATCAAGTGATATTGGCGCAATATAGTGAGTTCATTGTGCATTAAACACTGTTTAACACGCGTTGTAGCCATATTAACATGGCTCAGTAAATCTAGGTCTTATCTGGATAAATTTATCTGGCCGAGTTTGGAGATATATTCAATAGTGCAGCTGCACTATTGAATATAACTGGCTATCTTAAAGATAGCTAGCTAACTTTATCTGGCTAACTAGGAAAGCTCTTCGGCCCAACCAGATATAGTGGGAGACCTTGAATATTGCAGTTACCTGGATAACTTAGGCCTGGATTCACCATTCTATCGCAGAATGGTGAATCCAGTGAAAACTGGGGGATGGGGGGGAGGCAAGGGGGGGGGCATGGGCCTGCGAAAGCTGGCAGCCTTTGCACCACCGCGGTGTTTTCACTGCTGGCTTTCACGCCCAATAGCGCCACGGTGAAAAGTGGTGCTATTGGGTGCGCTACTGGCGATGATAACGTTACTAACCTTATCGCCGCCAGCGAAGACACCGCCGAGACCGCCTCTTCGCCGCCACGACTCCTCCCCTCACCACCTCGACTCCACCCCCAGCCTGCTGTCGCATGCGAAAACGACCCCCTTAGCCGGCTAACTCAACTCTTTCCAGTTACACCCCCCCAGAACATCTTAAACATAGCAGGCTAAGTTCTAGCTGGCTAAGAGCTCAAATATTAATTTAGCCAGATAACTTCCAAGTTATCTGTCTAAATGCTTCTGGGTATGGACCTTGGGATTTACATGTGTAAATGCACTTTGTGCAGGTAAATGGCCTTTTGAAAGTTGCTACAACATATAACATTTAATTTGTCAATAGATTTTACCTGTGTTAAGTCTACTTTAAGCACATAAATAGCTTTTGAAAATTACTATGATAGTATGTTATATTTAAATAGGTGACTCCTTTGAAAATTACCTCCTTAATGTTTGAGCTCTTATATCCTCCATCTCTGAATTCATTTCTCTCCTCCCTTTCCCTTTTCCTTCCCTCTCCCCCTCCCCCTTTCTCATTCTTCTTCTCCTTCCCCAGCTTCTTTTTGTGTCCCTTGCTAGGCCACTAGAGGTATTGCTGGTGTGAATTAAGGTCTTAAATGAAGACTCTTTCAGCAATGGAGGATTCACAGGGAGGATAACTTTCCAACCTGTGCGCACGCACCCATATGTTCGTATATACAGGCACGCGCGCTCCTGCCCATGTGTTTTACATCGTGCATGCAAATGTGCAAGCTTAAACATTGAAATAGTGCATCAATTACAACATGGCTTTCATCTTCGATAACTTCTGTAAGAGCACAAAATAACATGGGGAAAAAAATATTGTGCGAGTGAAAACCTGCGTCAAAAAGCAGTGAGGAACTTTCATCCCATGCTTCAATTTTTCTCTTCCGAAGGGGAAGAACACAGAACTGGTAGCCACAACAGGGGAGGCCCGTAGTCTGGCAGTCTCTGCAGAAATGTCTTTGAAAATTGCCCTTACAATGTGCAGCAGGTTTTGTGAACATCCAGGAAAACGTTATCTCACGCCCTTACTGGAGTCACTAAAACTCTTGAGACAATACGATTTATATTCTAAAGCCTTACTGGGTAAAGAGAGCGCAGAAAGAAAACACAAACATTTGTTTTTATTTACTGCCACATTTTAAAGTTTTATGTTGTCTGCTTCTTGTTTCTGTGCTAGGAGAGGAACTATCTTATTCATTGCCTTTAGAAGTATTAGCGCTGCCGAAGCTGCACAGAGAAACATTTTTTTGATCGTATGAGGACCCTCAAGGGTAAGCAGCCATACAGGAGATGAGATTTTTATGCAATTTATAGCATGGAGCGTCAGACTGAAAATAGAAACACTTGCACTCAGAAAGGAAGGGAGCAAGGAGGAGCATGTTTTCTGCCCTGGAGTTGCTTAGTAAGGTCACAGTAGGCAGTCTCTAGTCTGTGCATTTTTTTTCTTTCTTCTGCAGAGCTATCCTGTAATTTGAGTTAGGTAATGTAAGGCTAAAAAGTCTGCTGTTATCGGTTCTTTTTTAGCTTCCCACAATGAATTGTAGCAGAAAGAAAAACCTGAAAATTCAGGCTTGCACGTGATGCCCTGTATACACTGAATGAATTGACTTATGTTCCATTTAGTAATGGCAAAAGCATTTATAGAATATCATTGTCTACTCTGCATGTGTATTACAGGTGGCCTAGCCCACACAGGGCGGGCTTCCAAAGGGAATCAGGAGTATTTACATGCAGGCTTCTTCAAAAGAGGTCTTTCAAGATCTCCCTTCTTGTGGGGGGGTGAGGGGAAGAGTAAAATTAAATCCCAGCCTTAATTGCTACTCCTGTACAGTCAATTACTCAGAGGTTTTTGCTTTACAAACCTGTTTGAAGTAGGATAACATACTGCTGCAAGAAGATTCTTTATGTGGCCCTGCTGGGCTGCTTCCCATTGCTGACTAGGGTTGCCAACTGGCTCCAGGTTTTCAGGACAGGTCGATCCAGTCCTGGTTTTACTCCATTGCACGCTAGGACTTATTCTGATTTCCCTACTGCATTCCTTAAGGAAAGCAAGACTGTAGTACTTGCATGCAGGCAGAGAATGATTTAGGATTTTGCCACCTCTAAGCATTTTTGGTGCTTTTACACCTCCCCCCCCCCCCACCGCACACCTCCTGTAAAGATCTGTTACAGGATAACAGAGGGCTGTTTTCTGCTGAAAGAGATTCAGCAGAGCAGGAAGGAAGTAAATCTTAGCCTGCCTGCCACCCCTACATTTTTGCTGCCCTAGGCACAGGTTTAATGGGTGACTATTGACAGATCCTGGGCTGCATGCAGGGGAGTAAAACCAGGACTGGATCAACCTGTCCTGAAATACTGGACCTAGTTGACAACCCTGTTGCTAACATGGCCTCAAAGGAGCCTAAAACAGAGCAGCAAGGAAACTGATGGTTGTACCCTTTCAGTTAGTGCTTTACAGTAAGCAGGGCTACCTGCAGTAAGCCAGAAGACTGGAGAGCTCTGAAAGAGGTAGGCATTTCTTGCTAAAGGCCCTGTATGAGCAAATACTGGATTTGGATTTTAGATTAAATTTCACAATTTTGCATATCAGAGTTCAAAGGAAGATACAAATTCAGGTACAGTTGGAAGGTTCCTGTCCCAGAAGATTTACAATCTAAGGGGGTTATATTCCAACTCACGTTATGGCTTTTTTGCATGCGTTAAGGCGTTTTTTGCATGTGAAAAATGCCTTAACGCATGCGAAATGCACATAACGCATGGTGCGATGCAAATTTTTAAAAGGGGAGGAGTCGGGGGCAGGATTTTTGTAAAAGTGGGCTGGCTTTGCGAAACCATATCGCACAGTTTTAACTACACCTTTTTCATTGGCCTTAAGCTGTGTGATCATAATGCAAATTGCAATTTGAGAGAGAGAGAGAGAGAGAGAGAGAGAGAGAGAGAGAGAGAGAGAGAGAGAGAGAGAGAGAGAGAGAGAGAATCTATAATGCCCTTCTAGTAGTTAGCTATTTATATCTCTATAGGAGGCCCACCTAGTAACTCGAGGTGAGGTTTAGGTAGTAGTGTAGTAGTGTAGGGGTTAAGGGCCACTTTGACATGCAGAGTGAGACGTACGAACAGAACAGTGGTCTCTTGTGAAGATTTGATGTTCTTCAGAGTGAGGAAACTCACTTGATGAGCTATCAAGCTAGGTTGAGAGTACATTGTACAAATCTCATAGTTTTAGTCTTCACCACTTCCTCCGGAAGGGCAATCCAGGCATCCACCACCCTCTCCATGAAGAAATTTTTCCTGGCATTGGTTCTAAGTCTTCCTCCCTGGAATTTGAAATTGTGATCCCTAGTTCTACTAAATTGTTTGAAAAGAATCTCCAAACCACTGATTAAAAGTAAAGTCCCAACAATGTTTCCAGCTTCATCTCTGCATCAGGGGATATCTGGAATACTGGCTACAAAACAAAATAGTGACCGAGGAACTTTATTTACTGAGACATGCCATTG
Organism: Rhinatrema bivittatum; assembly: GCF_901001135.1. Taxonomy (NCBI): domain Eukaryota; kingdom Metazoa; phylum Chordata; class Amphibia; order Gymnophiona; family Rhinatrematidae; genus Rhinatrema; species Rhinatrema bivittatum. The sequence continues at coordinate 372,083,474 of NC_042617.1, forward strand.
ACTTATAACCAATAAACATCTCCTGAATTGTCAAATAATACCACCCCACCAATCAAATGAGCTCCTCTTTTCATTTTAATTTGTCAGAATACAAACCAATAAATTGCTAAATTCAAATTCACAACATCATGGAATACAATCCCTTCAATAATGTTCTCCCATTGTTGCAATTCTGCCTTGTCTGGGCAATATCTCCACCCTCCTTTGCTCTTCTCTCCCCTCTCCTGGTGCCGTGGCAGGAGCCATGCTGCACTCTTCATAGGGCCCAGAGGCCGTCAGCATTTCATCACATGGCAGGAGCCGCACTGCTTCCCTGCAAGCGGTCCGGAGACGGCCAATGTGCTTCCTGCACGGCAGGAGCCGCTCTTCCACCTCCCTTGCATCCCGGAGGCAGCCCTTGCAGCATGGAGTCTCCTTCAACTTCCTCATGTGGCCCGGAGGCCACCGATATACCTTGCACCCCTCCATGAGTGAGGGCCTGCATCCTAAGTCTCCCCTATGGTGGAGAGCCGCTTCTGGTTCACCTCTTGCAGATGGGGAAGCTGCTCTCAGAGTCGGGCCTGATCAGGGCCTGTTTTTCCTCTTCCTATGCAGCAGGGCCACTTTACAGGATCCTGTTCTGCTTCCTGTTTCCTCCTAGAGGGGGAGGCCGGCTCTCTCTTCAGCATTTAAAGGAACAGCGAGGGAGGAGATCTACCAGTGATGTCAGTGAGGGAATCACCTCTTCTACCTATACAAAGGTCCTGTCTTCATTCTTTCCTTGACTTCGCAAGGAGCCAGTCCTCCTTAGGACTTATCATCATCAGCTTCTCAAGGCACTTTGTTCTTCGTTGGAATTCCATGTCTTCGTGATGTCCTCACACCATGTCTTTGTCTTCATCTTGATATGGTCTCTAGTCTTGACCCTTCGTCAATTCCTGTCATCCTGATGTCTGCATTCCTCATCTTGGAAGTTCCGCTGATATCCTGTTCTTCGGACCTTCACTTTAAGATGTCCTCTGGGCAGCGCAAGCCTCCAAGAAGATCCCGACTTTTATTTCTCCTAGCATCAGCGTCCATACTCCGAAGTCCCTGGACCCTGAGGGCTTCCTGAGCCGGAACCCCGGTTTTAATCTTCTTTTCCCAATCCTGTCCAGATCTTTGGAGCCTCTTGCACCTGCCTCTACCTTGATATGATCTCTGCCTATCCTGTCCTTGGCGGCTATGTCTTGTCTTAGCTAGCCGGACCGGTGCGTCTCAGTTCAGGCCATGTCGGAGCCTTCATACCCTCTTAAAGCAACTGTATTGGGATACCTCAAGCGTGGTCCGTGACCTGCCTCGCTTGGTAGTGTAGGGTGCGTATATGCGTGGTCCGCAACCTGCCTTGCTTGGTAGTGTAGGGCGGGTGATGAGGCAGTACCACTGCAGATCTCCGCGTCGGACTTCATATCCTGTGACTCTGTCTGAGTCCTCTGTTATCCAAGGCTTGTCTAGCCTACAACTCTGCATCCCTTCTTTGGATTATCCTGAGTCTTGTCTCACCTCAAATCTTCGTCTTTGATGTCCTCATCCTCTGACCACTGTCCACCCTGTCGCAGTTGCTGCTCCATGCGGCAGGTCCAAAAGGGCTTGGAGTAGTCGGAGGACCACTCATGAGACCAACATTGCATTGTTTGGGTCTCTTTCTGCTGTGTACAGGTGTGGCTGTGGTTGGGATCATCATCTTCCATCTTCAGCCCATGCTGGGGCATCTCTGACCTGCCTCGGTGCTTGCCGGAGCTCCTCTGTGGCTGTATCAGGGCCTAGGGGCACACAAAACCACCAGAGATGGGATCGCTACCCACGTTTCCACAACAGATTGCAAAGGCTATGTGCCCGGTGGGTGTTCCTGTCTGTGGCTTGGACTCTTGCACTCCAAGCACTTTTGACTTTTTTCCTGGAATTTTTTTTTTGGGGTTACAATGATCTGCAGGAGGCTCCTGCACACAGAATCTCCAGCTTTCACTTCATTGGGTGAGACATGAGAGGTCTTGAACGAGTAGATGTGACTCGGTTATTCACACTTTCGAATAATAGAAGGACTAGGGGGCATTCCATGAAGTTAGCAAGTAACACATTTAAGACTAATCGGAGAAAATTCTTTTTCACTCAACGCACAATAAAGCTCTGGAATTTGTTGCCAGAGAAGGTAGTTAGTGCAGTTAGTGTAGCTGGGTTCAAAAAAGGTTTGGATAAGTTCTTGGAGGAGAAGTCCATTAATGGCTATTAATCAATTATACTTAGGGAATAGCCACTGCTATTAATTGCATCAGTAATCACTAACCAACCTCTTTCCCTTTTCAACAATTCACCAACTCGAGCGTACAAGGGAATCCTTGTGCGGTGGTAATCTTGTACGGAGGTATTTGATGAGGATAACCGATTTGCAGTTATCCTTTCTTTTACCTCCGTCTATTATTCTTTTTATTAAGGTCAAAAATATTTTTTAAGTGCTCTTTCGTGCAATTTTTCTTAAAATCCCTTCTCCCCTGCTGCTTTTCTGACCCACTGCTAGTCTTTCGTCATACTTATCAAGGTCATCGCCTTTGCTGATTTCTCATGGGTACGGAGCTGCTTGTCCGACACGGGCAATGTTTCGGCACGGGTGCCTGCTTCAGGGACTGTGGGAGAGTGTGCTGTGTCCTATGTGGGGTTCACAGCATTCTAAAGTCTTGTCAAAAGTTTCTGCTGTCTCTCGTGCGACGCCTTCTGTGTTTGCCTGGGCCCAGGCAAACACGCCTTCTGTGTTTGCCTGGGCCCAGGCAAACACAGAAGGCGTCGCACGAGAGACAGCAGAAACTTTTGACAAGACTTTAGAATGCTGTGAACCCCACATAGGACACAGCACACTCTCCCACAGTCCCTGAAGCAGGCACCCGTGCCGAAACATTGCCCGTGTCGGACAAGCAGCTCCGTACCCATGAGAAATCAGCAAAGGCGATGACCTTGATAAGTATGACGAAAGACTAGCAGTGGGTCAGAAAAGCAGCAGGGGAGAAGGGATTTTAAGAAAAATTGCACGAAAGAGCACTTAAAAAATATTTTTGACCTTAATAAAAAGAATAATAGACGGAGGTAAAAGAAAGGATAACTGCAAATCGGTTATCCTCATCAAATACCTCCGTACAAGATTACCACCGCACAAGGATTCCCTTGTACGCTCGAGTTGGTGGATTAATTGCATCAGTAGCATGGGTTCTTCTTAGTGTTTGGGTAATTGCCAGGTTCTTGTGGCCTGGTTTTTGGCCTCTGTTGGAAACAGGATGCTGGGCTTGATGGACCCTTGGTCTGTCCCAGCATGGCAATTTCTTATGTTCTTATGTTCTTATTGGACCCTCCAGCCCGAAGTTCAGCATTGGAAGGGCCCTTGAGAGGGGGTACTGTTGCGATTCTGCCATGTCTGGGCAGTATCTCCACCCTCTTTTGCTCTTCTCTCCTTTCTCCTGGTGCCGTGGCAGGAGACGTGCTGCACTCTTCATATGGCCCGGAGGCCATCAGCATTTCATCACATGGCAGGAGCCACGCTGCTTCCCTGCAAGCGGTCCAGAGACCACCGACGTGCTTCCTGCGTGGCAGGAGCAGCGCTTCCACCTCCCTTGCGGCCCTGAGGCTACCCTTGCTTTCCCTTGCAGCATGGAGCCGCCTACAACGTCCTCATGTGGCCCGGAGGCCACCGACATACCTTGCAACCCTCTGTGGGTGAGGGCCTGCATCCTCAGTCTCCCCTATGGTGGAGAGCTGCTTCTTGTTCACCTCTTGTGGCTGGGGAAGCTGCTCTCAGCATTGGTCCTGCTCGGGGCCTGTTTCTCCTCTTCGGCGTCTTCCTCTGCAGCGTGGCCGCTGTCCAGGGTCCTGTTCTGCTTCCTGTTTCCTCCTAGGGGGCGAGGCCGGCTCTCTCTTCAGCATTTACAGGAACAGCGAGGGAGGAGGTCCACCAGTGATGTCATCGAGAGAGTCGCCTCTTCTGCCTATAAAAATGTCCTGTCTTCATTCTTTCCTTGCCTTTGCAAGGAGCCAGTCCTCCTTAGGACTTCTCATCATCAACTTCTCAAGGCACTTTGTTCTTCGTTGGAATTCCATGTCTTCGTGATGTCCTCACACCATGTCTTCATCTTCATCTTCGTATAGTCTCTAGTCTTGACCCTTCGTCAGTTCCTGTCATCCTGATGTCTCCATTCCTCATCTTGGAAGTTCCGCTGATGTCCTGTTCTTCGGACCTTCACTTTAGGATGTCCTCTGGGCAGCGTAAGCCTCCAAGAAGATCCCAACTTTTATTTCTCCTAGCATCAGCGACCATACTCCGAAGTCCCTGGACCCTGAGGGCTTCCTGAGCCGGAACCCCGGTTTTAATCTTGTTTTCCCAATCCTGTCCGGATCTTTGGAGCCTCTTGCACCTGCCTCCGCCTTGATATGAACTCTGCCTATCCTGTCCTTGGTGGCCGTGACTTGCCTTAGCTGGCCGGACCGGTGCGTCTTAGTTCAGGCCATGTCAGAGCCTTCATATCCTCTTCAAGCAACTGTATTGGGATACCTCAAGCATGGTCTGCAACCTGCCTCCCTTGGTAGTGTAGGGTGCATGTATGCATGGTCCACGACCTGCCTTGCTTGGTAGTGTAGAGCGCGTGATGTGGCAGTACCACTGCAGATCTCCACGTCGGACTTCATATCCTGTGACTCCATTTGAGTCCTCCGTTATCCAAGGCTTGTCTAGCCTACAACTCTGCATCCCTTTGTTGGATTATCCTGAGTCTTGTCTCACCTCAAGTCTTCGTCTTTGATGCCCTCATCCTCTGACCACTGTCTGCCCTGTTGCAGTTGCTGCTCCATGCGACAGGTCCGAAAGGGTTTGGAGTAGTTGGAGGACCACTCATGAGATTAACATTGCGTTGTTTGGGTCTCTTTCTACTGCATACAGGTGTGGCTGTGGTTGGGGTCATCATCTTCCATCTTCAGCCCATACTGGGGCATCTCTTACCTGCCTTGGTACTTGCCAGAGCTCCTCTGCAGCTGTATCGGGGCCCAGGGACAAATGAAACCACCAGAGATGGGATTGCTACCCGCATTTCCACAACACCCATTTGTCCATTTAATTTTTCTAAACAAAAACCTGACCAATTGTTTTCTGCATTCAGAGCCATGGGAATAAGAGCGTTCAATTTAAAGATCCAGTGTTCCAATCTAATCAATGGCTGATCCAAATTCCTTCCCCTCTTTCAAGGTAGCATTTGATCCAAAATGCTCCATCACAGTTCACCACCAAAATGATTTTTCTCTATACAGTGTTTTACCATGGGAGCTTCCTAACCTAAAGTAGCTATACAAGCATGATGCTCAATCATTCTTTTATGTAACGTCGAGTTTTACCCACATACAAAAGATCACAAGAGCATGCTATGATGTAAACCACATGTATACTGTCACTTGACCCAGATACTTTAACAGTGATGGGTTTATGATCTTTAAAAAGCAAAACAGATCCCTCTATGGATTGTGTACATATTGAACATTGAGCAAAATCTTTTTATAAAAATTTGAAAAAAATAAAAAATATACTTTGAAGTTATATATTCTCCCAGTAGTTTGGATTTTCACATTGTTTGATTTTGTGGGTAGTGTTTTCCTTTGTTTGTATTGATTTTGTAAAAGACCTTGCTGCTGACAGCTAGTCATCAGCTATTGCATTATTCTCTGTGTGCTATAAGATTCCTGAGCATAGTATTCTTCAATAGATATCCTTGGAACTGGAATCCATCCTCAGCATTGACCAAGCTGGATTTTGCAATGGCTAAAGTGCATGCGATCAAGTTTGGGTACCTACTACCTATATTGAAAGTAGCTTTTAGAAGAACCTGAAGAAAAGTATAGGGGTAGATTTTCAAATACCGCGAATAGGCGTACTTTTGCTGGCGCATCAGGCGCAAGCAAAAGTACGCGGGATTTTAGTAGATACGCGCGTAGCCACGTGTATCCGCTAAAATCCTGGATCGGCGCGCGCAAGGCTATCGATTTCGTATAGCCGGCGTACGCCGAGCCGCGCAGCCTACCCCCGTTCCCTCCGAGGCCGCTCCGAAATCGGACTGGCCTTGGAGGGAATCCTCTAACGCCCTCCCCTCACCTTCCCCTCCCTTCCTCTACCTAACCCACCCGCCCGGCCCTGTCTAAACCCCCCCCTTACCTTTGTCGGGGGATTTACGCCTCCCAGAGGGAGGCGTAAATCCCCGCGCGCCAGCGGGCCTCTTGCGCGCCGGGACACGACCTGGGGGCGGGTATGGAGGGCGCGGCCACGCCCCCGGAACGCTCCGGACACGCCCCGAAAACGCCGCGCGTTCGGGCCCGCCCCCGACACGCCCCCGACACGCCCCCCTCAGAAAACCCCGGGACTTACGCGAGTCCCGGGGCTCTGCGCGCGCCGGTAGACCTATGTAAAATAGGCTCACCGGCGCGCAGGGCCCTGCTCGCCTAAATCCGCCTGGATTTGGGCGGATTTAGGCGAGCAGGGCTCTTAAAATCCGCCCCATAGTAAGTGGATCTCACAAATGATACAGTGTGGCATACTTGCAGGAATCTAAACCTGTCAAGCATTTTCAAACTGGGTTTTTACAGTTTCTGAAACACTTCTCTCTAACAGATGATGCAGAGTCCACTTTGGAAAGGGGAAAAACACATGGAGGAGACAGAAAATTGGAATTCCACAGGGCTCTGTGCTGGCCCCAACTTTGTTTAACTTGTAAACAAGTGTCCTACCAACAACCAGAAGGTTCACCTATGGTGTTGACATTTGCTGTGCCAAGCAGGTATCATCTTTTTGATCTCCAGACAAAACTCTGAATGAAGATGTTGCAAAACACAAGGACAAGACATGCCATACTGATTCAGATCAAAGCTCCGTCAAGCTCAGTATCCTGACATTAGCCAATCCAAGTTACTAGAAAATACTTTGCAGATCCCAAAGGGTAGGGTCTAATCTTTGTTGCTCATTTCCATTAGCACTGGTTTTACCAAGACGACCTGCCTAAAAATAGTTTTCTTCCAGGAACTTGTCTAAACACCTTTTAAACTCATCTAATGTTAGATGTCTTGACCACATCCTCTGGCAACAAATTCCACAACTTGATTGTGCTTTCAGTTTGTTTTCAGTCTACTGTTACTTTCATGGAGTGTCTCCTAGTTTTGGTTCTATTAGAAATAACAGTTCCATATTTATCGATTCCACTCCACTCAAGATTTTATAAACCTCTATGCTATCCCTTAGGGATGTGAATCGTTTTAGGACGATTAAAATTATCGTCCGATAATTTTAATATCGTCTTAAACCGTTATGGAACACAATACAATACAGATTCTAACGATTTATCGTTATAAATCGTTAGAATCGTGAGCCGGCACACTAAAACCCCCTAAAACCCACCCCCGACCCTTTAAATTAAATCCCCCACCCTCCCGAACCCCCCCCCAATAACTTAAATAACCTGCGGGTCCAGCGGCGGTCCGGAACGGCAGCGGTCCGGAACGGGCTCCCTGCTCCTGAATCTTGTCGTCTTCAGCTGGCGCCATTTTCCAAAATGGCGCCGAAAAATGGCGGCGGCCATAGACGAAAAGATTGGACGGCAGGAGGTCCTTCCGGACCCCCGCTGGACTTTTGGCAAGTCTCGTGGGGGTCAGGAGGCCCCCCACAAGCTGGCCAAAAGTTCCTGGAGGTCCAGCGGGGGTCAGGGAGCGATTTCCCGCTGCGAATCGTTTTCGTACGGAAAATGGCGCCGGCAGGAGATCGACTGCAGGAGGTCGTTCAGCGAGGGTTCCGGCGCCTCGCTGAACGACCTCCTGCAGTCGATCTCCTGCCGGCGCCATTTTCCGTACGAAAACGATTCGCGGCGGGGAAATCGCTCCCTGACCCCCGCTGGACCTCCAGGAACTTTTGGCAGCTTGTGGGGGGCCTCCTGACCCCCACGAGACTTGCCAAAAGTCCAGCGGGGGTCCGGAAGGACCTCCTGCCGTCCAATCTTTTTCGTCTATGGCCGCCGCCATTTTTCGGCGCCATTTTGGAAAATGGCGCCGGCTGAAGACGACAAGATTCAGGAGCAGGAGCCCGTTCCGGACCGCTGCCGTTCCGGACCGCCGCTGGACCCGCAGGTTATTTAAGTTATTTGGGGGGTGGGGGATTTAATTTAAAGGGTCGGGGGTGGGTTTTTAGGGGGTTTTAATGTGCCGGTTTTTCGATTTTTTCGATTTTTCGATTTTTTCACGATTTTTAACGATTTTTCACGATATTTTACCCCCCCCAAACGGCAACAATACGATTCCCTCCCCCTCCCAGCCGAAATCGATCGTTAAGACGATCGAGGACACGATTCACATCCCATCCCTCCCATTCATTTTTTCCTCTAAGCAGAAGAGCCTTAACTTGTTTTGCCTTTCTTCATTAGAGACCTTTACATTCCATTTATAATTTTTTACTGTTGCGCTCTATATTTTATTTTATTTATTTATTTTGAATTCTTATCTTTTCTAATTCTATTATATCTTTTTTGAGGTGGAGCAACCACAGCTGCACACAGTTCTTGAGGTGTAGTCACACAATGGATTGAGACAGAGCCATTATGATGTTCTCCAATTTATTTTCCATTCTTTTCTGTATAATTTCTAATATTCTATGTGCTTTATTTCACTGCCATCATACTCTGAGCTGATAATTGCAATGTGTAGTTGGCAATGACTCCAAGATCCTTTTCCTGATTGGTAACCCCTAATATGGAACCCAGGTACCTATAGTTAGGATTATTTTTCTTTATGTGTGTAATCCCCCAACTGGATGAGAAAAATGCAAGGGAGAGAAACTAGTATAAAATATTTGTTTAATAAAAATTGTATTTTATATAGTAGTATTGTGATATATTCTGGGATCCATGAGGTATCAGTCTATTCATAACTAGTTGTATTTTTGTTCCTTTTTTTATCCCCCAACTGGATACATAAAATGATGGAATAGGACTTCCAGTGTTTGGAGTGTATGAGCATGTTAAGAACCCAAATTTATAGTGTGGGTTCTTAACATGGTCATACAGACATTGAAGTGGACATTTTGGTGGCAGCCTGATTAACCACAAATCAGTTTCACGTGTGCTGTTAGGAGAGGGAGGAAACCCCATGATCGCTGACTCCATCCATAGTGCTGAGTTGGTGTGATAAGAAGACTGACACATATTATCCGTCCAAAATAACAGCAACTTTATTTTTCCTGGAATATCCAGCTAGCCATAATTATATGCATGGATGAGAAAAGGTTCCATAGAGATATTACTGAACAAGTCAGAACTGAATTTCATGTGCATCCATAAAAGTGAAAAGTACAATTTCTATCAAATTATTATCTTGATTCACTACCTTTTTTCTCTCTCAGCTGTATGGGAGGAGGGGGGTGGGGTACGGAGTTCCTCACACACACACACACACATATCAAAGCTCTTATCCAATGGGCACCACATTCATAATCACATTTCCCATAGCCTTACTCACACCTCCAGTGGTCTTGGACCCTTTTCCCAATCTTTACCTCCCGGTCCTCTTTGTGCAAGTTTCACTGGACACTATGCATCAAGGATATCTTGGGGCATAACTTTACAGGAGTTATGCCCCAAGCTTAACTTGAGTGGGGTGAGCTTTACAGGAGCTCACCCCACTCATGCTCCTACTCTGTACTTCTTTTGGGTGATTCCTCTGGAGGAGGAAAATATTCCATTTACAGGCCCCTGTATTCGCAATCTCACATTCCACTAAAACTCCTCAGGGGCCGACCAATGGCACCGGTAGCCCCTGTGACATAGTAAGGTCAAAGGCTATTGGCGCCATTTTGAATACCGCCAGCCGATGGCGTGAGTGCAGTAGATGGCTCCCAGACCCCCGCTGGACCACCAGGGAGTTTTGGCAAGTCTTGGGGGGGTCATGAGGGTGGGGGGTTGTAGTTAATTAAATTTTAGCCGGGAAACGAATAAGAATGGAATGCATGAATGGATCGGGGGCCCCCCTTGCCAAATGCAACGTAACTGGCCCCCGACGAATACGAATACCGAATGTAACGTATGTGGTTCCTCTGCACATCCCTATAAGATACAGTGCCACAGAAATTCACACTGATTTCCATATATATGCTGCAATACAGAGCAGCCATGTAGACAATAACATTTTTCTTTACAGTGTTTCTCATTACTGGCTGGAAGATTGCAAGATGCTATGAAACCAATTACTTCATGTTTGCTTCTCAGGAATTTACTTCAGACAGCATATTTTCATTATTTTGTGCCTTTTCAGTGGTGGGTTTTATTGCTATGACTAGTAAAGTGTGAGTCACAATTGTGACATTGTGCTGAGATCTTTAGTAAAGAGAGGATGGTATGACTAGAGCAGAACCTCTGAAGTCCCAAATACTGCAATCATGTAATCAGATGTTAGCAGGCCCTTTACAGCTAATTAAAACCATGTTTGTTCATGTTAAATGTCTTGTGCAAGCATAGAGTCCGAATCCAATTAAACATTTATCACATACATTATATATAATTGCTGTTTGCTGAAGTTTATGAAATCTGCTAATTTCATTTCTATTTCTCTTACAAGCAGTGAAAGAGTAAGAATATCTATAGAAATTCTTATCATACAAGAAGTATTTTAATAAAATATCATGCATGATGTATAAACATTACTTATATAGCTTTCATATTAAAGAGGGACCATTACATTCTTGACAAGTTGTTTCCTGGCACTGCAAAAACATTAAGTATTGATTAAAGGCATTATGAAAACAAGAAAAGTCATTTACATATTATCACTGATAGCAGGAAGTTTTAATTCGGATATAATACAGAGTTTAGTTAATTTGTCTATCACAGTTCAATTCTATGATTACCTCTCTTTCTTGGGCATCCTTTTCTATTCTTTGCCAACGAAAACTTGAATTAAGTTAATTTGTATTACTCCAGGTGAATAGATTTGATCATGTTCTGGAATGGGCTCCTTTTAGTGCACAACTACAACGATAGGAGATGATATTCCAATTGTCTGCACTGGGACAAAGACCCAAAAACCTACAGGCTTTGCACTAGTTTTGAAAGCGAAAGATCATATGCACTTTTGCTTCGAAACCTGCCATGGGTACAAAGTATGCACAATCACTCACATCTGCTTGTTTCTGCAAGTGGGTTTTTGGTGGAAATGCACATGCAAAATCTGAAAAATCCAACACCTGGGCCCAGACCTGATGCTGAGTCCCCATACAGAAGCCGGGCCCTGACATCTGGTCCTTGGCCCATGCCCAGGCCTGATGCTAACTTCTGTATAACAAAAAGGTGCCGTCCGCTGAGAAGGATGCACCAGAATTGATTTATTCTGGCGCATCCCCAGCAGATGCTGTCATTTGAAGAAAAAAGGAAGTGCGAAGAGTAACAACGCAGATAGCACTCCAGCTTCTGGGCCTGGGCCTGACTCCTGGCTAAGCCCCAACATTGGGACCCAGCCTCCTGGCTGGGTCCTGACTTTGACCAGGGCCCAGACCAAAGCCTAAGCTTAGGCCCAGTCATCGGGAACAGCCCCGGAGTCAGGCCAGGGCCAAGGCCTAGGCTTCATGACCAGGCCTCCAGTTTGGGCCCTAGTGTTATGTCTGGGCTTGGTTGCAAAGTCTGATCCCAGATGGATAAGGTAAGTGGGGGTCGGGAAATTTCCCAGACCTGGGCCTTTGCTTGGGACTTGGCCAATGTTCCAACATTGGGCCAGGAACTAGTCTGAGACCTTAGCGTCATGCTCAGAAATGGCTATGGTCCCTGATTCGGGCTGCAGCCTATGCGTAGGCAGGGCCATGACCTTGGCCCTAGACCCAGGCTGAGACATCACTCTCAGGCATAGCCCAGGGCCCCTGCTTTCAGTTTTTTTTTCAGTTTTCAAAATGAAGTGAATTTCCAATGAAATTTTGTTAGAAATAAAATATTTTCATTTTGAAAATGTCCCGAAACAAAATAGGAAATTTCATTGTTATTTCCTATTTCGCTTCTCTGGAATGCATATCCCTGGTTGAGAGATGTTTGAAACAAATTAAAGTCAAAACAAGTGATGTATGTTGAATAACAGGTGTCAGTTTAGAAATGCTGTAACGGAATCATTGTAACTCGAAGTGTTTTAAGTCTAGAACTTCCTATATTAATGCAAAAATACCTTTTGCGAAAACATTTCACAAAAGTAGGCTTTGAAGTAAAAAACGTTCGCATGTAGTCTACAATGTGCAAAGGTTTATTTGAATGCCATATTAAATCACCTAAAATCATGCAAAGCAGTTCATTAATGTGTTGTTTTGAAAAAAAAAGGCATCTGCAAAAGACTTTGCAGACATTTTTTCACAAGAAAAAAAGACCACCTTCAGAGAATAGTTATTTTTGCTGCTGGCTCTAGGGAGTGGTTCTTGAACCAAACTAGCATGTGCTGTTAAAGGGTCCTTGTGGCCTGTATGAGATCTGTCTCAATGTGACACAAGAGCACATGAGGTCAACTGGCACCATTTTGAAACCTGGCATCAGTGGGGCCGGAGTGAGTGGGGATTGTTCCTGAATCCAGAAGACCACTATTTCGATGGGGTATGTTTTTTGGAGGACAGGGGTGCTCCAAATGGACATTTTAATGGTTTTTTTTGGGTGCAGGGGATGGGCCTTGAAGGTGTCAGGATTTCTTAGATTGAGGGATACTGCAGACTCTGTGGCGTCCATGCCAGTGCTTATGACTGATGCTAGCCTTGACAGCAACTCTTGCACTCATCAGCTTCAATGTTGTTTGAAGCCCCATAGGGCCTCTGATGCCCCATGATGCAGTGTCTTAGGTGCTGTATGGTGGCTCCAGGCACCCAAGAGCATCCATGCCCATAGCACCTGATGGCCTTCGCCATCGATGGGCACATCTCAGTGCTCATCAGTTTCCCTTCCGGACACCATAAAGGGGGCTTTTTGGTGCCCCCAATGCTCAATAGCCTTGATAGCACTGGGCCATGGTGCACCTCGGATGCCTTGGTTAAATGGTGACCCTGCCACTTGACAGTACCATGGTCACCACAGGCCCAAAGCCCTTATCAGTTGAAACTTCCATGGTGCTCAAGGGCTCTCAGGCCCCCCGCAGCCTGGCAGTTGATGGCCTCAAGGGCAATTAGGCATGTGATGGTGATCTCAATTCTCCCTGGCAGCGATGGTGCTCGACATCATCAAGAAAAGCCATGAATGGCATCACTGGAAAACACACCGATAGCCTCCATGGCGCTCAATGGCCTAGAGGGAAGCTGTGCACCTCAATGGTATTGAGGGCAACCATGCATCTCTATGCGTATCAAGGGTAGCTCTGATGGCATCAAGGGTGATCATGACACTCAATGGCAGTTCTGGTCACTGATGTGGTCCAGACCGCAACACTAAAGGTTGGTGCCGCTACTCCGCCACATTGAGGCCCATGGCACGCTATGACACTTGGGTTGCTGCTATTCCTCCAGCTATTCCTCCAGCTCGATTGAGTCTATGGTGCATGCTGAATCTTAAAGCACAGAAGTTTTCTGTCTCCAGCCAGGGACATCGATAGTTTGCATGGCGCTCTATAGACCTTTTGGCATCGAGGGCATTCACACACCTCAATGGCATCAAGGTTGACCATGGAGCTCAATGGCAGTCCTGGTCCTTGACGTGGTCTGGATATCAATTTATAGACCATCAGTACATTGGCATGGGTGTGCACGGGCAACCTTTACCATGGCAACACCAAAGGTGCAGTACAAACATTGCTTGCCCAGGCTCATGATCACCCTCTCTCACAAGGAGACACTGCCGACACCGGCAAGCAGGAGGGGAGGCTATGTCATCCAGGGCTCCTGCCCATATAGACTAGTTCCCTAGATTGTGTAGAGATTGAGTTATCCCTCCCACAGGATCAGTGTGATTCTCGATCCCTTCACGGTCCATGCCTCCATCGATGTTCATCGATCAGTGAAATAACATGGAGCTCCTTCCCGGGAAGAACTCATGCAAGTCCCAGGGTCAATGGCCTACATGGATCACTCATGCATTCCATCAGTCCTGTCACCAGCAGACAAAGGCACAATAACAGAGAGCAAGGAGAGGCAGAATCTAAACTGCAGATGCAGTATATATTTATTAAGGAATAAAATTAGACTCTGCCAGGCTGTATAGTGACTAAAGCCTGCCACTGGCAGAAAGTTGAAAAGTAGAGAAAATCCTATCTAATAAACGAAGCTTGACCGACGTGCCGCAAATGCGCAGTAGAGAGCAGCTCTACTGCGCATGTGCGGGCGAGCACGTCAGTCTTAGGCAGCGTCAAAAAAAACAAACCAACATGGCGGCGGTAGCGGCAGCGGGCGGCGGCGGCGGCGGCAGTAGCGGGCGGCGGTAGCGGTAGCGGGCGGCGGTAGCAGCGGCGGCGGCGGCAGTAGCGGCAGCGGGCGGCGGCGGTAGCGGCAGCGGGCGGTAGTGGCAGCGGGCGCGGCGGCAGCGGTAGCGGGCGGCGGCAGTAGCGGCAGCGGCGGTAGCGGTAGCGGGCGGCGGCAGTAGCGGCAGCGGGCGGTAGCGGTAGCGGGCGGCGGCAGCGGCCAGTAGCGAGAGAGGGAGGGACGGACTGAGAGGGAGGGACGGAGGAAGTGGGAGGGACGGAGAGAGAGAGTGAGAGGGAGGGACGGAGTGGGAGGGAGGGACTGAGTGGGAGGGAGGGACTGAGTGAGGGATTGGGAGGGAGGGACTGAGTGAGGGGGAGGGACTGGGAGGGAGGGACTGAGTGAGAATAAGGGAGAGGTGAGAGTCAGGGATGTGAGTAAGTGGAAGGGGGAGAGGGAGAATGAGGGAGAGGTAAGAGACAGGGCCGCAGCGGCGAAGACGGGCGGCAGCAGTGAGGGAGGAGAGAGAGAGAGGGAGGGACTGAGTGAGAGGGGAGGAGAGAGTGGGAGTGGGAGTGTGAGAGGGGGAGGGAGGGAGGGAGTGGGACTGAGTGGGGGGGGACTGGGACTGAGTTGGGGGGGGACTGAGTGAAGGGGAGTGGGAGGGAGTGGGACTGAGAGGGAGGGAGGGAGTGGGACTGAGAGAGAGGGAGGGAGGGAGAGGGATAGAGGAGGGAGGGAGTGAGTGAGACTGAGTGGGAGGGAGGGGACTGAGTGGGAGGAGAGGGAGGGTGGGGAGGAGTGGGTGAGTGTGAGGGAGGGAGGTAGGGGGTGGTGAAGAGTGAGGGGAGAGAGAATGAGGGGGAGGTGAGAGACAGAGGGATGTAGCCCGTTTTAACGGGCTTAACGGCTTGTACAATAATAATAAAAACAATTCTATTGTAACCCCTACCCCAGAGTGCAATCCTAGCATGGGTGAGGCCATAAACTTATTTTTTACTCTTCAAGGCAGGAACCCAGGCTAGCTGTGCTACTTTTCTTCCTTCCCAGGGTGTAGATTCAATAGACTTGGGATGAAAGGAATCCTCTCAGTTCCCAGTGCAAGGTGACTAAGTCTATCTCCCTGACTTCCTTTGGTGAATCAATAATTAAGGTAACAGTGTGTGCTGGGTTGCCAAATAGACTGGAGTCACTGTGCTAGTGTCCAAAAATAATTATTTACTGTTGAGAATTAGGAAAATGGCACAACTCTTGATCCACAGCAGCATAGTATAATGTCTGGTTACAATTTCTTCCTCAGTCTGTGCACGAATGTCTAGTGCCAGACTGAGGGAATCCTACCCTCCAGGGCATGGAAAAATAGGGTCCCCCAGTGGGCAGGACATCCTTTGTATGGGCAGAACCACCCTCTCCAACTGGCAAGGATAAAAAGTTACTGTCTCTGCACTGAGAGATAAAACTCTCTCTCTCCCCAGGGTCTGAAAAATCACCAGATGGGTGTCCTTTTTGAATGTTAGGCTTTGCATTTGTTCATTGTTAGATGATTCAAACTTTTTTTTGTTCTTATGCAGTCCTTTGTGCTTTTATTCAAATCGCTGATGGGAGGGATCCCCTGGAGTAGGACTTTCTGGGCTCCACTCAGGCAGGAAGGGCAGTCAAAACTTCCCCCTGGATGGTAAATTTAATCTTCTTAAAAACTGAATATAACACCAGGGCTCTCCTTACAGCAGGTCCCTGACATCACCAACCAACCTCACTGAGGATAAAGGGTTGCAGGTCTTCCCTAACCTGTACAGCCCCAGACCCAGGGGTTGCCCCAATCCCTGAGTCCAGGCAGTGTACAAGCTCCAGTAAGGGCCCCTACTACTTAAAAGGTTAAAGTCCAAAAAATATACTCAGAGAGAATCTCCCACCAGTCAGGTTGTTTACTGGCTGGGCAGAAACCCTCCTGACCCTGGCCAGGATCACCAATCAAAGCTTGCTTGGCTCCTCTGGCTGGGCCTGAAAAATAACAAAAACTAAACTCCTCTCCACCTCTGTACTTCATACTAAGCAAAATGACTGCTTCCTGAGCTGTAGCAAGGCCATGGTTATGTAGTATTACCAAGGGGATGGTCATTCCAGACCCAGCAGATGGAGGGGCTGTATTTAAATGGATCCTTTCATTATCCAGCCTACTCTTGCTAGAGGACTGATACTAAACACCCAGGGCTTGCTGGTAACCTGAGAAGATACCCAGGTTACACTACAATAAGGAAAAGAAAAATAGCTGCAGATCCAGAAAAAAATCACAACAAAAACTGTGAGGAGAGAGTAAAGCTAAATACTGTGACCACATGGTTCAGCGGAAAAAAGGGAACTCTGCCTAGGGGGCAGGGTGATGACTAAAGTTGCACATGCTCAGTAGGATGTGTTTGAAAGCTCTAGAATCTTTGAGATCAAAGTTCCAAGCCAAGCTCCATCCAATGATGTCACCCTTGTGTGGGAGGACTGACATCCTGCTTTCCCTTGGAGAATGCACTATAAATTGTATATGTTCATTACACAAATTCAACCATTTTACAAAGCTTTTAAACACTATGACAGTCTCTGACCATAAGAGAAAAAAAAAACCATAGTCATTTTCCACAATGTAATATTTTCAATGTATGAACAATGTAAAATCCAAATTTCTTCAAAAGTAGACATCTACAGATTAGCTAGAGATCGTGCCATCACTGTTCATGATATTTGCTGGTAAAAATGGCCATTGGAAAAAAAAAAAGTTCTTTTTCAATGCCATGGATGCAAGTTGTATAATAAAACTAATAGGCATTGTATGAGGTCATAGTCAAGTACTAAGAAATTTCTTAAAACGTTTAGTGCTTCATCCTATGGAATGAACGTATAAAGAGAATTAACCTCCAAGATCACTAAATAAACATTGGTGAGGTCATTCATCACACCACTCAAGATGTTAAGCAAATGAATAGTATCTCATATATAGGAGAAAATATCAACTAAGGGCTTCAGAAATTTATTGACATATGTATACAAAGGCTGCAGAACAGAAGGTTTGACAGATATAATAGGCTGACCTGGAGGATTGTGCAAAATCTTGTTAACCTTAGATAGAGTGTAAAATGTAGGAAATCTAGGGTGTTTAATGTTTAAAAATTTATACATTGCCAGTCAAAAAAACAAAATTCCATGCCCACTTAGTGACATCTTTGATGGCAATCTGTAAATCTTTAGTTGGATTCAATGCCAATAACTGATAACACAATATGTCTGCAGTTGTCATTTAATTTCATCCATATAATTTCTATCTGTTCTGTACTACTACTGCTCCACCCTTATCAGCTGGTTTTATCACTATGTAAGTATCTCGTGCAAGATGATGTAAAGCTTCATATTCATCTTTGGGTAAATTGTAGGGATGTGCAGACCAAAGGTTTATGTTCATAAGTCCATAAGTCGAAAGGGGGGGTCAATTTCGGTCAATATGGACATATGGAGAATTCCATAAGTTGAGTCTATGTCCATACGTGCACCGATTCCCTAAATAAAAATTTAAACCCCTCACCCTCCTTAATCCCCCCCCAAGACTTACCAAAACTCCCTGGTGGTCTAGCGGGGAGTCAGGACGCCATTTCTGTACTCCTTTGCGAGGAGCACGTGACGTCGGCGTCACGTCGGAGTGACGCGGACGTCACGTGATTCCCTGCGCGTTCGCTCCGGGACCCTCGTTGGACCCAAAAGGAACTTTTGGCCAGCTTGGGGGGGCCTCCTGACCCCCCCAAGCTGGGGCCTCCTGACCCCCCCAAGCTGGCCAAAAGTTCCTTTTGGGTCCAACGAGGGTCTCGGAGCGAACGCGCGGGGAATCACGTGACGTCCGCGTCACTCCGACATGACGCCGACGTCACGTGCTCCTCGCAAAGGAGTACAGAAATGGCGTCCTGACTCCCCGCTAGACCACCAGGGAGTTTTGGTAAGTCTTGGGGGGGGATTAAGGAGGGTGAGGGGTTTAAATTTTTATTTAGGATCAACAATCGCGATTTCCAACGTATTCAACATAGCTATGTTGAATAAGTTGGAAATCCGATCGTTTTCGCCTCATCACTTTTTTAAGTTAAAAAAAAAAAAAAAGTTGCGTTTTACCTATAAGTTCAAAACGAATGCACACCCCTAGTAAATTGTACAATTTGGGGTAGATTTTATAAATCTACGCGCGCGCGTATGTTTGTTCGTGCACCAGGCGCAAACAAAAGTACGCTGGATTTTATAAGATACGCGCGTAGCCGCGTGTATCTTACAAAATCCGGGGTCAGCACACGCAAGGGGGAGCACATTTCTGCACCTTGCACGCGCCGAGCCCTGCGCACGCTGCTCGTTCCTTCCGAGGCTGCTCCAAAATCGGAGCGGCCTCGTAGGGAACTTTCCTTCCACCCCCCCGCACCTTCCCCTCCCTAACCCACAGCTCCCCGGCCCTATCTAAACCCCCCCCCCCCCTACCTTTATTCAAAAAGTTACTACTGCCTCCGGGCAGTAGTAACTTACGCACGCCGGCTGTCTGCTGGCACGGCAGGCCCCGACACACCCCCAAGCCGACACCACGCCCCCTAGCCACGCCCCCGACCGCCTCTTTTTGCAAGCCCCAGGACTTACGCGAGGTTCCCAGGGCTTGCGCCTGCCGCCGAGCCTATGCATAATAGGCTCGGCGCGCGCAGGGGCGTTTTAAAAGGGTTACGTGCATAACTTATGCGTGTAACCCTTTTAAAATCCGGCCATTTACGAATGTTCTATAATTGTAATTTTTCAACATCTCTCAATACCAAATTTTTAAAAGTTGATAACATGGGATCTAAAGGTCTTGCAGTGTCCATTTTGAACAATTCCTTACTATTAATTCAGAAGCCTGCTGTATGCTGAATGGTCTTTAAGAAAAAATATATTTTTAGATAATGTTTTCACAAATGTTTCCAGGTCTATCCTAAACTGAAATGCATCATATTGTGCCTTTCAGTTTAGGATAGAGACAGTCTTTTAGACCATGCTGCTCTTTCAGAGCGACTCAAATCTTGGGTGGATAAATTGATTACTATTGAATTCAACTGTTCTGTGTCCAAGCTTCTGATTGAGTCTATATCCTCTGAGGAACGTCTTCTTTGCGAACTCTCCAATTTTCTCTTCCTCTCCTGGCCTGTGAAATGGATTGTAAAAAACATCTGTGGAAGTGCTGGCATTTGATACATCGTCTAGATCAGACAAGCCCTCTGATGATGACTCAAAAGTAATTTGATGTTTATTCTTCTTCAAAGCCAAGGACCCTCTTTTGTAATCATTTTCATCCCTGGTAAACTAAGCCAATTTCTGTTTCTAATGTTCTGGTTTAAATTAGCAATGGACTTTTGAAGATCTGTTAGAGTAGAATCAAATAGATCTGTTGCTTAAAAAGATATCTGGTTAAGTGGTCCCTTTTTGCTTAAAAAAAAAAAGTTGCATGCCAGCCTCCTGGCCCTATTTAAAGAAATTGCCCCCTTTCTCTACAGAATATAAAAACGTCCCCTGCAGATTACATTTTCTGCCAGCCTCCCCCTTTCCCTACCTTATCCCCCTTTCCCCACCCCAATCCTAAACCTCCCACCCACTCAGTCCCTGTGTGATCCTCGAGTCACCATTTCCAGCTCTGGAATCAGACCTTGGGTGCTCAATCTGCCAACATATCTATGGCCCTAACATTAATGGCTCTGCGAGATGGGGCCCGCTTGATAATGGTGCTGGTATCTCCCTTGCAGGGGAGGATAATCTCTGCTGCCAGCCACTGTAGTCCTGCCAGCCACTGTAGGCCAGACCAATCAGGATTCGGTTAAGAGAACACAGGAGTCGACTCAATACGGGTAATACCGAAGCCCCTATAGTCAAACCCTGTCTATCAGCAAACCACACTTTTTCAGAGTTGCATTGGACCATTTTGGACAAGGTCCCGCGAAACGCTAGAGGAGGGGACAGATATCTCTCACTCAATTATAAAGAGCAAAGATGGATCTTTGAATTATCAACAGAATTCCCCCAGGGCATGAATGATAACATCGAATGGTCCTCATTGGTTTAAAGGGCTGTTTAGACGTCTTCCATTGACTAATAAACAATTTCCTTTTCTCTGATTGGTTGCAACATGAGTCATACGTAAGCTTTGAAAATGGTGGATCCTTGTTTGAAATGCCACACAATGAAGAAATTTGTTTCCCACTCCAGACGTGCATGTAAGTCGAATTAATGCAGTTTTTCATTTGAAATGCATAAGATATTTATGAAACATATCTCCTGCTTCATTTTTCAGAAACATAAGCCCCTGACGAAGTCTCCGAAACACCAGCGGTGTCGGGTGTTTGCAGAGCAGAGCCGATGAGCTCTTTGGCTCTAGCGTTATCTGGAAGGATAAGTTTCAAAAATTCTTTCTTACATAAAATCTTGTTGGAGTCAAAATCCATTTTTATTTAAAAATTTGAAAAAAATTCTAAAAAAATTTTCTCCGAAAAACAGTGGCATACTTTATGAGAAACGACGTGTATTGCCCCATGATTAAGCATACTGAGCAAGCACAACTATAACAAGTGAATGAATATTAAAACGCTTTGCAGCGTAAGCGTGCAATTGCTCACATATGAGGGTTTAACACGTTGACTAACTAAAGTATTTTATATATGTGATTCTCCCACATTCTTTATACAATTTCTATTACATATTGTACCGGTTTTTCATTTTTGATTGGCAGTGGAGTGGCAAGGGCAGTAAGAGAGAAGCAGCGAAAACAAACATCACAGTGCTCCTCCCTGTTTCTTCCTAAGCAATGCCTGCCATTGCCACAGCTCCTGTGAGAAAATAGTGATTCAATGAATCATGTTATGGATTCTCAGAATCAGACGATTTTGAAATCCTTGTAGCTGACGAGAACTGGGAGAGACTAGTTACCAGCATATTATCCTTTAGTGAGTAGCTTATAAGAGGTAGAAAGCAATACTGCCGGGGCAAAGAGCACCCCCCCCCCCCCCCCAGGAAGAAGAGGTAGAGAAGAGCATGATAGATGCCCCTGACCTTTTGCCTCTTTTTCCACCCTCAACCCCAGCTCCAGCAGCAGCAGCAGCAGCAGCACGGAAGCCTGCAGAGAGGGAGAGGAGGTCACACAAGAAACCAGAGGGATGGAGGCACGGTAGAGTTAGGCAGGACAGATGTTTTGCTGAATATATCCACTGTTATAAAGATAGTGGGGCATTCTAAAAACAGTGTCATGCAGCATCATTTAAAAAAAAAAAGAATCTCCGTTAGCATTTGTTTCAGGAGAGTCTGTCAGTACTAGCCTGGGGACCCTGCTGCCGAAAGCAGGCGCAGCATTAGGAAAGCCGTAAAAGAAGGGAAGACAGTCTCCGAAGCCGGTACCCTGGCATCTTCCTTGGGTAAGGTTACAGGCAAGAAGCCCCCAACTTCATATCATGCAGCAGCATCAAAGGTGGTGAGCAGTGCTTTGGGAAAATGATTGCCCTGGATGACCAGACAGTGGAGAATATGAGATAAATTTCACTAGGTCATCCCAGCCCAATACACTTATTGCCATACTTGCATACAAGCGAAGCCGGCCAAGGTGGAGAGGAAAGGCATTCATTTCACTAGCAAAGGCCAAGGCAAAGGAAGGCAGCAATTTTAGCAGGGTGAGAGCAACAGGTCATAGGTGGTCTGTGCAACACACCCAACTGATGGATATCACCCATACCTCGATTAATATCTTAGGAGCAATAAAGATAATAGTGGAGGGCTGGCAGCTAGAACAAAGCAACAGGACTGTTCCTCTTTTTTTTCCATGACAGACAGTGGCAAAAACATGAAAAAGGAAATGGAAGTTGGGGATATGAGGGGATCTGTTGGTTGCACACTTGCTGCACCTGGCAGCAAAATATGCCCGGGGGGGGGGCAAAGTGCAATACGGCAGCTTAGTCCTAAACTAACTGATTTACAGTTGCAGTCTAATTCACTGGAAGGAGAGTGCCAGTAGTAGAAGGACAGTGATGATGTAGAAGAGGGAAGCGTGAACAGCCCACACGATAGTATCAGCATGAGCAGCACCCTGTCAGCTATCACTTTCTTCCCAAACTTATTCCACCATTCTGCTGTGGCCACAGCAGAATGGTCTATCCTGACAAAGGCCAGGACTGTCCATGGTCCTGCAGCCTGTCTTCAGCCTTCCTCTAGGCGCGCGGCCGCGCCTCTTCATTCCTTTTAAAGGGCCAGTGGCAGGAAGTGGCTACGGCCCCACCGAAACCTCAGTCTCCACCTACTTCCTGGATGGGCCCTATATAAAGGTCCTGATCCATTTCACCAGCATTTTCGCATCTATCCAGATGCTCCTGAAGACATCTCTTCAGTCCTGGTCCTTGTTCCAAGTCCGGATGTCCATGAGTCCAGATCCTGATGGTGATCCAAGTCTGGATGTCCGTGTGTCCAGATCCTGATGCTGTTCCATGTCCGGATGTCCGTGAGTCCAGATCCTGTTGCTGTTCCAAGTCCGGATGACCGTGAGCACAGCTCCTGATGCTGTTCCAAGTCCAGATGTCTGTGAGTCCAGATCCTGATGCAGCTCCATGTCTGGATGTCCGTGAGTCTAGATCCCGGTCCATGTTCTAAGATGTCCCATGTTCCAAGATGTTCTGTGTCCCAAGTCCTGCAGTCCATTCCAAGATGTTCCTAGTTCTAAGATGTCTGTGAGTCCAAGTCCAGTGATGTTCCTTGTCCCCTTCCTGATGTTGTCCCAGTCCTGATGCTCCACATCCTGAAGAACCCATTCCTCTGGAGAGTCCTTGTTTTTAAAGTCCGAGGTTCGGTCCTCAAGTGCTATGTGCTAAGTTTTATCTCCTTGTGTCCAGTCCTGACTCTTGAGGCCCCGAGGGCTTGCTTCGCTCCTGTGCTGTGAGACTTCCTGAGCTCGGTCCGCGACCAGCCTCTCGGCTGTGTAGGGCGTGTAGGGGACAGTATGGTCCGCGACCAGCCCCACGTGCTGTGTAGAGTGCCTGAGGGTCTTGCTTTTCCCCGCCTGTGTCTTTGTTCTTCATCTGAGTCTTCAGTGTGGTCCACGACCAGCCCCATGTGCTGTGTAGGGTGCCTGAGGGACTCACCTTCCTCATCCAAGTCTACGTCTCCAAGTCCACATCTAAGTCTTCATTCCAAGTCTACATTCCAAGTCTATGTTCCAGTTCCAAGTCTCCGTTCCAAGCTCCACATCGAACTCCTCAAGAGTCCCAAGCTCCACGTCATGCTCCTCAAGAGTCCCAAACTTCATGACGTACTCCTCAGAGCCCCAAGCTTCACGAAGTACTCCTCAAGAGCCCCAAGCTCCATGTCAGACTCTTCAGTCTCAAGTTCCAAGTTCCTAGTAGGGGTGTGCATTCGGATTGACCGCATTAGTAAAACGCAACTCATATTTTTTTTTTACTTAAAAAATTGATTCGACATAAACGATCGGATTTCCCACATATCGAACATAGATATGTTCGATATGTTGGAAATCGCGATTGTTGAGCCAAAATAAAAATATAAACCCCCTCACCCTCCTTAATCCCCCCCCCCCCGACTTACCACAACTCCCTGGTGATGGAGCGTGGAGTGAGGATGCCATTTCTGCAATCCTTGGCGAGAAGCATGTGACGTCGGCGGCACGTCGAGTGACGCCGGCGTCACGTGATTCCCGGCTCGTTCGCGCCGGACGGCTCGTTCGGCCCAAAAAGAACTTTTGGCCAGCTTGGGGGGGCCTCCTGACCCCCCCAAGCTGGCCAAAAGTTCTTTTTGGGCCGAACGAGCCGTCCGGCGCGAACGAGCCGGGAATCACGTGGCGCCGCGTCACTCAGACGCGACGTCACGTGATTCCCGGCAAGTTCGCGCCGGACGGCTCGTTCGGCGCGAACAAGCCGGGAATCACGTGACGCCGACGTCACGTGATTCCCGGCAAGTTCGCGCCGGACGGCTCGTTCGGCCCAAAAAGAACTTTTGGCCAGCTTGAGGGGGTCAGGAGGCCCCCCCAAGCTGGCCAAAAGTTCTTTTTGGGCCGAACGAGCCGTCCGGCGTGAACTTGCCGGGAATCACGTGACGTCGCGTCTGAGTGACGCGGCGCCACGTGATTCCCGGCTCGTTCGCGCCGGACGGCTCGTTCGGCCCAAAAAGAACTTTTGGCCAGCTTGGGGGGGTCAGGAGGCCCCCCCAAGCTGGCCAAAAGTTCTTTTTGGGCCGAACGAGCCGTCCGGCGCGAACGAGCCGGGAATCACGTGACGCCGCGTCACTCGACGTGCCACCGACGTCACATGCTTCTCGCCAAGGATTGCAGAAATGACGTCCTCACTCCTCGCTCGATCACCAGGGAGTTGTGGTAAGTCTGGGGGGGGGGGATTAAGGAGGGTGAGGGGGTTTAATTTTTTTTTGCACATATGTACATATACCCAACTCATTGGATTTTTTTTATGTCCATATTGGCCGCAAGTGGGACCCCCTTTCGGACATAAAAAATATGAACATAAAATTTTGCTCTGCACATCCCTAGTTCCTAGTCCTTTCCCGAGACTTGTCTTAGCCTTGTCTTCCTAGATCCGTCCAGCTCTGCTCCAGTGCCGCCCATTCCCGCACACACACCTCACCATGGGTGCCACTCATGTCCCGACCTGAGCCGCCCTGTGGCCCAAGGGTTCCGCTCTCCAATGAGCTACGTGATGTGCGCCAAGCCCGCACCATCGGCCCCTGAAGGCTGCGCTCGCTACATCCCCCTTGTATGCAGGGAAAAGTATGCTTGCTGTCTGTAATGCATGTACTTTTTACCACATGGAAAAGGGGTGACATCGGAGATGGTAAAGTACACATGAGTTTTTCATTTAAAATTTTGTTTTTAAACTTTTTTAAAAACATGAACATACATTATTAAAAAAAAACTAATTCAGTGATCAAAATGTTCTCCCTTTTCTTCCCCAGGTCCCATTAAAAGTCTCTAAATATCAAAAGGAAGATCATGTTCACGACTTGGAACAGCAATTTCCTGGAATCCATTCCAAAGAAGAAAAAAATCAATTTTACCTTTCCTCCAAGCAATCCTCAAAATGAAATTTCTTTTGAACATTTGTGGATAGCCTTGAAATAAAAGGTTTCCATATTGACAAAGTATTTTTGTCTTGATTTGGATTTTAAAGATATAGTACAAAATTCCAAAAATAACATTTCCGACAACTTAGAGTTCCAAAGTAATATTTCTGAAACTGACTTATCCAACCACTTAAACAGGATACATTTCTTAACCATTAGAGAATCTTTCCATAAAAAGAGTTCATGAAATCTTCCTAAAAATGTGCCTTCTAAAACATGGCCTAAGATACAAAAAGATCTAGACATCTTCACTGGCTTATTTTAAGAGTGGCCACATAATGTGTTACATTTTCCCCAAATTTAAATATTTCAGCACAATCCCAAAGACAGTGGATTAAAGTAGCATTAGGCTCCCCACATTTCAAACATTGACTGGATGCTATGCTTTGCAATTTTTACACTCTTAATGGGGAAATAATCTTATGAACCATTCTGAACTGCATTTCTTGAAGGAGAACATTTTCAGCTCTCTGATACATTAAAGAATTGTACATCTGTAACTGGGATTCTTGTAGCAATAACACCAAATGCTATAATAGCAGCTAACACTGATAATAAAGTATACAACTTAGTTTTAGTTAGAAATTTATACAAACAGGCAAGTGACCCTTGTTTGTTTTTTGGGGGTTTTTTTGGTATAATATCATTAGGTCCTAAAATAACTTCAAAGTATAAGCAGTAGCAACTTATGTCAGGACTGAAAAAATGTTATGGCTGAGCTGAAAGTAAGCAAATTGATCTCTCTGTCCCAGGTTGGAGTAATCGATACAATATTGAAAAGTTTGTAAATGTGGAGTTTTTAATTAGAAAATGTCCCAGAATTTTCATACCCTGATGTCTCAACCTCTGGAAAACCAAACACATATTTCCTGGAGGAAAATTCAGATTTCTATGTAATGGTAAATAGTAAGAGGTATACTCAGATAAAGATAAACTCTGTCTCATATACCTCTAGCCATATCTTTGTACTTTAATAATGAGGAACTGACATGATCCAGTATTTTCATCTCATTCATATGTAGTATATAATGAAGGCTTAAAGAGGCAACTACAACACCAATTTATCCAAAAGACAGTCACCCGGAGCTCTTAATATATACAGGCCTGTGAAGGAGTGTCTCTGGAAATCCTCCTTAACAAGATCCAGATCAGCTTAAAAGCTAGAGACACAGGTAGCTTATTGGGCAGATCCAACATTCCTGAGAGGAACCCAGTTGAAAAGGATTGCTATGCGGACACTGAAGCTAACACACAGAAGACACGGGGTGCCTGAGTGTGTGCTAGGAAGGAGATGAGAATAAGGTATTCTCTCCTAATGTCCAGCTTACCAGAAGCGAGGCCAGAGATGGGCTTGGAACCCCTGGAAATAGAGGAGGCATAGCAGTTTGCTGTAAGCTGCTACGATTGGAGCTGACGGTATAGAAAATGTTTAAGATGAATAAAATAAATAAAGCCCTGTAAGATGCTTGACTGCAGGTGTACCGTACAGGGGCAGGAAAACCCAGGGCAAGGGAGCTCATGGTAAGACCGTGCAGACTGGCCTGAAAGATGCAGCTCAGATTGGCCTAAGGAAGGCAGTATAGAAAGGCCTGACAGAGGAAGCACAGAGAAGTCGGTCAGAGCCGTTGTGGAGAGGCTTGACGAGGAGGTGACAGAGACTGAGAAAGAGATGAAGAAAATTGTTGGTAATGAAGCAGATGGAAAAGAGAAAAATTTGCATGGCAGTGCGGAACCACAGCCTGCTAAGGAACATAATAAAGAACAGGGCAAGCATGTTCTGAAAGTTCTGAGGAAGAACAGTTTTCCAAGGGAAGCAGCAACCCCCTAAAGAATTCCAGGGAGTCCTGGCAGAAGGAGTTCCAGAAAGAATGTGGCTTGAGGAGGAGGATTGGAACTCAGAGCTTCTTATGGGCTCATGTAAAATAGTATGAGTTAGATTGGCTGTTGTTAAATTTGATGACAGCAATAAAGTAGTATGTTTAAGTGACCTGAATTATGCTAGAATATGTGGGGATGCTGGGAAAAGGGCACAGTAGAGGGTTTAGGCCATGGTGGCATGTTTAAGGGAGAGCCTGGCAAAAATAGAAAATGATAACCCTGGAATCCTTTTATTTGTAGATAGGATTCCAGGGTTATCATTTGATTGGCGAGGTGGCTAAAGAATTGTAAAGAGAATTTGTAGTGTTGAAAGGGCCTTTGGGGGGTGGGGGTGGGGGGCTTGCTTTATTCCAACTTGTAGATGTGGGGGATGGGGCAGCCCAAACTTAGGCCAGGGTGGCATACTGGAGAGAGAATTCACTCCCCAGAAGATATTCAGGGGGGAGTAAAGATGGTTGACCAAACAGGTCCTAGCTAAAGCGGAGGGCATGTGAAGGAGTGCTCCTAGAAACTCTCCATAACCAATGCTGGACCAGGCATTTAGCCTGGTCCACCTTGAAAGCTAGAGACACAGGTAGCTCAGGGAACAGATCCCCCGAGAGCAGGAATAAGAATTTGGGCCCATCTGGGAACAGACAGGCCCTGGGTCTCCAGGAGAAGGCAGCTCCTGTAAGAAGGTGAAGGTAAAGAATGAACATGAACACTGAAGATAAATGCTGAGCTTTGAATACTGTGGATAAATGCTGAGAGTGAATGTGGCTGAAGGTAAGCCACTTATGTAAATAATGTTTATATAAGAAAAGTCAAGTGTTTGTCTGTCCTCTGGGGAGTTACAGATCACTTGTGCACAGCACACTATAGAGCTTAATGTTTGCGAATGCCAAGCCTCCTTCTACTTTTGGAATCATCAATTTCTCTATAGAGATTCAAACACATTTCCTATTCCACAGAAACTTATTGCAAATAGATTAAAGGAGTCTAATATATCTTTTTTTAATAAAACACACGGCACCATTTGAAATACATACAGCAGTTTTGGAATAAGTATCATCTTCAATAAGGCTATTCATCCTTGTAAAGATATGGAAAAATTAATCCAGCTCTGTGTTCTCACTGTAAATTCTCAGATAATTGGTTTAATATTTGAAGCATACTATTTGTTCAGTTCTCTATGTATAAAGATACCTACATATTTAACTAGATCAGCTGCCTATTTAAGTGGAACATGTGGCCAGTGGGCACACAATCTGCCACTCACTTCAAGCGCCTCAGACTCATCAAGATTCATGTTGTGTTTGGCCAGCCGAGGCCTTCCCACAGCTGGCCACACTTACCCCGACGTTGCCGATGCTCCCAGACTGCTGACCCTGCCACCTTCTTAGGTGTGTGGTGCCTCTTAAAGGTCCCATGGCAGGAATCCACTTGGCATGTGCCTCCTAATGATGTCCTGTGGCTGGGTATTTAAACCCAACCGCAACTTCTCCTCGTCCCGTCAGCAACGAGTCTCCAGCATTGCCTGCATAACGCCTTCCCTCATCCAGTCTTCCAGCCTTGCTCCATCCAGCCTCATCTTGCCCTGTTCCTATCCTTGCTCTGTCTCTATTGCCTCTCCCTGTCTGTCTGCCTTGTCCTCAGAGTCTTGTCTTATCTTGCCTTGCCTTGTGCATCTTGTCCTGACTTATCCCTCTGTGTCTTGTCTGTATTGGCATGATTCTCCAGTTCTGACCTCTGCTTCAGACTTTGACTTGCTTGCTGCCTGGAACTGACCTTGCCTCGCATCCTGACTATGCCCTGCTTGCTGCCTGTCTTGACTCTCAGCCCATCCCTGGACTCTCTCTCGATTCATCCTCAGGACCCATCTAAGTCCTACCAGCCCCTGGAACCCAAGGACTCAACCTGTGGGGAATAATTTAGGTTTAGGCGAAGCTCCAGATTGTCTCAGATTAGAGCATGTTCACCAGCTGTCGGCAGGGACCTAGTAGGTACACTTACTAGACTGCATCAACCTTGTCACAGCACAAGAGCTCACAACCATTATAATTCAATTTCATACCTAAACCCCCCCCCCCCCCCAAATCCAAAATAATTTGTAAAATACCCTGCATAGAGTTTGTCTAGGTTCTGCCAATAACATCAGCATATCATCTACAAATAAAAGGATTTTCAAGGCATGGGTCCCTGCAGTTAGAAGACTTAAGATTCTAAAGTTAAAATAAATAAAGGTGGGAATAAACGACAGCCCTGCCGGGTGTCTCTTTTTAATCAAAGACCTCTGACAAAAATCCGTTTACATGTACTTGAGCAGTCGGGTTGAAGTATAAAAGAGTGATATAAATAATAGCCCTGAAAATCATATACTTGCAAGACATATTTCAAAAATGATCACAAGACACAATCAAACATTTTTCGACATCAAATCCTACTATAAGAAGATCTGGAATAAGGTTCTTATAACAATGTTCCAGGGCAAGGACCATGTGGCACATGTTTTCGCTGGATCTCCTGTTATATACAAACCCTGTTTGTCCCACTGAAGCAAGTTTAGGTACTATATACTTGTCTGTTATCAACTATCTTGCCATAAATTTTGATATCTTGATTAAGTAGTGATTTGGGTCTATAAGATGCTGGATCACTCAGGTCTTTGTCTTGCTTTGGTATTACTGCATTATTTGCATTTCTCAAATAATCTGACATTTATCCAGAAGTTGGCATATGGTCATAAAGTGCCCAAAATCTACCTAAGTTTTCTCATTCCATTGTTTATAGAAAAGGCCATCTAGCTCATTTGGTCTGGGGGCCTTGCAGGAAGGCAATGACTGAATGACCATATCTACCTCAGCTATAGAGAAGAGTTTATTTAACCTTTCCAAATGAAGTGGAGTCTATGTGGGCAACCACAGAGTTGCATGAAGGAATTCCTAGCATTAACATTCTCAGGTTCTGCGCTATATGGAGATGTATAAAAATCTTTAAAAACTGAGCAAATGTGTCTCACCGAGTTTATACTTTTGCCTTGTTTATTTTTCATGTACAGAACAAATCTAGATGCTTGATGACCCTTCCCCAGATTTGCTAGCATTTTACTAGGTTTCTTTCCATATAGGTTAACTTATGCTTTTTAAATTCTAATGAAATATCAGTCCTTTGATGTAACAAATCATTCAGCAACTGCGGAGTTTGAGTATATTACTCTTTTACAGCCCCAGTATGACTTTCAAAGATTTGAGATTTCAGCAGTCTGGTTCTTTAAATATAGAATCTCAGTTTAAAATTCTATGATTTTTGCTCATATAGGACAAAATCTCCCCTGTCAGGACCACCTTGGCTGCCTCCTAAAACAAAACTGGATCATCTCTACTTTGAGTAACATGCTGTACATACAAATCCCATTTGTTAATCAAAAAGGACTGAAACGGGTCATCATCCTTAAGCCAAACTAGCTTTCTCCAGTTAGTTCTCTCCCTAAACTCTATGTGCCAGGAAAAATGGTTAACATGACTATAATTCGAGATCTCAATTTTCCACAGTATTGTTACAGAAATGCAATTCCAAAATTAATAATCAATATGGGATTTGGTGTCATGGGTTCTTGCCATGTGAGTGAAATCTAATACACCAGGGTTCCCCAAATATCTATTATTAACTATATCTATTATCAACTATCAACTATATCTATTATCAACTATCAACTACCCATAGAACAAAGAATAAAATACAAAGTCCTATGTACCATACATAAACTAATACATGATGAAAAAGCAGACTGGCTGAACACAGCACTATGGGTACATGTCCCACACAGGAACCTTCGATCAGCAAACAAAGCTCTCTTAACCATTCCCTCAGTCAAGACAGCAAGGTTAACCCATGTAAGAGAAAGGGGGTTATCTTTAGCAGGCCCCACACTTTGGAACACAATGCCTTTGGAGATCAGATTACAGAGAGACCCCAAAACATTCAAGAGAAGTCTAAAGACATGGCTTTTTAAACAAGCCTTTTATAAAGAGACCGGAGCATAGAAAATATAAAGGAATAAACAGAAGAGCACCAGCACACAGCACCATTCTCAAAATGTGCATTATAAGATTTTAACAAATTTTATTACACAACTAACGTAACAGTAAAACACAGAGAATGTGATTTTTACCTGTAAAAGTACCTTACAGGTACACTTGGCCAGGACCTACATCACTAAACAATTGTGAGTCTTTTTATGATTTAATGTAACCGAAACTTCTTGGCGCCCATTAGAATGCACTATAGTACGCTTACTCCTACATTATTTTATGTGCCTACATGTAAACCGTTGCGATGGTATATAACTTAGCGACGGTATAGAAAAGACTTTAAATAAAAATAAATAAATAACTATCTAACAGATGCAAATTGCTACATAAGAAAGAAACACCTTTATGTAAACTAGGTTTAATCCCCATAGCCTTGGGACATCTATTCCATTCTAGGTCTGCTATGTGGTTTAAATCAGCTCCTAAAATAATAGGAAAATCACCCAAAGACTGTATATGAGCAATTAGGGAGGTAAAAAGTTTATGTTCATATTGGTTTGTTGCATAGGCAGAAATAAGAATCACCATTTTACAAAATAGCGCATCCAGCAAGATTATACGTTGACCTTTGTCATCTGTTATTGATTTTTCCAGCTTCAACAACACATTTGTGTGCAGCAAAATAGTCATTCTACAACTTGTGGTCATGCCTGAAGCATAGTAGACTTGTGCAACCCATTTGTGCTTCAGTTTAGCCTGCTCTTCACCTGGCATATGAGTCTCCTGTAAAAAAAACAACCACCCAATATTATAGTGCAATTTATGTAAATGTGAAAAGTATTTTTCCCTTTTAATTGGGATCCCAAAGCCCGCTACATTCCAGGTAATGCAGTTATATTGGATCATCAGCCTGTTCTCAAAAACAACAAAAAATGCACAAAAAAATGTTCTGAATCAAATCAGACTGGGCCACCATATCCCAGACTGAGCAACAGCCTTTTATAAAACCATGTCATTAATAATAAACACGCAAAACAGGCAGTGTAAACAGCACACATATGTATTGAATATACAACAGAGGAATAATGTGTGGCAATCAATCTACTGGTCAATATAACTATACACAATAGAATTTTAATAGGTGCATACAATCACAAGTATAGTATAGAAGGTATCTTAAATATACAAATGTAGATAAATAGTACATACAAGGTCTTGTGTGTATTATTTATCTACATTTGTATAGTACATACAAGGTCTTGTGTGTAGTATTTACTATTTATCTACATTTGTATATTTAAGATACCTTCTATACTATACTTGTGATTGTATGCACCTATTAAAATTCCATTGTGTATAGTTATATTGACCAGTAGATTGATTGCCACACATTATTCCTCTGTTGTATATTAATAATAAACAAACATGGAAACAATCCTTCAACCTCCCTCCTTCTGATGAGATTATACATGACACTCCTCAACTCCCTTCCCTTCCCCCTCCAAATTCTACCCTGCTCCCTCCTCTTTTCCTGCTCCCACAAAAGAATGAACAAAATGTTCCAAACAGATCACCCCCAAAACAGTCAAAGGGGCTCATACTAATGCATATGGGTGCTGCCCCCACATGGTTAAAGCCAAAGCTGAATATTGCAATAAACACCCACAACTATTGTACAAGATTGTTTCCGGTTTCCGGCAGTCACATTTGCCTGCCAATAGCAAATATTTTCGCAACGTAACACTGGTAAGAAAGGAAAAAAAGAAAATTGTCACTGCTTCCGATGAAAAATAAATATTACAATACCAAAAAATAAAACTGTGAGAAACACACACACACATACACACACATACACACAAAAACCCAGTCAACACATCCTCTATCACAATGTGGGCAGTGGAAAGCCTACGTCTGTAATCCTTATCATACCTGCAGGTAGCTCTTACAAACAACGCACACCATTACATTTGAATAACGAGAATTTTATTAGTTTGGACAAAATAATGGCCGCAGCCCAATAAGCAATGGTAAGATTATACATTACTAAATTGAGCAATAAAACATAATTAGCCATCATAAACAATACTGTAACTTGTTCAAAAACTGAACTCTTAGTGACCAGCGCTCCCCCGCCAACCTGTGCTACTGACAGAGTTTTCTGCTGCACATGCGCCCTCCTCGGCCGTAGAAGCCGGGGCTGTCGTAAATTACCGGTGACCCGACCGTGGAAGTCAGGGTCGATTGGTCCATTCGCCTCTTTGCTCGCCCCTCTCGGCCGTTGAAGCGTCGAGGGTCTGCTCTGGCCGCTGGCCCCTTTCTGAGCTGCCTGCTTTAGTGGCCCCGAAGGGCCGCCACCCCCCAGGCCACGGCCTACTTAAACTAAAGGCGGGGGTGTTGCTTCGGCTGGTCACCACGCCAAGGTTCCCCGGTAGCGATACCGCTTACCGGGAAACCCCCCACTCACCGGGAGACCTCCCACTCATTGCTCGGCTGCGGCCATTAGGGGCAAGAGAGCTTCAAGACAATCCTGTAAATCACTATTAAAGATATCCCACCCTATATCGGAGAGATGAACACCGTCAGGTCTAAAGAAACCCGGGCTTTCGTCTATCAGGTCGTGTTTTAAAGATAAACCGTTGATTGTGGGCATAAATTTTGAGATCCACTTATTTATTTTTTTATGAACCTTTTCCATAGCACAGTGTGATAGCTCACCTCTCCAAATCCTACGGGGAATGATATAGGACCAAACAATTACCGACTGTGGGGGTCATTTTCAAAGGAGTTACGCATGTAAATGTGACATACTATCGTAGCAATTTTCAAAAGCTATTTACTCGAGTAAAGTGCACTTACTTGAGTAAATCCTATGGATAATTCAATGGCATATATTGTAGCAATTTTGAAAAGCCCACTTACTTGAGTAAATGCTTTTTAAAATCTACCCCTGTGGGAGCATGCTATACAAGGTGACTAGATCCTGTTGTATTTTTTTGCGTCAAAGCCACACTTCTGGTCAGAGGCAGGTCGTTACCTCCAAGATGCAATATAATCGCATCTGGGGGAGGGTTGAATTTTAACAATTGAAGGACAGTCGGAATTAATTGGTCCCATCTCATTCCTGGGATACCATTCCAAATCAACGATAGATGATGGGCCGCCATACCAAGATGTTCCCCCAAAGGCCGCTGTAGGGCCCTTTTGTGTGCCCAACGCACATAAGAATGGCCAATGATCCATGCGATGCGCAGCCGCGTTCTCAGCTCTGTCGGTAAGGGGTGAAACATCTTACATGTTATTGGCGAAGTATTGCTGGGGGCGTACATAACGGCTAAATCTCCCTGATCGCCATCTACCTATTGCCATTATCTTCTCGTCCTGTAAACCCAGGCTAGCAGCAGTTGTAGCGGCGCCTATACGGAACGAGTGCGTAGAAAACCCCGAAACTGCAATGCCTGCTGCGTGCAGCGACATGTGGAGGACCCGACTAAACTGGTAACGTGTAAGCGGTCTACCGTTCTTGTGTATTAGCAACTGCCCCGCGATCGGCGGGCGTTGCCTTAAGAATAAGGTGGTGGACCAGATAGGGCAAGTGAGTTCCCCAGCCCATTGGTGTAATATGATGTTGGATCCAATACCCCGTTGGTCTGTCTTAGACCTGGGAATACGAAGTATCAGCCTGTCACGCTCGAGAACTGTATCTTGCCACTGTAAACATGAGGCGGATGATCTGTTTGTGGATTGTGCAGTCAGCTCACTGACGCATAAGGCTGCATAAAAGGCCAGGGAGAATGCACACTTAAATAAGGTGCATTCCGTGTCATCCGAGCAAACATTGCCTAGTGCCTGGACAATTTTTCTAAGAATTTGAACGGTAATGGGCCTCCTACTATCTGCAGTTATACCCACCCCCCTCTGCCAACCTAACATAGCCCTCCTTATTGGGAACATTGATGTGCAGCTAGGGAACCCTAGTAATCTTGAAAAGAATGATATGCCAGCTAGGCAAGTTGCTACTGAGGCCCTTGATTTTCCAAGGTCACATTTGCCTGCCAATAGCAAATATTTTCGCAACGTAACACTGGTAAGAAAGGAAAAAAAAGAAAATTGTCACTGCTTCCGATAAAAAATAAATATTACAATATCAAAAAATAAAACTGTGAGAAACACACACACACATACACACACATACAAACAAAAACCCAGTCAACACATCCTCTATCATTATATCCACAATTAAGAGAATGCCTCTAGAGTAGACACCGTGATTCATGGCTCAGGATCCATCTACTCCAGTCAAAATAGAGTGAAAAGGAGGAGATATCAAGTGTGAGATGGCAATACCTGCTGAGGGAATTTCCGTGTCTCTTCTGCAGAGAACATCTTTCACTATACCCTCATACCATATTCTCAAGTTTGCAGGGTAGTTCCGGAGATATGTGTGGGCAGATTTGTCTTTGTGAAGGAGCTATCAATGTCGGGGAAAGCAATCCGCAAAGAAAGGGAGAGGACTAAGACAGGAGAGCCCACAATGGCTGATGGTGACGGCAGCCATTTAAAAAAAATGAAAAATAGTGCAACTACAGCTGCAGTTGGCCACTGCCCAGACCAGACAACGGCATTCCTGCTTCTTTTGCTTTTGGTCAGAGCAGGGAACAAGCTGACTCAGGTGAGAAACATCCTAAATCTGTAGTAGTCAGGCAAAATTCAGACATGTTTTCGCTGTGCTGGCTTTCTCATAGATTCTAGTTTTGTGATTTGTCTATATACCAGGGATATAAGTGTAGCACTACTGGTTGTTCTCTGTCTGTCTCTGTGTCCTACCACATTTTCTGACAATCACTTTAGGAGTTCATGACAAGATGTACTGAGCTTTTTTCTTATTGGCCTAAAGTCATCTTTTATCTCAAATAAACTATTATGGTTGTTGTGTAAATCTTTTATACTATAAATGTAACCCCCATTCTGGGAATTTAAGCCAATTATGGAAAGGAGATCGCCATTAGGAATGTGGATTCATTTCAAATGAATGACACAGTCGAATTAAAATGGCCTTGCACGAAAATACCTGAAAATTTTCATTTTCTTAAAAAAAAAATGCCTTCCTTGCCTCTGTGGGCTTCCACAAGCCCTCACTGATGATCCCCGAAGCTTCCTTGGGACCTCGCTGGGCCCCTCTAATTCCTTTCTCAACCCTGAAAAATTTGCTAGGCTGGCCCCTACTTAGGGGTAACTGCAATGCCCATTCAGTCCTTCCCTGCCACAATCCTTATAAAAATGGTACCAGTTGCCTTGAGGCTGGTGCCAAACTGACATCACCTTGGTGCTGGACTCAGAGCCAGTCAACTCCACTATGATATATATGCGGCAGTGAAATAGTGAAATTGGCCAACCCTGAGATCAATGTCTCAGCAGGATGCAGGCAAGGCAAATGGAAGGGCCATGGCCAGCATCTCCTGCTGGCTTTTCATACGTCCCCCCACCCCCAGCATGAATAACACCAGTGAGAGATGGGGGGGTGGGGGGTAGTAGTCTTCTGGGTCTCTCTGCAGTGAACAGCTGAGCAGGCTTCTCCGCTGTCTCAGCTAGGTCTATGGATGCAGACAAGGCATATGGAAGGGCCATGATACTCAAACACAAGCATGCGTAAGAGTGCACAAAGTCACACAAATGTGCAAAGCTTGCACAAGCATGTTCAGGCTTGCATATGTACATACACTTGCTCACACAGGCACACACATAGGTAGGCACAGGAGGCAGACACCTGCATTCATATACACAGGCAGAAATTTAGATACACACACACATGCTCCTCCAAACATATAAATCAGAGCTTTCCAAACTTTTCATGTTGGTGACACACTTTTTAGACAAACATAATTTCACGACACGGTAATTCAGTCTACTAGTAAACCAGAGGTTAAAGTTAAACGAACGAAACATATTTTGACAATTTATGTATGTTTCCTTAAATATATACATAAATAAAATGTTTCACGACACAACCTATCTCATGAAAACCTTAAATTTATATTAAAAATATATATTCCAAGATTCATGTTATTGTTATAATTTATGAGAAACAATAATAAAACAAATTGTCTGTCCCCCACACACTCATCTCTCTCCTCCCCCCAGCACATGTCTGGCCCCCACACTCATGTACCTCGTCTTTTTGATTGTTGCCAGTTAAGTGCTTCACTCCCTTCCATGATCACCAGACACTGCTGCTTGCAGTCAGTACTCCTCATGGCCAGGCCTCATCGGCAGCAGCAGCCAATGCAAGGATGGCTGGGCTCGTTCCACCAACCAAGCCCCCCAAAAAAACGCGATTGACAGCAAAAATCACCCAATAATAAGCAACCCATAAACTGAAAAAAAAAAGTGAATCTCTAGATAAAAAAAAAGCCCAAACTCGCATCAGAGTTGACCGGGCTTGCGCGACACACCTGCACACTGCAGGCGACACACTAACGTGTCCCAACACACAGTTTGGAAAGCTCTGATATAAATACATGCACACACACGCTCTGGCACCTACACAGACGGGTAGAGGCATCCATACACACACAGGCACACACATTTGCAAGCTGTTATAGACCAGTCAACCTGAGCAACGCTGGGCACATTTTTGCTAGTATAATTATAGAATGAATCCAAAAAACAGAGAACCTAAGAGCTCAATCATTTTCCTATCTACTTAACTCTTGGTACTTCATTTACTAAACATTTTTCCCCATAGGCACAGAATGGGAGAAAAGCTTTAGTAAATCAGGCCCTAAATCACCGGCTTCTACACAAAACACACAGCTCACAAGTTTTACAGTCCACTGGAGACAGGGTTCCTTGCATTCTTGCGGTGGAAGACACTGTCTGTTTCCTTTCCTAATGCTTTATTCAGTCCTGTTCTGAACATGAACACAGGCAAAACAGCACAAAGGAGTTTCAAACCTTCTTTCCAGGAAAACTGCTCATAGTCTGAATGTCTGCGATGGTCTGTCCTGTGGTAGATAAAGTTTATAATGATGGGTGCTTCAGGGATGGGTTTCTTCTCTATGGATTCCAGTTTTGTGGAATCACTGTGCTGTGTAGTAATCCCTTGGTTGAACTTATTTGTTTATTGTGATGTTCCTGATATTGCTGGGCTGTAATTGTAATTACATTTCCAGTTTATTCACACCTTTCTGCAGACACAACACATACCCAACACGTGTTACAGTAGGCCTAACATACATAAACAACTTAAAATAAATCATCAGCATTCAACATCATAAAAGCATAAATATAAAATACTTTTATATGAAATCCTTACTACAATCTGTTAGCAACTGGTCGAGATTGAAGGGATTTTCACTTGTGATCTATTGTCATTTATATAGAATTATGTAATGTTTTAATTTGTACTTCGCTAATTTTTTTTTTTTTTTTGTAATTCTCCTGGAGCCTTTCCTGGGAATGGTAGCATATTAAATAAAATAAATGAAACAAAACAACAGGGTCTCATTGCAGTTTGAATTCCAAGGTTAACACACTTCTTGGAAGTAAAGAGTCAGTTGCCTGGTGAATTTGAGTAGTTCAATTATCTGAATAATCCTCTTTCCAAAAGAAAGGAATGGTTTCTTGGCTTTAGCACACTCCATTTTTTTCCAGTGAGAATATTTTACTCTTTTATTCAGTCTAAACATGGCTGTGTTATCTCTTTCTTGATTGGATGAGAAGTTCTGTGTTCTCTTTCCTGATAGGATGATGATCACTTCTGTGTTATCTCTCTCCTGACTGGATGAGAACTAAAATACTATTTTCTGGCTCTCAACCAGAAATAGTCTGAAATTAATATAGTGTGCTGGATTAGACTACTGGCAACCACTTTCAGACTCCTCATCCAAAGAAGGATGAAAAGGGAAACAGCATTCTATACCCACAGATTATGAAGTAGGGAGTAACTCAAGACTTTGCTTCATAATGAGTTAGGAAACCAATATTCCCTCAACTACAAATTCTTCTGTTTGTTATCTTAACCTGATCTAAGTTCTCTGTAAATGTTTCACACATTTAAACAGACAAATACACTTTAACAGATCTAATGACTAAAAGGATACCCATGCTCCCCCTCTAACCCAGGATTCAAGATATTACATCATCAGACGCTCATTTTCCAGTTAACCTGATGAAAGGAGTTTAGCTCTTGAAATTGACTCATAAATATATTACTTTGAATTCACTAAGAAAGTGTTATATTATTGACCTTTATTTTTTACCTACATAAGGCAGAAAGATGGGGGTCCTTACGTTAGTGTAACAAAATGAATAAGTCCAGTAAAATAGAAACATAGAAATGACGGCAGAAGAAGATCAAACGGCCCATCCAGTCTGCCCAGCAAGCTTTCACACTTTTTCTCTCTCACATACTTATATCCATATAACTGCATTTCCATGAACTATGCAGACAAGTCAGTCCTGATGCTCCTAAGCATCAGCTCTTCAGTGACTTGTCACTTGATAATTATATGTAAAACTAGAATTGTCTAAAACCCTCAGAGGCTTTTATAACTTTTTAAGGCAAAGCTCGTTTACCAGAACTGGAGCAGTCAGCCCTGCTTTCTTCTGCCCACATTCTGATTACAGGATAGCATTTGCTAAAATAACCCTGAAATTAGACAAAGACGTTTAAGCGAGTTTGATAAAAGGGGAGATTAAGAAAAAGAACCATTCTTGGAGAAAAGACAAACCAGAAAAATAAACATATTCTACATATCCTTGCAGTCATAGGCTGGAAAAGGATTTGCAATCCAATGGATACATTTACTTGCTGCAGAAAAGTCAGTGAAAAGGAAGGGAAAGGAAGGCGATGATTATTTGCAAATGACTTGATGAAGAAAACAATCAATAAACAATCAAAGTGATAATTCCTTATCAAAGTATAAAATGACTTTATTGAATTCAACTGAATGAACTTTCTTTTGATTTCGATATTCCAAATTATTGCCTCAGGTTTCCTTGGGTAAACACTTGTTACTGACTCTTATTTAAAAAAGTAACCCAAATTCATTCAGCTTGATTCAAATATTGCACAAATAACAAACAGACATTTCTATGTACGTATTTACAGACTGGCATTTGCACATTTGGCTGTTGGTGTACCTAAGGAGGGAAGGGTTAGAATGGACATCGTAGTTGGTGATTCAGTCATTAGGAATGTAGATTGCTGTGTGGCTGGTAGACATGAGCGTTGTTTGTAACTTGCTTTCCTGGTGCAAAGGTGGAAGACCTCTGAGACAGGGTTTTAGACAATGTGGGGGAAGAGCCAGATCTCATGGTGCATATGCGCACCAACTAAATGGGAAGGTTCAGTAAACCAGATTTAGGATTTTAGAAAGTTGGAATCCAGAACCTCCAGGGTATGTTATTATGTTTATTTGTAATGACTGCATGCTATGTTGAATTGTAAACCACTTTGATTTATGCTTGGAAGGTGGTCTAATAAGAAACCAAACTAAACTAAACTTAACATTCTAAGAAAGGCTCCAGATTCTCAATGTGTGAATGAGGCAATGATGCAGGGAAGAGGCTTTTATATTTGTAATGAACTGGGCAACAATTTTGGGGAAAATGAGTCTATTTTGAATGTATGGGTTCTACCTTAACCAGGGTGGAACAAAGCTGCTGATGCTAGCATTATAAAAGAAGCTAGAGTAGCTTTTAAACTAAATCATGGGGGATAGCCAACCCTTGCTCAGGAGTGCATGGTTCAAAATGATGGATCTTCAAAGGATCAATGTAGTCAGTAAAAGGATTTATTTTTGAACAGTAGCTGAGCATGTTCTGTATTTTTTTGTTTTTACTGGAAGAAAGCAGAAGATCTCCACACAGCCTAAAGGCCTTGAAAGTCTTTACCTTCGCCTCCTGTTGGGAAAAGAACCCAGGTTCGAGAGCAAGGCATAGAGATTTCAATGGCTGGGTGACAAGCGTGAAACTCCTTTGCTTGCGGTATTCCAATAAGTAATAGGCTGAGTAAGGAAGCTATTTCCTGACGGTCAAAGGGTGGACTTACTCCCAGCAACAGACTTAACATGAAAGTCTTCTGTGCTGAAATTAATTCTACCTTCAGCGGTAGCATAGGTGTTGGTAACCCCCTCTTGCTGGAGGTATAATTTTACAAGGATGAAATATTCCAACAAGTAGAACCGGAATTATAGTAGGCACAGGCTTCCTTGTGGTTTGCCTTGAAGGCCGAACCCTGAGATGAGACTAGAGCTTAAGGTTTTCTTGGTTTTAAAGTCGAAACTGACTCTTGAGTAGTTTTTGACTGATGATAGAATTTGCCAGGTTCCATTTAGCAGGCCAGAGCCTTAGTAACAGAAGACTGTCTAATCATGGCCGATGAAAGAATAAGTAGCGAGGCATCCTCTGGAGT
The DNA here is from genome assembly GCF_901001135.1 of Rhinatrema bivittatum. NCBI lineage: Eukaryota > Metazoa > Chordata > Amphibia > Gymnophiona > Rhinatrematidae > Rhinatrema > Rhinatrema bivittatum. The sequence continues at coordinate 372,125,340 of NC_042617.1, forward strand.
ACCTGAGAACAATGCCAAAAATAGTTGTACTAGGGGAGACATAGATAGATATCCTTACTAGGCAGATGAAGCAAGCTCAAGGCTCCTCTGAGATGGAACAGCAACTAACGATAAGGTCTCCAAACCTGGAAGATGTAGTAGGCAAATCACCTGGATTGGATGGCATGCATCCTAGGCTACTGAAGGAACTAAAAAATGAAATTTCTGATCTATTAGTTAAAATTTGTTCTCTATCATTAAAATCATCCATTGTACCTGAAGACTGGAGGGTGGCCAATGTAACCCCAATATTTAAAATAGTCACCAGGGGCAATCCAGGTAACTATAGACCAGTGAGCCTTACTTCAGTGCCAGGAAAAATAGTGGAAACTATTTTCAAGATCAAAATCATAGAGCATATAGAAAGACATGTTTAATGGAACATAGTCAACATGGATTTACCCAAGGGAAGTCTTGCCTAACAAATCTGCTTCATTTTTTTGAAGGGGTTAATAAACATGTGGATAAAGGTGAACCGGTAGATGTAGTGTATTTGGATTTTCAGAAGGCGTTTGACAAAGTCCCTCATGAGAGGCTTCTAAGAAAACTAAAACGTCATGGGACAGGAGGCGATGTCCTTTCGTGGATTACAAACTGGTTAAAAGACAGGAAACAGAGAGTAGGATTAAATGGTCAATTTTCTCAGTGGAAGAGGGTAAACAGTGGAGTGCCTCAGAGATCTGTACTTAGACCGGTGCTTTTCAGTATATATATAAATGATCTGGAAAGGAATACGATGAGTGAGGTTATCAAATTTGCGGATGATACAAAATTATTCAGAGAAGTTAAATCACAAGCGGATTGTGATACATTACAGGAGGACCTTGCAAGACTGGAAGATTGGGCATCCAAATGGCAGATGAAATTTAATGTGGACAAGTGCAAGGTGCTGCACATAGGGAAAAATAACCCTTGCTGTAGTTACACAATGTTAGGTTCCATATTAGGAACTACCACCCAGGAAAAAGATCTAGGCAGCACTGGATAAAATCGTCGGCTCAGTGTGCTGTAGCAGTCAAAAAAGCAAACAGAATGTTAGGAATTATTAGGAAGGGAATGGTTAATAAAACGGAAAATGTCATAATGCCTCTATATTGCTCCATGGTGAGACCGCACCTTGAATACTGTGTACAATTCTGGTCATCACATCTGAAAAAAGATATAGTTGCGATGGAGAAGGTACAGAGAAGGGCAACCAAAATGATAAAGGGGATGGAACAGCTCCCCTATGAGGAAAGGCTGAAGAGGTTAGGGCTGTTCAGCTTGAAGAAGAGACGGCTGAGGGGGGATATGATAAAGGTCTTTAAGATCATGAGAGGTCTTGAATGAGTAGATGTGAATCGGTTATTTATACTTTCAAATAATAGAAGGACTAGGGAGCATTCCATGAAGTTAGCAAGTAACATGTTTAAGACTAATCGGAGAAATTTCTTTCACTCAAAGCACAATAAAGCTCTGGAATTTGTTGCCAGAGGATGTGGTTAGTGCAGTTAGTGTAGCTGGGTTCAAAAAAGATTTGGATAAGTTCTTGGAGGAGAAGTCCATTAACGGCTATTAATCAAGTTTACTTAGGGAATAGCCACTGCTATTAATTGCATCAGTAGCATGGGATCTTCTTTGAGTTGGGGTAATTGCCAGGTTCTTGTGGCCTGGTTTGGCCTCTGTTGGAACAGGATGCTGGGCTTGATGGACCCTTGGTCTGATCCAGCATGGCAATTTCTTATGTTCTTATGATTTTCACGTGTTATTGGAAGAAGCGTTGGAATGCAGGAACTGTTGAGAGAAGGTGCTGGTCTTCGGAGCGGGCAATAAAATGCTGCCTCTCAGGATTTCAAATACAGCAGGCTCTCAGCTACGCCTTCACATGAAACAGGAATTCTTCTGAGCCGAATAATAGAGACCAGGGAACATCCAGGAGGAATGCTAGCAAGACCCTTTGCTCGGATGATGAGGCGCAAGGGAAGAGTCGCGCGCTAGCACAGGGCTGGAGGATAGTGAATCAGGACTAAAGCATGGAAGCCGGCTGAAGCTTGGAAATGCTATGTGTAGAGAAATGGAAACTAGCTTGGTGGTTCAGCATGACTGGAAGTAAGGCTGTCCAGGTTCCAATATGAGGATCGAATGAAAGTGAAGTACAGGAGCCTCCTGCAGGACGTCTAGAACAAGGAGCCCAAAACGCTTTAGATATTGGGAACCATGGGATGCAGATGCCCCCTACAGGGGGATGATGCTTGTAGTCAAGAGACATGGAGTTTTAAGCTGCATAGTGTTAATATCCTGGGGGCAGGCACCTCCTGCAGGTCGTTGAAAAATAAACCCAGGAAAAAATACAGACATCTTGCCGAACAGGAAAAACTAGGACTAAGGAATCAAAAACTTAAACAGCTGTAGAAGCCATTGAACCTGGGTGCAGGCGCCTCCTGCAGGTTGTTGAAAAAATAAACCCAGGCAATACAGATGCTTCTCGAAAAAAAGGTTGTTGGCAGTCAAGCATATGCAGGCACCTCCTGTGGGTCGTAAGAAAAAACAAAATCCCAACAATGGCTGCCACCTCAAGCAGGTTGAGGGATTCACGAGAAAAACTTGGACAAAATCTTCGGTCAAAAAATTCTGGAAATCCAAAACATGGGCCCGTCACAGGAACACACTCATCGAACACATGGCCTTTGCAACCTGTTGTGAGTGCCGGAGAGCAGTCGCTCATTCAAGAGAGATTATGCCCTTGGACCACGCATGGCCCTATAGGGAAACTCTGGAGAGGCACCGAAGCAGGCGAGACGAATCCAAACACGGGCAGACAGGCTGAAGACTTGGAGCACTTTGACCTCTGCCAAACCTGAATGCACCAGAAGAGACCCAGCAATGCAATGCCTATCTCTGGGGTAGCCCTCTGGCCACTCGATAGCCCATTCAGACCTGTGCCTAGGAATGGCAGGTGCAACAGGATGATCAGAGATCAAGGACAGGCGATGACTCTGGCACAAGGATGAGACATAGGCACTTGGACGAGACGAGACATAGGCACTTGGAGACTCAGTCAGAAACTTCCCCTCAGCGTGCCCTACACAGCCCCACATGGGCTGGTCGCAGACCACGCTGTCCCACTGTGCGCCCTACACAACCTGAAGAGGCTGGTCATGGCCATGCAGAGAGTGGGACGAACACAGGACTGAAGCTCAGAAAGAGTAAGGGAATCTGGGCAGCGCTTGAAAGGATCCAGACCAGAACAAGGCTCTAATGACCGGGAACAGGACTCAGGCTCAGATTCAGATACGGATTCAGGCTAACTCAGGATGATCATCTGGAGGTGAAATCTGGTGGGTGAGACAAGGCTGGAATACCTGGAACCAGGAACTAGAGGATCACCTGGAGACAGGAACCAAAGTTATTGGGACTTCCGGAGACAGGGACCGAAGAAGACTGGGACATCCGAAGAAGACTGGGGCATCTGAAGAAGACTGGGACATCCAAAGACAGGAACATCTGGAGACAGGAACCGGAGAGCTGGAACATCGGGACACAGGACAGATGAGGAAGCAGGATCCGACGACAGATCAGGAACAATGGACGAAGACAAAGTAGCTCCCACGAAAAACAAAGGACGTTGAAGAAGCAAAAATGGACCTCAGAAGACTACTGGAACGAAGAGCTGGAAACCAGGAATCCAGGAGCAAGCAGGCTCCTTGCAAAGGCTCCGAGGGACTGGTGAAAAGCCTTTTTATAGGGCTGAAGGGGAGACACCCGGTGATGTCATCAAATAGGGCCGCAAGGCTTTTCCTGCTGCAGGCCTGTGCAGAGGTGCGGTGGCGAGCCTAGGGGAAGCTGGGGCCAAGAATAGCTGCAGCGGTGTTCTTGCCACGAAGGACAGAGTTGATGGTGACACTCCTGTCGCAATGGACCCAAAATGTAATGATTCCTCCTGCAGCTGTGCCACAGGAAGCCTCTCACCTTTTCTCTGGAGGCCGCACCGAAGCCGGGGCCTTGCCTGGACAGTCTATCCCGGTTTTGCTCCATGGCCTGGGAGGCCTTCCTTTACCATCTGGGCCTGCCTGAAGCCTCCTCTGCTTCCTCCTGGACTCTCTGGTTTGGGTCACACCCCTTCTTCCTAAGGGGCAGATCTGCAGCTCTTCTCTCTAGTTATAGGGCCAGCCAGGTGTGGCCCATCTAAACTCCTCCCAGGCAGTTGCCTGCTTCCTGCACTACAAAAGGACTTTGCTTTCAGTTCTGCCTTGCCTTGCATTGGAGTTAATTGCTTTTGGATGTCTCGCCTTCCAGCGCTCTGTCAGGCCTTCGTTCTTCATTAGAGCTCCATGTCTTGTCTTGATGTTCCTCACATGTTCCTGATGTCTGTGATCCAGTCCTGATGTCCCTTGCCTGTTCCTAATGTCCTGTACCCCAGGTTCCTCGTTGCCTCCTTTCTAGCGTGCCATGTTGTGGTCCGTGACCAGCGCATGGGTAGTGGCTGTGTAGGGCGCTCATGGTACAAGGCCATCTTCACCTGCGCAAGTACAAGCCTCCGGAAGACTTCCACTTCAGTCCTGAGTTGTCTTAGAATCCTTGCTTGCTTCCGTCCCAGTCTTCGGGGTTCCTTGCACTGCGTCCGTCCATGCCAAAGACTCTGAATGAACCTGAGCCATTTCAGCGTGGTCCGCAACCAGCCTAGGATGGGCTGTGTAGGGCGTGCCTGGGTACAGGCTTCTAGCGAATCTTCGCCATGTTCTAGCTTCAGTTATTCCACACCTCGTCTAGAGTCTGCATTGCATGCAAGCGTGGTCCGTGACCAGCCCATGGGTCGTGGCTGTGTAGGGCGCGTTGCGTCGCAGTCTCAACCCAGTCCTTGATCCTGCTTCTGAATACCTTGCACCCAAGTACCTCGTTCCTGAGACTGCATCTAGAGTCTCTGTCTGCCCTCATCCTAAGTCCGGCCTGCTGCTTCTTGCCGATACCTTATGGCAGGTCCAAAAGGGCTGGGAATGGTCAGAGGATTGTTCAATAACCAACACCATTGTGTTGGCTCCAGAAGCATGCAGGTCCGGCAGAGGGTCAGACCGTCCATCTCCACCCATGCTGGGACATGCCTCATCTACCCTCTGTGCTGCCTTGGAGTTCTCTGGGGTCATGCTGAGGCCCAAGGGCACACAATCCCCTCAAGATGGGACCGCTCTCCTAGCGCTCCCCTTCTGTAACAGAATGCAAGGCCTTCTTGTAAAGCTCCAGGCCAGGAAGGCCTTTCCGTAACACAAAAAACAAAAAGAAAGGCAATCTATAAAAGCCGTCAGGTTGGACAAAATGTAATAGATGCCAGATGACCAGGTGTGTTTAAAATTTTATTAATAAATGATTATATAAAAGTAACCCGACTCCGGCCGAGTTTCGCCACAGTGTGGCTGCCTCAGGGGCTGTATACGTATTCTGTGTGAGAGTGTGGTCATCTAATGGTTGCAAACTTGGACATCTGCTGATGTGGTTTGTAGTATATGTGTTTTCTGTATGATTAATAATTCAGTTGGTGGCAACAAAGTAATTGAAGCTTGGCTATGTGTGTTTCTTTTGTAAAGACGTGAGTCAGTAAAATTGGATTCTGCTTTTGCTTAAAGAAGGTGCCGATGGGATGTCCCCACATTGCTGCAATATACCTGCTCAATTTTGTAATTATTCATATGCTTGTTTTCATCTGAAGATGCATGTATTTTAAACACCAGCTTGGAAACTGTGAGAAATCAATCAGTTGTGGTGTGGAGAGAAAAGGCAAGGCTGAAGGTGGCATCAGCAGCAGCTCTCCGCACCTCGGAGAGAACGGGACTGGTGCTTGGCGGCAGGCAGGGCAAAAGTGGCCCCCTGCCACAAGGAAGGCAATGGCATCGGCGGCACCCAGGCCGCAGAGGCAGCAGAGATGACAGCGGCCTCCTGTCTGCAAAGAAGGAAGTGAGCTCAGCGTTGGTGGCTCTCCCACCGCACAGGAGGAATGCTCGGCGGTGCTCGGGCAGCATGAAGTGTGGCGTCGGGCTGCAGAGCCGGCAAGAGGTGAGAAGCTGTTAATGGCTGGGGCCCACGAGCAGCATGGTAATACATACAACATCACCCTTGTACTCCCTAGTGAGACCCAACTTCTTTTGATTTCTGGCATAGCTGGCACAGGGTTCACTTCATTGTAGCACACCAACCACTTCCCCATCATCACTTTCTCTTCTCTTCTCTTCTCTCTTTCTCCACACCCCTGGCATCATCATCATCATCATCACCTTCCCTCTCCCATCATCTCTTCCCTCCTCCACATTATCATCACCTTCCCTCTCCTTCTACTCCCCATTATCATCTTTCCTCTCCCTCCACCCCTCTCCTCACACCCTGGAATCTTCATCACTTTCTCTCACCATCTCCTCACCCTTTGCATCATCATCATCATCATCATCACCATCTTCCCTTCCATTCTATACCTCTCCCCTATCCCTTGGCATCATCACCTTCTCTCTATATATCTCTTCTCCTCCTCACCCCCCCTTCCCGGCATCATCATCATCACCTTGCCTTTTCCTCTGTCCCTCTCCTTCATCTGCTGGCATCATCACCTTCTCTTTCTCTTCATTCTTCTCCCCAAGGCATCATCATTACCTTCCATCCCCCTCTACCCATCATCAATTCCTTCATACTCCACCTCCTCACTCTTGATATCATTATCATCACCTCCTTCCATTTCCTTCTACCCCTTTCCCCCACCCCTTGGCATCATCATCACCTTCACTCCCCTTCCATCCTTCTCACCTCTGACATCATCTTCTCCCTCTCCCCCACCCCCAGACATCATCATCTTCCACTACTTCTTCTTCCCACTGTCTCACATCATATCTCTTTTCTTTTCCTTCATCCCCCATCATCATCACCTTCCCTGTCACTCCACTTCTTGTTTAGATGTAATATACATTTTGCTAACCTTGTTCCCGCCTATCCCTGTTTGATGTCACCCTTATTCACCCTTATTCATTGTATCCATTGTTCGATATATCCATTGTTCGATGTAATTTAACCTTGTTCAATATATCCATTGTTCGATGTAATTTAACCTTGGTTCGATGTAAACCAATGTGATATGTCTATTCATGAACGTTGGTATAGAAAAGTTTCTAAATAAATAAATAAAATAAAAACCTTCCCTCTGCCTCAATCCCTCTCTCTTACCCCTTGCCATCATTATCAGTTTCCATCTGCCTCCATCCCCTGGCATCATCAATTTCTCTTCCTTTTCTTTTTACCCCGCTCCATGCCAATCACCTTATTTTCCCTTTCCCTTCACCTCCTGGCATCACCTTCCCTTATCCTCAATCCCTGACATTATCATCATCTTCCTTCTCCCTCCACCTCTCTTCCTCATGTCCTTGAAGCATCATCATCTTCTCTCTCCTGGTATCATCATCACCTTACCTTCCCTCTCCCCCACATTCAGTGCCACATTACAGCTATCCCTTTCCCTGCAGAAATCTGGGAGCAAGCTTACCAAGGTCGTCTTCTTCTTCCTCCTCCTTTGCCAGCTTCCCTCTGTAATCTGAACTGCATGCGGCCAGCAGGTCTCACAAGACTACAGGTCCCCTTGCTGTTTTTATTGCAGAGGAGAGCCAGCAGAAGGGATAGCAGGAGAAGCTGCCGATAAGCACTGATCTCCGACACCCCTGCTGGCGGGAGGATGTATTACAGGCCAGGATAGAAATAGAAAAATGAGACTGCAGCTGCTGCATACATCACTTCAGCCACGGCCCACTGATTGGGAAATGCTGTTCTTAAAGCTGGTGAAAAATGGAAGCATGGGTATTAAGTACCTGATAATGCAGGTCCCTAAATTCAGCTGAAAATCTTCCTAAACTGTAGTCGCCTAAGTGAAATACTGAACATTTGTTGATAACTGAGACCAATGAGAATACATTTGTACTCTTTGTGCAATGGGAAAAAAGAGGAAATCTTATGAGGAAAAGGATATTAGCATGTGGCTATGAGTACTCTGATTTTTGTAGTAGAGTGCATAATTTACTTGTGTCCCTGTAGAAAAGAGCTAGTGTTCCTGTTGCAGACTGAGCATATGGAGTTCAAGTTTCTGTTGCTGTTTGTGAAGACTGCATGCATTTATGTAGTTATGTATTTATTTAGTAAGATCACCAGTTATATATTATAGTGAAAAAAAAAAATAACCCACCTCCTCCCTCTCTTCTCAGCCCCTTCCTTTATCTCTGACTCCCTGAATGTGGAGTAAATAATCAATCATAAAATACATCAATTTACAATCAACTAATCAACACATTTACAATATAAACACACAGCAACACATATAAAACAAAAACCCTTTTCTCGCTATCTCCTCTTCTCCTTTGTAGCCCTCCTTCCTTTCTGCTTCATGAAGCATTTCCTGCTATAGGATCCAAACTTCTCCATGTTTACTATAAAAAAAAAACAAGTTTACTGCCAGTTGATCCCTCATATTGTTGCACTTCCCGTCCGCGCTAGGCCTGCGCCTGGGCCTGTTCACCTTGCTCCAATGCTAACGGGTCCCAGGCCATTGTCCCCCGCTGCTGCTGCCAGTTCTGCTCGTCCGTGGTGCACTGCGGCAGCATCTCCCAGGTCCTCCACCTTCAGCCTAGCTCCACACCGGGGCTCGGTGTCCTCTCCGGTGCCGGCCTCGCCCCTATGCGCATATGCACGCAGTTCGCCCGGCCCTTTAAAGGGCCAAGGGCAAGAACCAGCTCCGCGGTGCAGCCCGATGACGACACCTAGTTCCTGTATATAAGCGAGGCCCTGTCCCCCAGGACCTTGCCTTGGCAATCGGGTTGACACCGTTGGTGTATTAGTTTGCCTCGAGTCTTCCAGTGTCTCATGTTCCAGCATCTTCTGTTCCAGCGTCTCTTTGTTCCCTGTGTCTTCATGTGTTCCTGTGTCCTTCCCAAGTAGTACCTCTTCAGACTGATCTCTGGTACTGACCTCTGCCTGCCTGACCATTCTCCTGCCTGCCACTTGGAACCAACAGTTGCTTGCCTTGACTACGCTCGGACTGGCTCAGGTATTGACCCTTGCTTTGGCTGACTATTCCTGGACTGATACTCTGGCTCTGATCCTTGCGCTTCAATTGGACACTCTCTTTTGGCCCACTGAGACTACTAGACCAACCTGCTTGGAAACTAACTGCGACCTCTACTTGACTAGACCGGCAGGCGCTGCCTGCCTCGCCTGGAGAGCCTCCCTGAGGTCTCCAGAGCTTCCAGTTCGGGTCTAGTCCATCTATTCTGCATCAGCCGCACACCCTTCCTGGTGGTGGGCACACCCCTCTGCTACCTCTCCGGGAGACCATCCAAGGCCCACCTAAGTCCAGGCGGTCTGGGTACTCAAGGGCTCAAGCTGCGGAAACCCCAGATTGCTATTGGTGAAGCTCCAGCTAGCCTCTATCTCCTTGTGTGCTCCACCTCCTGGTGGCAGTCGCTCTCTGGGTCCGACCAGAGGGCCGTACCAATCCTGCACCAGGCCACGGGTCCACCTCCAGCGCAACACACATAGCATTTTCAGATAGCATGTCAGGTCAATCAGTGGTGAAAAACCTTTGTTAGCAAGCCATCTCAGAAGCATTGATATGAAAGGAGCAAAGAATTTAATCAGGATTTTATGGGATGTATTGAATGGTTTTATTAAGAATTATGGGGCGGATTTTAAGAGCCCTGCTCGCCGGGAAGCCTATTTTACATAGGCCTACTGGCGCGCGCAGAGCCCCGGGACTCGCGTAAGTCCCGGGGTTCTCCGAGGGGGGCGTGTCGGGGGCGTGTCGGGGGCGGTCCCGGTCGTCACAGCATTTTTGGGGCGTGTCGGCAGCGTTTTGGGGGCGGGTACGGGGGCGTGGCTACGGCCCGGGGCGGTCCGGGGGCGTGGCCGCACCCTCCGTACCCGCCCCCAGGTCGCGGCCCGGCGCGCAGGAGGCCCGCTGGCGCGCGGGGATTTACGCCTCCCTCTGGGAGGCGTAAATCCCCCAACAAAGGTAAGGGGGGGGTGTAGACAGGGCCGGGCGGGTGGGTTAGGTAGAGGAAGGGAGGGGAAGGTGAGGGGAGGGCGTTAGAGGATTCCTTCCGAGGCCGCTCCGATTTCGGAGCGGCCTTGGAGGGAACGGGGGTAGGCTGCGCGGCTCGGCGCGCGCCGGCTATACAAAATCCATAGCCTTGCGCGCGCCGATCCAGGTTTTTAGCAGATACGCGCGGCTCCGCGCGTATCTACTAAAATCCAGCGTACTTTTGTTTGCGCCTGGAGCGCAAACAAAAGTAGGCTATTCGCGCTCCTTTTAAAATCCGCCCCTATATGTATTTAGGATAATTTTAATTATAATGGTCACTAATTATTTATTGTAAAACTGTTTTAAATGTATTCATAGTGTTGTTTTTTGTTGCAATCCTCATTGAACAGCTATTTTTTTAAAATGAGGAATGAAAGAAATTAAATCAAATCAATGAGATCATTTACCGAGCTGCATTAGGCAGTTATTATATGATAAACACCTTGCAGTAGTGATATTCCCCCTGCAAAAAAATGCCAAAATGATAATGAGGTACTTTGCGTGCAAAAGCTTTGCAAATGCATGCAAAGCAGCTCATTCCTAGGCAACTTCATGGTAATAAAATAATGCAGTTTGCTTGAAAAAATTGCAAGCCATATTATTTTCATGAAAGTTAATTACAACCCTGGCAGCATTGGGGCGCTAACATGCATTCCAATATTCCCAGGCCAAAGATTTAAAGGGTCTGAACGGTTGCAGGCCCCATGCCTCGGGGCTATTCCTGGTGGTCGAGTGCAGACCAGAGAGCCCCCTAGGATCCAGGCCCTATGCCATCCATGAAAAAATGGCATCATTTTATGTTTCTATCAAATCTGAAACTAGTTGCTCTAAGGGGCGGATTTTAAAAGGCGCGCGAATAGCCTACTTTTGTTTGCGCTCCAGGCGCAAACAAAAGTACGCTGGATTTTAGTAGATACGCGCGGAGCCGCGCGTATCTGCTAAAAACCTGGATCGGCGCGCGCAAGGCTATGGATTTTGTATAGCCGGCGCGCGCCGAGCCGCGCAGCCTACCCCCGTTCCCTCCAAGGCCGCTCCGAAATCGGAGCGGCCTCGGAGGGAATCCTCTAACACCCTCCCCTCACCTTTCCCTCCCTTCCTCTACCTAACCCACCCGCCCGGCCCTGTCTAAACCCCCCCCTTACCTTTGTTGGGGGATTTACGCCTCCCAGAGGGAGGCGTAAATCCCCGCGCGCCAGCGGGCCACCTGCGCGCCGGGCCGCGACCTGGGGGCGGGTACGGAGGGCGCGGCCACGCCCCCGGACCGCCCCGGGCCGTAGCCATGCCCCCGTACCCGCCCCCAAAACGCTGCCGACATGCCCCGAAAACGCTGCGCGGTCCGGGCCCGCCCCCCGACACGCCCCCTCTGAAAACCCCGGGACTTACGCGAGTCCCGGGGCTCTGCGCGCGCCGGTAGGCCTATGTAAAATAGGCTTACCGGCGCGCAGGGCCCTGCTCGCGTAAATCCGCCCGGTTTTGGGCGGATTTACGCGAGCAGGGCTCTGAAAATCCGCCCCTAAGTGGATTAACATATATGGTTGAAATATTATTATTATTTAAAATTTAAAATTTTGCAACCAACTTGAAATATAAGACAAACTTTTTTTTTATATAGGTATATATATATACCTATATAAATATATATAAGTATATATATATACCTATATATATACCTTTTTTTGAAATATAAGACAAATTTTGCAACCAACTTGAAATATAAGACAAACCATCAAAAAATTATAAAATTATAAACCTCAGTTTAAATCATTACTTAATGATAGGACCTAAGTGGAAACAGGAAAAGCCTACAAGCCAACAGGAAAGGCCTGCAAAAGGTAAACCGCTTTCAATGTCTTTCTAAAAATTGTATAATCCAGTGCTTCTTGAATTTCTGTAGGGAGTAAATTCTACAGTGTGGCACCCACCACAGAGAGTGCTCACCTACACGTTTCTGGCTGCTGGTTTTTGTGGGAAATCAACCTTAAGAGCAGCTCTTCTGCAGAATGTAGAGAACATCAGGGAATATAGAACTTCAGCAAATTAACAAGATACTGAGAACCATCTATTCAAAGAACTTTATAGACCAATGCAACCAACTTGAAATTGTTGCATCAGTCGGTCTCAGTCGGCTTTGACCTCTGTGCCTCACCATTCTTCCTTCTCTCTCCTCAAGCCTTGGGAGGTTGGCTGCCACTGGGTCCTCCTGCCACTTCCCCGGCTTCCCCAGATCGGCAACGGCGAAGGCGTTCACCATGTTTCTCCTAAGGGCCTCCTAGGGTGCGCGCGCGCACGCCACCCACATCTTTATCCATGTCATGGCGGGAACCTCGGGGGCGTCCCCTCTGAGTGACATCAGCACATCCTGATATTTAGCCTGCCCTTCGATTGCTAACAAATCGAGTTAGCAAGGACTCTGATTGTAATGCTCCAGTCTAAGCTACTCTGCCGCTTCCTAGTTACCGCTGGTAGCTCTCACCGCCCTTATTCTTTTTGTGCCAGACATAAACCTCCGCCTAGACGCCCTTGGGGCCTGCTTCAACCCTTTCCAACACATTGCAACAGATTTTATTTATTTATTTAACTTTTTTTTTTTAACTTTTTTTTTTGTGGCTCTCCATGGCTGATGGCAAGCCATGGAGAGCCACAAAGATGGCTCACTTTGTGGCTCTCCATGGCTTGCCATCAGCCATGGAACTTGCTAAGTTATTCATCAGTCACATCTTTCACCTACACGGCATGCCTAAATACATTGTTTCTGACAGAGGAGCTCAATTTACAGTTAAGTTCTAGAAAGCCTTGTATAAGAAATTCAACATCACACTTGACCACCTCTGCGTATCATCCACAGTCAAATGGCCAAATGGAGAGAATGAATAGAACTCTCAAACAGTTCCTCCGAGCCTACGTCTCATCACGACAGAATGACTGGGCTGAACTGTTGCCCTGGGCTGAATTTGCCATCAATTCTTATCCAGCTTCATCTACTGGATTTACACCTTTTGAAGTGGTCTACGGACGACAACCATTACCACCTTTACCACTTCCACTTTCTGTGTCGTTCCCGGCAGCTCAATCTACTGCCAAAGATATACAGCAGCTTTGGAAGAAGACTAAAGAGATGCTCCAACAAGCAGGACAAAGAGCAAAGAAACTATGACGCTTACCATAACAAGGCACCTGAATTCCAGCCTGGTGCTAAAGTGTGGCTCTCTACAAAACATCTGAGACTTAAGCTTCCATCTGCTCGCTTTGCTCCATGTTTTGTCGGACACTTTCCTATTCTCCAACGGTTGTGTCCACTCACCTATAGTCTGAAACTTCTTCCAGCTATGAAGGTTCATAATGCCTTCCATGTTTCACTGCTGAAACCGCTTGTTCTTAGCGAGTTCTCCACCAAGACACCTGATCCAACTCCTGTTGATGCAGAAAAAGACATTGAATACAAGGTTGATGCCATCCTTGATGTAAGAAAGAGAGGCAGAGTTTGGGAATATGTTCTGTCATGGGAGGGATATGGACCAGAAGAAAACTCTTGGGAACCAATGGCTAATATCATGGACAAAGAGATGCTTCATCAATTTCATCGATCACATCCTCAAAAACCAAGACCAGGTAGGAGGTCTGGAGGGGGCCCTTTGAAGGGGGGTACTGTTGCATCCGTAGGTCTAAGACGGCTTCGACCTCTATGCTTCACCTTTCTTCCTTCTCTCTCCTCAAGCCTTGGGAGGTTGGCTGCCCCCGCATTCTCATGCCGTTTCCCCAGCATCCCCGGATTGGCAACGGCGATGGCATTCGCCATGTTTCTTCTAAGAGCCTCCTAGGGTGCGCGCGCACACACCACCCATGTCTTTATCCACGTCATGGCAGGAACCTCGGGGGCGTCCCCTCCAAGTGACGTCAGCACATCCTGGTATTTAGCCTGTCCGTCTGCTAACAAATTGAGTTAGCAAGGACTCGGATTGTAATGTTCCGGTCTAAGCTACTCTGCCACTTCCTAGTTGCCGCTGGAAGCTCTCACCGCCCTTCTGGGTATTTCGACTCTAACTTGGGTACCTGCTTCTTGGGGGTCCTTCTACTTTCTTTCAGGTGCCTATCCTGGGATACCAGGTAATCGCTCCTCGAGGGCCTGCTCTCCCTAAGCTGGTGCCTGCCACTCTACAAATTCTGCCTGCCAGGAACTCCAAATTTACAGCTTCTGCTTCAGTGAGTACTAACCTATCAGTCTATCTCACCTCAATCTTCAGCGCTCTACATCCAGGACTTGTTCCTGTTCACATCGCTGTCTTCATCCATCAAGAGTGAGACGGGTCCTCTCTGCTGAGGATCCCTGGACTACTACTGCTGGAGCTAGCTTCACTGCTGCCAGATCCTCGGACAGTATACCCTGCTGTACAATAAATACAACTTCTCTGTGTCTGTGTGTAAGAGCCTAGCCTAGTACTGCAGTTCCCCATGGGGCTCCTCCCCATGGGAGTGGCCATCACTGCAGTACCCAAGAATCCACTCCAACACCTCATAACCATAATAGAAATTAAAGCACTGTGCCACAGGAAGCCAATGTCCTCATAGAAGGAGGTGCCATCCAGTGATAATAGTGCCATCCTGAGTCAGGGCTGACAGGTTTGTTTCTTCCAGGCATAACCAGGATGGATCTGATGGGGATGTGTGAGGCATCATTGGTGATAAATCCTTCTCCCCCTTGCAGTTCATTGAACTTTGGGCTTTTGAAAAAACAGTGAAGAACTGCCGGAAATGGCTTTTAAATCCATTGGATTGCCGTGCAGACTGAGTGTAAGCTGAGCTTGAATTTCACAGTTTTCAGGCTCCGATTGGCAAGTACTTCACTGTGCTCCCTCTCTCTCTCTCTCCCCCCCTCCCCCTTAACCTCCATCAGCCATGCAATTGGCCATGCTCAAGCCACAGGAAAGGTGAAATGGTGACTAGGAAGCTGGCTGCATGCATACGAGACATGTTAGATAGCCTCTTATTTCAGGGTTTAGGGCTGCTCATTAGTATAATGGTAGTAGTAGATAAGGTTGAGAAATGAATCTTTCTTCCTAGGGACAGCATATTAAACAGGGAAGAGCAAAGTGACATTAGTTCATTTTTGACAAACCAGGTACTTTAGCAGTGAGAATGTCCCTCACAACACAAAAGATATGATCAGTAGTTCCCACAGTCTGTGGTACATCGCTGGACGTAATGGAGGCTTTAGATCAACACTTTTTTTGTTCTCTTTTTTTGTCACGTAGGTAACCATTTGTCCGATCTAGAGAGATGAAAATGGCCTTATTCACCCCCCCCCCACCTTCACATTTATTTTCCCAGTTATCATAGCCCATCTCCCTCTGTAACTATAAATCATAGATAATATCTGCTCTCTGCTCAGCCACTTCAACAAACTCAGGATGCAAAACCCCAAAAGGCAGCTATTTAAGCAATCTAGTGGTTATGTTTCGAGAATCTGACATTGCCATCTGTGTTTAACGTCCTTTTGTAGCTCACTTGCTAGTGCTGCTAAACCTCATGCACTTTGTGCTTTCATTTCTACCATACTATTTCAATCTTAATTGCAATATTCTTATTCACACCAAGTAGCTCGTGCTACCTATATACTTTAGTTTTCTCTTTCTGCTCTAGAATAATCAAGTGCACAATAGGAGGCAGAGACGCTTACAAGTAGAAGGCTTAAGGCACTGAAATTCTGCCTATCAAAGCAAGTGGGAATATAGCAACCCTTCTTGCAATGAATGCGTTTGGAAATCAGTTGATTTTATGGAAGCAAAAAATATCTGGCACCTGAAGAAGGGATCAGTGGAGTGTCAAAACCTCATGTACAACAGCTTTGAATAATCCTTATGCTGGTCCAATAAAAGGTATCACACCCTGCAAAGTATACAGTAGCAAAGATTCAAGGGCATTTTCAGCAAGGTAAGGCTTTATAGTATTGCTTTTTCTCTCTTTGGCTCTGCAGAACAATTAATTGCTCTTCAGACTCTCTTCATAGACACGAGGGAACATGTGGGCACACACATGCTATTCAACTTCATTTTAAGCCCCAGATTGGTTATAAACTGCTTTGCACTCCTTGTTTTTAGAATTCATTTACCTAACTAGATAGTAAGCAGGGAAAGGGAAGGGAAAGTTATTATTTGAAGGCTGAAACAAAGAAGCGAAACCTATTTCCTCTGTCAGGCATAAATGCATTCAGCAGCTGCAGAGCTCTATTCATGTTAATGGCTATTGGTTCTGCAGTTCTCACTTCTTGCCCAGACCACACTGTTAGCTTTTAGTAAACTCTGTTGTGTTTCCATAATCTGTATGGGGTCAAACAGTCTGAGGCAAAAGTCTGTCCCAAAAAATCAACCCATGGCTACTGAGTCTGCATAGAGAGAGATGAATAACTATAGAGGCGAAACCAGCTGTGGCTGCCATCAAGGATGGTGCTTCCATTAGGCAAAGTAGGCAGTTGCCTAGAGCGCCAAAATTTTGGGGGCAGTAAAATCTTGCCACTGCAAGGCCCAGAGGTGCACAGTGCCAGAGCCACCACCATTGGTAAGAGGAAGTGCTATGTTGAAGCTGCCATCAGTAGGTAATTTGGAGGAGGGAAGGTACATGACTGAAGATTTGACTAGGACATCAAAATACTCGTGCACTGGCCCTGGCTGCCATGGTTAGAATTATATTGCAGGTACATGAATACTTAGCTGAGTAAGTGAGATATATTGATTTCCTCATATACAGGTCAATTTTAAAAGGGGTTGCTTACATAAAAATGGACATATGTGCGTGTGAGCAATGCAAATTTTAAGAAGCCGAGAAGCAATCGTACAAACCTGTGCATGTGTCAAGAATAAGGAGGCAGAAAAGGGATGGGGCAAAGATTAACATGTATAACCTTGCATTTTGCAAAGGCTCATCATGGCGTATGTTGGCATCTTCTTATTGTCCCACAGAAGGAATTCAGTTTTCTAATACCTATTACATTCTTAAACATAAAGGAAACTATTTTTATATTATTTCAAATCTTTATTCAAACTAGTCATATACAAAAAACTTTCATATGTGAAATGATGTACCACCAAATTATTAAAACTCCCAATTATCCCCCACATTCACTCTCACCTTTCTTACCACATTAAAATACATGCCCAACAATATAGGATCCTAATCGTTTCACTCTCTCTGAGCTTCCTCAGGTTTTTAGTACAGATTTTCCAATACAATAATTACAACTTCAATATCTCCTTGTTACATTTTTGACTATAATCAGTGCCATACTGGCAGTCGATCGCCTTTGCCCTCACTTTGTCACAGCGACGGTCGCTCCTTGTGACATAGTGAGGGCAAAGGCGATCGGCGCCATTTTGAAACCAGTCCGGCACCGGCACCGAGGGTATGATTGAAGGGATGGCTCCCGGACCCCCCACTAGACCACCAGGTATATGTAAAAGGTTTTTGGGGGGGTTGGGAGGGCGGGAGAAGCAAAGAAGTAATTTGTAAAGGGTCGGGGTGGGGTTTTTTTTAACGGGCCATCAGCGCCATTTTTATCAGTGGTAGCCAAAATGGCGCCAATGGCCCGAGAGCGGGAGATCGCGCCGGGAGCCCCCCCCCCCCCCCCACTGGACCACCAGGTAATTTAACATTTTGGGGGGGTTTGGGAGGGTGGGGGAGGGTAAAGGATTGGTTTTAAAGGGTCGGGGTGGGTTTAGGGGTTGTTTTGGTGTGCCGGTTTTCCCGCCCTCCCCCCAAATAATTCCCGTACTCGATTTAACGATTTTTCACGATAAATCGAGGGAATTCCAATTGTATCGAGTCCCTTACCGATTAATGACGATTTTAAAATTATCGGACAATAATTTAAATTGTTAAAAAACGATTCACATCCCTATTCTGCACCATCCTTTGTTGTTAGTAGTCACTTGTACCATGACAGCCGGCTTCTTCCCAGCATTCTCTAAAATCCTGTCTAGGTGATGCCCCAGGCAGGCAGATTACCAAGTGATCCTCAGGCCCATCGGTCTCCTAGCTATATACAGTACTAATGATTGAATTACCAAATAAAATGGCAGACCTAGCCCTTCCCTCCTGAGCACCCACCCCCCCCCCCCCCCCCCCCGAGACACATCCTCAGTGTGAGAGGATAATGCATGAATTGGAAGGCAGGACTTAGATACTGGATCACTTCCAGCCACACCGAGGTGATGATAATCTCCTTCCAGGTGACCTTGCTCTTCAAAAACAGCAAAGGGGTTGCTAGAATGCAGTCGGTCTGCTTTACTAAATCCCTGAATCTTGGTCTTCCTCAGATCCTCTAGGCCTGCACTCTCGCCTCCAGAGAGCAGGGAGCTCTTTGTTCCTGGTGCCTTATCGACAGAGATGGATTCATGTTTTTGCAATAAATCTTTTCCTACCCCCATGCCACAGGCAATAATGTGCCTGTTGGCAAATCCAAGTCTGTTTATCAATATAATAGATGTTTTTGAAGGTGCTAATAAACATGTATATACTAATGAACTGTATATACTGATGTAATCTCCCCTGCCTCCTTGAAAATATGTAATATTATCTATATTATTTTTTAGTTCACCTCTTCCCTGCACCCCTATCCTCCCTAGTTCATTCGTTCACTGTCTCCCTTTTACCCTTGCATTCCTTGTTCTTATTGTTACTTGTTCCATGTAAAGCCTGTTGCTAGTTTTGTTCTTTGTAAACTGACGAGATGTTCCCAACGTCCGTCGGTATAGAAATGCCACTAAATAAATAAAATAAATAAATAAATGTGGATTAGGGTGAACTGGTCAATATAGCATATCTGGATTTTCAGAAGGTATTTGATAAGGTCCCTCAAGAGAAACTCCTCAGGGAATGTGAAAGTCAGGGGTTGGTAACTATTGTGGATTGGTAACTGGTTACAAGACAGGAAACAGAGAGCAGGACTAAATCATCAGTTTTCCCCAGTGGAAAAATGTCAATTGTGGAGTGCCCCAGGGTTCTTTACTGGGCCCTGTACTGTTGGACATATTCATAAATGATCTGGAAAAGGGAGCAGTGAGTGAGGTGATACATTTTTCAGATAATACAAAATGTATTCAAAGTTGTTAAAACATGAGTAGATTGGAAGGACCTTGCAAGACCAGGGGACCGGGCATCTACATAACAGATGAAATTTAATATTGATAGTGTTGGGTTCTGGATTAGGAGTCATCACCCAGAAAAAGGATATGAGAGTCCTTATAGATAAAACATTGAAATCCTTAGCTCAGTGTGCAGTGTCAGTCTAAAAAGCAAATAGAATATAAGGGATAATTCCAAATGGAATGTAAAATAAAATAGAGAGTATCATCATACCTCTGTATTGATTCATGGTACAGTATGGATATAGTGTGCAGTTCTGGTTGCCCCATCGGAAAAAAATAATGTGGAACTAGCAGAGAAGGACAACAAAAATGATAAAGTGCATGAAACTGCTCCCCTATGAGGAAAAAGGGGATAGTTATTTCCCCTTTCATGTAGAACTAGGATTAGAGCCTTGATCTTTTTCAATGTTTATTAAAGCAGAGACGTGTTCATAAAATGCCCAACTCAGGCTGAGTTTTGCAGCTCAACAGCCGCTGCCTCAGGGGCTACAAGCAAACCAAACAAAAATCAATCATACAAAGTTATCATCAATATCTATCATTCTTACAAACAACAAATACAAAAATTTACAACATCATTAAGATCTTATAAATATTAAAAAGTTTTTATAAAAAAATAAAAACCCTTTTTAAATATCACTAAGATCTAAGATATTGATTAAAACTAAAATAATACTGTTAATGTTAAAATGATGACAAAAATGATCAAAATAAAATCAATACACAACATGCCAAAAGTAAAAATTATAAAGTCCTTATAAAAATTAATATTCCATCCCAACAGCTATTATAGATCGCCTACCTCTTTGTTTTCTTGAACTAGGACTAGAGGACGCTCCATGAAGGTTATAGATAACACATTTAAAACATACCAGATAAAGTATTTTTTCACTCAGTACACAATTATACTGTGGGATTTGTTGCCTGAGGATGTAGTAAAAGCAGTCCCAGATGGATTTAAAAGGGTTTAGACAAATTCCTGGAGGAAAAATCAATTCAAATACTTTACATTCTCAAATCATAGTAGCCAATAGATGATACAGAAAAAAGAACAGTCCTCAAATAAAATATGACCCTCATTAATTATAAAAATCAAAATGAATAAATAATTATGTTAATATAGTTGTGTTTTAGAGCTTCTGCTGCATTAGGGTTCTTTGATACATACATATTGGTTAACATTCACTTCACATATGTTAGCCTTCAACCTTGATACATAGACTCACAAGTTACTTGCTTCTAGCTCATTACTCTAACCACTAAACTACTTCCATTATGGTTTGTAGAGATTCATTCAGTCTTGGTCTTTGTTTTTAATTGCAAATAATCATATTCAAGTTTCAAACTGAATAATAAGCAGAATACTGATTTACCCACTAGCCTTATTCAAGTATTTTGACTATCAGGCATATTGCTGAGAGGTATTGAGCGAAGGCTTGTAATTAACATATGCATACTGGTGATGCTGCTCTTGGACTGAAAGAGTAAATGAAAAACATTAACTGTTAAAATTAACTAGATGAAATGAGGGATTGGATTAGAGTATATTTTGTGTAACACCTAGCAACTCAATTAAAGAAAAAAAACCATTCTAAATAGTAAGTTACATAGGGCTCCATATTCAAATGCTACTAATGCCAGATAAGTTGGATTTATCCAGCTAACTGGTTCATTTATCATTTCGTATTAGGGTCTTAATGCTACGGTAGCATGCTAATATACAAATGTCACATTAGTTATGCAAATGGGAGGAATTTGAGCAGAGTTAATGGTAATGAGCAGCTCCTAACATCAACGCGATAGAGTAACACATAGCAATGTGGGTTTTAACGTCAGATAACTATACCTTTTTTCATGTGTTGTGCTGGTTTTAGTTGTGTGTTACTGACCAAAAGGGTTTTTATCACACATGCCGGTTCGGGCATGAGAAAGAGAGAGAGAGAGAGAAAGAAAGAGAGCACCTCTGCAGAAGCCAATATGTAAATTTACTATTTATATCACTGTAAGAGGAGTCACATTTAACTTCAGTCAAGTTAGGTAGAGAGTACATTAAAGGATTTAGACAAGTATCTGGAGGAAAAGTCCATAATAATTAGTAGGCATGTAGACTTGGGAAAGCCACTGCTTATCCTTAGCTCTGAGCAAGAAGGACTGGATCTAATTTTGGGGATCCTGCTGGGTTCTTGTGATCTGGATTGACCATTGTTGGAGACAGGATACTGGGCTTGATGGACCTTTGATCTGAACCAGTACAGCATATGCCAAAAAGAGCCTATGATAAAAAATCTCCAATATTTCTTAATAAACAAAAAATATTACAAAGGATACTAGCCCTACAAAATAATTAACACAAAAATCTCACTTATCAGGAAAAAGTAAAAGAAAATCTAAATCTCTAACAGAAATCTTATCATTGATTAATTAAATAATAAATATTTAGAATTGTATTAGGAAATCCTAATGGGGTTTTCATTACCTATGCCTACTGTGAGCCAGAATTTATTATGTATATTTTGACATGGAAATGGCTTAGAGCTTTGGCAGTAAGTGATCAATAAATGTAAGTAAAAAAAATAAATACCTAAGAAGAGTAATTAAACAGCTTTAAGCAGCTGACCTTAATTAATATCTGAATTCAGGTTTAAGATGCTTCCTGCAACTGTCTCCAAAACATTAACAGGAATTTTGGCAGCAGTTCTAGAGTTACTCTCCAATCAGATAAATCAGCTTCTTAAAAGTGCCTCGCAAAACAGGTCTTTATATATTCCCTAATTATCCCTGGGGGAATTCTGCATAGAACTCCCCTCATGTGCAGAATTTCCATTTTCTACACAGATGTGCGATGAGTGGAGCCCATCTCGCTCACAGTGAAGATAGTGCAAGCCCTGGTGGCCCCAAGTGAAGCTTATCCCCCTCGTGGTGATGATGGTGCAGGCCCTGGCAGTTGTAAGAATTCTGCAGACCCCAGAAGCTGCGAGTGGAGCCCATCCTGCTTGAAGTGAAGATGGAACAGGCCCCAGTGAAACTGAGAATGAATCTGTGTGTAGGAGTGGGTGTTTGTGTAATATTGTGAGCCAGTGTGTAGGTGTGTGTGCGTGTGTGTGTGAGAGAGAGAGAGAGCATCTGTAAGGGTATGTGGGTGTGGGTGCTAAAGAGAAGGAATCTATATGACAAGATTGTGAAAGAGTGTGTAAATGTGTGAGGCTGGGAGCTGGTATGTGAGAAAAAGGACTTGTGCAGGAGGGCATTAAGGTGCATGTGTGTTTGTGAGAGAGGAAGCCTGTGTGAGGGTGTGTGTATGTGAGTGAGTAAAAGAGAGGCTGTGCGAAGGAATGTATATATGTGAGAGAGATAGAGACTGTGTGTAGGGGTGTATGGATGTGAGAGTGAGGAAGCCAGTGTACAAGGGTATGTGAGATAGAAAGAGTTAGGTAGGTAGCCTGGGAGAGAGTGTATGCATGAGAGTGAAAGAGGTCCTGTGTGGGTGGGTGTTTAAGAGAGAAAGGGACCCTATGTGAGAGAATGTGTGTATATGTGCGAGTGAGAGAGAGGGAGCCTGTATGAAGAGATGTGTGTGTGCGGGAGAAAAAGAGAGAGGGAGAAAGGGAGTTCGTATGAGGGTGAAAGTGTGTGTGTGTGTGTGTGTGTGTGCACAAGAGAGAGAGGGAGTCTGAGTGAGGGTGTGTGTATGTGTGTGTGTGTGTGTGTGTGTGTGCGAGAGAGAGAGGGAGCCTGTGTGAGGGTGTATGTGTGTGTGTGCAAGAGAGAGAGCGAGGGAGCCTGTAGGAGGGGTATATATGCCCATGAGAGAGAGGGAGAGAGGGTGCTTGTGTGAGGGGCAGTACTGAGAGATGGGTTAAACTCTGGAAGTGGAGATGAGTGGAAGGGGTTGAGCCTAGAGGGGGAGGAGAGACATAGTGAAGAGTACAGCAGTTGGGGCCTGAAAGGGCAAAATAAAAGAAGAGTGGTCAGGGGAGTAGGGAGATAGGGTGGAAGGGACACTTTAATACTGTACTTCTAGGGAAATTCTGCTCAAAATATTTAAAACTCTGCATCATTAAGTAATAACTTTTTCTGTATTACATTTTAAATTAATTACTAAAAGACTGTAATTTATATTGTTATTTTGATCAATATAAAGTATGCAGAATTTTAAACTTTTGTGCGCAGAATTTTATATTTTTTTTCCACAGAATTCCTCCAGGAGTAACTAATCAAAGGGAGCAGTGTTTTTGCTTTCAAGAACAATGTGTATTATATTGAATAAAGTCTCTAATAAAACATTGCTTAAAGAAAATGTGAGAACGGAAGTTTTTAAATGTTCAAATGTTTAGTCAAAAGAAAGTACAGTTCTTGCTGCAATATGCCATCTACTAAAATAATGTTATCTTTATGGATAGACACATTATTGACTTCAGTAGTAGGGATGAACATTTGTTTTGAAAAAAAAATTATTGCATTTCATTTCAAAACAAAATGAAACAACTTTCTTTTTTAATTTGTTTTGGAAAATCAACATCAACAAGAATACACAGCCACCAAAACAACAAAATCACCTGTCCACTCCCGCCTTCCCCAGACCTTCCCCATAAGCATCACCCTTCAAGAGGTCTGTTAGCATCTTCCCAAGATAGATTGATTTATTTATTTATTTATTTATTTATTTATGGCTTTTTTATACCGACACTCATGATAACAATCATATTGTATCGGTTTACAGTAAACAGTGGTGCAATAACATTAACATCAACGTGAACAATAGGTGAAGAGAGAAAAAGTGAATGGATCTGGAAAGTAGATAAGAGAAGGAGCGATCCTGGTTTTAAATGTATTTATGTATTTAAAATAATTTATTTATCGCCTAACAGATTCCATCTTCCTAAGTGATTTACAACATATATTAAAACAATTAAGTACATAATTTCTTCATGAATAACAGAGAAACCTCCATAAATCCATTAACCTTGCTGGATAATGTCATTCATCAGGTAGGTTTTTAAAGCCTTCCGAAATTTTAATACGTCCACCTCCTCTCTCAAACTGGATGGTAGACTCTTCCAAAATTAGGGGTTTTGATTGGCCCTGAGGCTAGCACAATTTTGTTCTATGACTGTAGAACATACAGCAGTGACATAGCAAGGGGGGCGGGCAAGGACCCCAGCTGCCAGACTGCAGGGGATGAGCTGAAGAAACAAAAGAATTGGTGACAAATCCCCCTTCCCCCTCCAGATTCCTTCACTCACCCGCTGCAATCCTAAAACAGGAGGAGAAAAATGGGGGGCATGCAGCTGCTCAGGCATGTCCTACTTCCTCCCCTGCCAGGGCCTGATTGTTGCACTTTAGAACCATGTGATTCAAAGGGCGACACTGGGACCCCAAAGGGGAGGAAGAAGGAGGCGGCGCCTGTTATGGTTCTGCTCCTCCAGAGGGGAGGAGTTAGCAATCTGTAGGGTTTAGAGTGTGAAATTAGCAACCTGTATGAATGAACTCCCCAGGAGGGAGGAGTTAGCAGTCTGTTAGAGGTTTGCTCCTTCGAGGGGAGGAGTAGCACTCTGTTATAATCTCCGTGCTGAGTTGCAATTTGTTATGGTTCTGATTTCTGATGGGCGGAGTCATTAGATGAGAGCTAGTACTCTGTTATACTCAGCTCCTGAAGTGGGAGGAGTGAGTACACTGTAGTAAATAGGTGAATCCTTGGGTTGATGGCAAATGACAGCGCCCCCAGGAGGATATCCTGAGAGGGACCACCGGCTAGGCTTGAGTATGGAAACAGACACAGATAGTTCTTTTATTAGACAGGTTAGTAGAACCATCAGAGGTGGCAGTAGTGAGCTGATATGCCCGGCAGGGCTGAAGTCCCTCAGATACTGGAACTGCAATCCCAGGGTTGCTGAGCTGTAGGGAGACTATAGATAATGAGTATGCTGTATACATAGCCAGAGGTAGATAACAATCTCACATAGAATCTTAAAGAGGCTCAGTAGCTGGAAAGAGTTAGGCCCTCGAGGAGCGAGTACCTGGTTCCAGGGACAGCTCTGAGAGAGCCGTGGCAACTCACGATTGTCTGTATCTGCGATAGCTTCCAGGCAGTAGAGAATCTTCAGAGTATTCAGGAAGATGGGCCCTCGAGGAGCGAGTACCGGTTCCTATCTGCAATCTGAAATAGAGAAAAGAGAGCGAGGCCCCCGAGGAGTGGGTACCCCTGGTAAGTACGAGGAGGCAGAGAAGCGTAGAGGAATCCTTGCTAACTCGAATTGTAAGCACGAGTGAATACCTTTTATGTTGGAAGCGGATGACGTCATTACAGGGGGACACCCCTGAGGTTTGCTCCCTTGCTGGTAATACTTCGGAGCGCGCACACACGCCCTACGTCATCAGGAACATGGCAGATCCGCAGCATCGAGCCAGTCCGGGATGCCGTGAAGAAGCAGCATGGAGACGCCGTGGCAGCAAGCCACCATCAGGCCCGGAGGGAGTCGCCATGCCCAAACGCAACAGCGCCTGAGCAGCTGGAGAGCCCCAATCTCCTCTTTCTGTTTTAGGATAGGCGTGTGAGCGATTGAACCGGGGATTCTCAGGAGGGGGCAGTGAATACGCCAGGGAACACCATGGGGAAGAAGTGAACAGATCTGGATCACTTGGTGGGGAGGAATAAACTAAACATACCCGGGATCACTTGGGGAAAGGGGAGGAAGAAGTGAACAGAGCAGGGGGGTCACTCTGTGGAGGGAGTGAATGAATTAGGCAATGTCATGGGGGAACCATTGGCACCTCTTTCAATTTCAATTTCACTTCATTCCACATGTAACCAACATGCTATTGCCTCAGCCATCCAGCACCTGCCACTGCGCACATGTGTGTGACTGCCTGTGGGAGAGAGAGTGTTGCGGTCAGCGGTGGCCGATCTCCACTGCCGCCCGCACTTACCGGCACCGACAGTCCCAATAGGGAGCCAGCAGCCGGGCCCCTGCATCGCGGCCGCTTCAGGTCTCCTCGGGTTCTTCAGGCTGCCGCCAGCAGCAGCGGATGCGGGTCTTCTCAACGCTCTCTGTGCCACCATCGTCAGCGACAGAAACGGCAGGGAGCCAGCACCGCTGCTCCTGCAGGGAAGGCCTCAGTCCCAATGAGGTGCCGGCGCTTGGCTCCTCCCTCTACTTAAAGGAACTGTGGTAGGAAGTACATTGAAGCTCCCAGGGACTACTTCCTGCCCAGGACTATTTAAGGTGGCTCTGAGGGATCCACAGTGCCTTGCAATAGGCCCAGCTTGGTGTGTCTTGTGCCTTGCTTCGGATTTGGACCTTGACCTGCCTGCTGCCTGCCTTTGACCTTGCTTCGGATTTGGAATTTGCCTGGTTTGACTCTGCTTTGGATTTGGACCCTGCCTTGTTTGCTGCCAGTCTTCGACCCTGCTTCGGACCAAGACTTTGCTTTGCCAGCTGCCTGCCTTCGACTGTACTGTCTTGAGTTCCTCTGACTACTGGCAGCCTAGCCGCTGCTTCCACTGGTACAACCCCGTCACCTGTCTACTGTCACTGAGGTCCATCTTCCGTCAATGAGGAACTGTGGTAAGCCCTTTAACACGTTATCGTTGTGGCCCAAGGGTTCACCGATTCACTGAATCGTAACAGAGAGAGAACGTGTGTGTGTGTTGTGGTTTCGGTCGCGAGGAGTGCGACCGAACCCCCTACCTGCTCCCGGGTCCCGAGTGCGGCACGGACGCGACGCCGCCGCGGCAGCTGGGGCCTAGTCGGCGGCGCTCCCACGAGGGAGACGCCGCCGGAGGAGTTGGGCCCCGCCCTTAGGGCTCGCGCGCACAGGGGAGGCCCTTTTAAAGGGCCTCCGGCGCGAAAACCCAGCTCCGCCTCCTGGATGACGTCAGACGCCGAGGGGGATTTAACTCGGCGTCTGACTCCCTTCTGAGCCTTGCAACGTGGTCGCTTTGTATCTAGTTGCCTGCTGTTCCAGTGTCTCCTGTTTCCTGCGCTCCTGCCTGCCTGTTCCAGCTAGTCTCCTGGTTCCTGCGTTCCTGCCTGCCTGTTCCAGCTCTCCAGTTCCTGCTTCCTTGCCTGCCTGCTTGATCCTAGTCCGTTTCACCGATTCCGTCTTCAGCTGCCTGCCTTTATCCTGGTCCGTTTCTCTGATTCCGTCTTCAGCTGCCTGCCTTGATCCTGGTCCGTTTCACCGATTCCGTCTTCAGCTGCCTGCCTTGATCCTGGTACGTCTCACCAACTCCGTCTTCAGCTGCTCGCTCTGACTCCAGTCCGGTCCTGGTCTTCCCTGCCGAATTGCCGCTCTCCTAAGTCCCAGCGGTCCGGGTCCCTACGGGCTCCTCCTGGGGGGACCTCGGGCTTCCAGGGCGAAGCCACCTAAGTCCTAGCGACCCGGTCTCCAACGGCTCCTCCGGGGGAGGCTCGGGTTTCCAGGTGAAGTCTTCTCCGGCTCTGAAGTCTGCCTCCCGTCCGCCCCACGGGCGGTCGGCCCAAGGATCCACTTCCGGAGTTCAACAGTGTGTATGTGATTGCAAATGAGAAAGAGAGAGCATGCATGTGTGATTGCATGTGCTGGAGAGAACATCCTTATGTGATTGCATGTGGAAGAGAGAGAGAGAGAGAGCCTGTGTGATTTCATGTGGGAGAGAGAGAGCAAAGTGTGTGTGTGTGTGTGTGTGTATGATTACACATGGAAGAGGGAGTGTGTCTATGTGAGAGAATGTGCATGAGAGAGGAAACGTGCATGTTTGTATGTGCATGAGACCTTGTATATATGAGAGAGAAGGAGCATTTGTCTGTGTGTATATGAGAGAGAGAGTGTGTGTATGTAAGAGTCTGTGCATTTGATAGAGAAGGAATATGCATTTGTGCAAGGCACTAGATACCTAGCAGTAGGCCAAATTATGACCTTCTGGAAAACTTCCTACCCCTGGCCAACAGGAAGAAGAAGATGAGGACTACTGGTTGGGAAGAGTCATATATATTTATTTATTTATTTATTTATTTCATTTTATTTTGAAACATTTGTTACCCGTCCTTCCTACATTCAGGGCAGGGGACAAAGAACATACCCATTATTTAAAATACATAAAACAGGTATAACAAATTAAAATACAAAGGAGGTAATAAAATAAAATGTCAAGACAGTATAACGTCAAAATAAAAGCATAAAATTGAATTTAAATTTAGGGCCACCTGACAGCATTGACATATAATCAAGTTGAATAGGCTTTGCGACATACGTATGTTTTTAGTGCCCTTTTGAAAAATGTTGGCTCTTTAGTTCTGATTTCAGTAGGAAGGGAATTCCAAAATAAAAGGCTCGTTCAGTAGTCTCTTCAAGGTATGCTGCTCTAGCGGAGGGAATGTCAAGCAGGCTCTGGTTCGCTGACTGGCAGGTTATGACTGAGAGGGAAGGTGAAGGGGTATGAGTGAGGAAAGGGGATGAGATTGAGAGAAGGGAAGGTGATGAGGGTGGTAAGTGCTTGAGGGGAGGGAGGAGGTGAGTGAGGCAAAAGGAGTTGAGTGGCAGGGAGGGGGGTGAGTGACGGATGGAGTGAGAAGGGTGCATGTATATGATGGATGGAAAGGTGAGCGAGAAGGGTGCATGTATGTGAGGGATGGAGTGAGAAGGGTGCATGTGTGTGACGGAGTGAGAAAGGTGCATGTGTGTGAATGAACATGTGTGTGTTTATGAGAGCGAGAGAGGAGAAAGTTTGTGTGTTCCCTCCTTTCCTGCCCTTCCACTAATCCATGACAATCTGAGGGTGACTGGAAATCTAAAGTTCCTAGGTCTATTGAGGGGAACATTTTTTATCCTGACTGGTTTTAATAATTTTGTCTATTGGGTTTTTTTTTATATATTGAATTGATTTTGCAAAATGCTTAAAGTTGGTTTTATCCTTATTTATTAGATGATCTATTTGTCATTGTTGTGAAGTATTGTTTTTATTAGCATGATTTGCTATTATGATTGATTTATAGTAAATTGATTTTGTTTTATGAGGAATGCTGATGTTTCTGTTTTCGTAGGCCGGGGGATCGGGCATCCCCCGGTGGGCCCTCCAGTCACGTGGTCTGCCGTGCGTGGCCGTGACAGAGCCGCGCTCGGCAGACCACGTGATGTGTCCTGGGCCGGCCTGGGCGGCGAATACCCAGGCTAGTCTGACATCGTGAATCCGCCGCTGCTGGGCTGGGAGGGAGGGTGGGAAGCAAGGCTACTGGGAACTGGGAGGTTTGGTGGAGGAGAGGGGGATGGAGACTTGGTAAGGTAGGAGAGTGAGACCTCTGTTGCTTCTGTTTCTCTGAGATGGGAAGTGGGAGTATTAGATTTCCTCTGTCATTTCTATGAAATGTGCATCTGAATATTTTTATATTATTTCTCTGGTCTTATACTGCAGGTAGAGTCTGGCTTTTGGGGGTTTCCAATTCAGCTTTTGGCTCCATGTTTCTCTTTCTAATTTGGGGTCAGTTATTTTGTGTTTGGTGAGAGCACGGGCAATGTGCTGTAATAAGGCTGCAGTGATGTGTGCAGGTCTGGAGAGAAAGGACTAATCTGGAATGGTTTTTCCTTTCTTTTTCTTTCTTCTCCTAATGGACAGAAGTGGAAAAACTGGATAGTTTGGAAGAATTTATAAATTTTACATCAAAGTCTTTGACTCTTGGTCCTATTCTGTATCAGAAATATTTTTTTTTGTTTGCTTGCAGTACCACGGAAGGAAAGGGCAATGTTGAAGGCCTGTCTGCAGGCAGGGAAGCCTTTGCCCCATAGACTGTTCAAAATTTTCTGGGGTTTCGATTAGGGTGACTTTCTTGCCCTTAAGCATTTATACAAGGAGGATTTGGCGGGTGGGTGCCAGGGAGGCAACACAAATGCATTGGCTGCCGGGCACTGGAGACTCTTGCTATGTCTCTGACATACAGCCATGCAACAAAATGGCATTGGCCTCGGGGCTGGATGGTGCCAGTTTTGAACCTGGACCCTGCAGGGCAGGATCTTCTGGGAACCAGGGGAAAGGGGGGATGTTAATTTTTCTGATTTGGTTCCGAGGGGAAAGGGGGTAGTTATTTTATTTTTTATTTTTTTTTCTTTAATTATATGTTTATTTTGGTTCAGCAAAAGAAATAAACTGAAATATATGTTAAATGCACCACTATACAAATAAAATAAATAAAAAAAAAACCCTAGAATGAAAAAAAAAACAAAACGAAAAACATTTACCCTGCACGCTCCTCCTGCGCAACACCTTGGTACCAGGAATAACTTGTGCAGAATGGAAAACATGAACTAAAGAAAACAGAGGCTGTGAAATACTGAAGACAGAAAGAATTCACAGAACAGCCAATGCCTTTCACAGAAGCAAGAGTTTGCAAATCGACTTGCCACAGAAGTGGACCAGGTGAATTTTAGCTGATTCTCTTCCATGGAAATCCCATGCATCTGCGGCAAAACATCTGCTGCTTTTCTTTTTTATTCAAATGCTGCAGTTTGTAGCAAAGCACCACAAAGCAGTGGAAATATGCTGTGGATTTTGCTGCATAGGCAAATTCTCCTTTCATCCACGGCACAATCTTCCCTTGAAGTACAGCATTATTAATAAGTGAAATAATTGAAAACATTTGCTTGAATTCAAGAGGGATTATTGCTTAGAAAATGTTATGAATTATGTGCTTTGTAAAGGTTTAGTTTGGATTTCATAAATAAAGTCGTGTTAGTCTTAGCCACTGTACAATTTCCAAGTAGAGAGTGAGACTATCCAGTACACCTCTCAGGTGGTAATGCCTCGAAATGTGCTTGTTTTTATGCATACCATGAAAGGAATGAACCTCATTCCTAAACCAGGGTATGTTGGATATGATCTCAGTCTCTCAACTTTACTCCTATTGTCATTCGTAATATTGAGTCGTGCGGAAGAGAGCCTCCTTCTAGAGTTCATAAAGTGCAACGTGTACAGACAGCATGTCTAGATGAACCTGGAATCTTTCTGCCACATTTTCTTGGTCTCTGATTGCACCTTTTGGTACTTGAGGATCTTCTCTCTAGTCGCTTAATGCTGACATTTTTGTTAGCAATGTCGTTCTTGTGCTTTTCTCCTTTTTCACAACGTCCATATTTCTTGTCTCAAGCTCTCTAGCATTTGAAATATGAATGTCCCGGGCAATCACAATTTCTTCATTCTCTACAATTCTTTCAGGGTCGTGGTCCCGGTGCTTTTATGGTACAGTGATGTTATAGTGTATCATATTTTGATTGAAGTCCCCTTCTCTAGGAATTTCAAAATTAGAGTCCATTTGGGGGAAGTGGTTAGAGTCCAAGATGTTAGTAATAAAAGGAAAAAAAAATGTTATGACTACAGGCCACTTGAATTCCAGTTCCTAGAAGTAAGAATTTAAGATTGGGGTTAAATCCCCCCTTTGAAAATAAAATAAACATTTCTTAAAATAATTAAAAAAAAAAAAAAGTTTGAAAAGAAAAAAAAGAGTTTGTGAAGGGAAAGAGACTCTAGTGTAATTTTGTTTTAAAGGTGGAAGAAAGCACTTCTCAGTGAACTTCCACCACCTCATCATCATGATGAAAATTTGCAGCTTGTAATAAATGACCTAGAAAAGACTGAAGATTTGTGAGTGGAATTAGAAAACCTAGAAGTGAAGTTTTTTAGATGAAAAAGTAACAGTAAATGATGATGGACTGCAGGAAGTAGATCAGAGAAAGCAAAAATTAACTAATGCTGAGCTGAAAGATAGGTTAGAGAAGTCTAAACAGACTCAGTTAAATGACTCAAATGTTATGGCCGCCGACTGCAGCAGTCTGCGACCGGTATCGGTCACTTACCGGTGCGGACAGGCTGCTCCCGGAGCACTAGCAGCTAGGGGTGTGCATTCGTATTGACCGCATATGAAAAACGCTACGCATATTTTTTTTTTTTACTTAAAAAAGTGATGAGACATAAACGATCGGATTTCCAACATATCCAACATAGCTATGTTGGATATGTTGGAAATCGCGATTGTTGATCCAAAATTAAAAGTTAAACCCCTCACCTTTCTTAATCCCCCCCCAAAGACTTACCCCAACTCCCTGGTGAACTAGCGAGGAGTGAGGACGCCATTTCTGCAATCCTCTGCGAGGAGCACGTGACGTCGGCGCCACGTCGAGTGACGCGGCGTCACGTGATTCCCCGCGGGGTCGCTTCCGGGATCCTCATTCGGCCCAAAAGGAACTTTTGGCCAGCTTGGGGGGGTCAGGAGGCCCCCCCAAGCTGGCCAAAAGTTCCTTTTGGGCCGAACGGGCTGTTCCGGCGCGACCCCCGCGGGGAATCACGTGACGCCGCGTCACTCGACGTGGCGCCGACGTCACGTGATTCCCCGCGGGGTCGCTTCCGGGATCCTCGTTCGGCCCAAAAGGAACTTTTGGCCAGCTTGGGGGGATCAGGAGGCCCCCCCAAGCTGGCCAAAAGTTCCTTTTGGGCCGAACGGGCTGTTCCGGCGCGACCCCGCGGGGAATCACGTGATGTCGGCGCCACGTCGAGTGACGCGGCGTCACGTGATTCCCCGCGGGGTCGTGCCGGAACAGCCCGTTCGGCCCAAAAGGAACTTTTGGCCAGCTTGGGGGGGTCAGGAGGCCCCCCCAAGCTGGCCAAAAGTTCCTTTTGGGTCGAACGAGGATCCCGGAAGCGACCCCGCGGGGAATCACGTGACGCCGCGTCACTCCGACGTGACGCCGACGTCACGTGCTCCTTGCAAAGTTGGTCAGAAATGGCGTCCTGACCCCGCTGGGACCACCAGGGAGTTGTGGTAAGTCTGGGGGGGGGGGGGGGGGGGATTAAGGAGGGTGAGGGGTTTAAAGTTTTATTTGCACATATGGACATATACCCAACTCATTGAATTCTGTTTATGTCCATATTGACCGCAAATGGGACCCCCTTTGGACATATGGACATATGGACATAAACTTTTGCTCTGCACATCCCTACTAGCAGCTGCTGGCAGCTGTCCCCGACGTCTCTCTTTGCAGCAGTCTCAGCTGCCGCTGAGCCTGGCCGTGTCTCTGGCCGGCCTTCCTCCCTGATGTCAGCTCCTGCCCCGCCGGGCCTGCTAGAGCCACGCGTACACGTGCGCATGCTCGCTCTTCTTCATTTAAAGGGGCCACGACAGAAAATTGTTGCGGCCCCTCCCTGAGACTCCTCCTGGATTTTTCCTATTTAAGGCAAGGTCTGCTCCTCAGACCTTACCTTGGTTTCTTGACTCCTGGTGCTGTGCTCCTTCTGAGTTCCTGCTTCCGAGTTCCTGTTCCTGTGTCCTGTGCTCCGCTGCCTGCCCTCATCGGTCCTGCTCCTATCTTCCTGCCTGGTCCCAGCTCCCGTTCCTCTTCCCTTGGATGGATCTTCTGGCTTGACTCTGGACCAGCTTCCGACCACTCTTCTGGCTTTTTCTCTGGACCGACTTCCGATGACTCTGGCTTCTGATCCCGGACCGGCTTCCGACCTCTCTCAGGTTTCCGACCTCATTCTGAACATCGACCTTTCTACTGTCTTCACGGGGTCCACCTAAGACCAGCCGGCCCCACGCACCCAAAGGCTCAACCCGCGGGGACAGGGCTGGTATTGGTGCAGCTCCAGTCAGCTTCTGCATCTGTTCAGCCTCGCCTTCTGACGGCAGGGACCTGAGAGGGCCTACCCTCTCAGGTAGCGCCAACTCTACTGCGGACAAAGGATCCACCTCTCAGAAGCCTAACATCAAATACATCCTGGAATTCCCTGAGTTTACAAATTAGTCAGGTTGAAAATACTTGGGACACTAGGAGAAGAGGATTTAGAGGCAAATGATACATCCTCGGAGAAAACATTGGGCTCCTGGTCCCTGTGATTATTGTCAGAATGTGGACATTGTAAAGGAGATTGTCCTCTTAATAATTATTTTCCACCACCTCCTCCTCTCTAGAGACAGTTTGCGCTCTGCTATGTGAAAGTTTGCAGCTCTGCTATATGAATTAAGATACTGGAAGCTGTCAGGGATTTCTCACAATCTACTGATATGGTTATTCTGGCAATATTGTGAAAGCTCATTAAGTGCTTTAAGAGTAGAGAAAATAGCTTCCTATACCCATGCTTTTTTGAGAAATGAAATAGAATAGCTATTTCTACTAGAATTTCTTTTTATCCCAAGTAATGCTCTAGTTTAAACCTTTTTATGATTAAGCCATTTGAAATCTTTTTTGAGATTCTGATACAAGGATTTCTTGTTTCTGTATGTACAGATAAAACTTGTGTTGTATTTTCGGTTATCTATTGCACTGTTAGAATATAGGCTAAGACTCCAGAATTACTTCAGCTGCTAAACAACACGTGCAATAGTTTTGTTTTTGTTTTTTTATTCTTTTCAAAATTTGAAAATTTACCAGGAAAAACTCCTATACAGAAAATTCAATGTCATATAAAAAGAAAATTTTTAACAATAAGTAAATACATATTAAATCCACATGCTTTCAGACATTTAAATTATAAGAAAAAACAATGGCAATTGGGGGGCATTCATTCATCAATATATATTAATATAAGCATTTTTAAATGATAAGGTCACCAGGGATGCTTCCACTTCTTAAACTATGTCTCACCAAGCCTGTTAGAGTTATAATAGGGGAACGCCCTGCTAAGAATGTTCTCAACTGCTCCGGTTCAAGGAAAAACGTGCAATATTTTTTATTGTTGCGTGAGTGCCGCTCACCTGTAATTGCTAGATACATTTGTGTGGGCGTTAATTTGGAATATTCTCATAGGTCTATTGTAACTTATTCGCTAAGCTTCAATGTTTATCTTTTCCCTTTCCCTTAGGAATGTGTCATATAAATCTTAGAGTGCTGCACAGTGCTATGTTTATATTTGGGAAACAGTTTTCATATGACATAATTAGGTTTTACAAGGGCTACAAGTATAGTCTAACTTCTTACCTTGCTTTCAGCAGAATATCAGAGAATAATATATTTCTCTTATATTCTTCCTTGTTTTTGAATTAAAATGAATTATCTATAAACAATTACATGAAGACTTTATAAAAGGTTGTATTGATTTTACCTACTAGTATTTCAACAAAAATGTATGAATACTGCAACATTTATCAACATGCAAAGTTATATTATACTGTATGATGTCTATTCCTATAGTGTGAAAAGATCCAAGTAACCTCACCGTTGGGAAGTGCAGACACCTCTTGGGCTGGAGTAGGGCCAATGAGCTAGCAAGGTGAGGGAAGGGTGAAGGGTAAGAAGAGGTGGATATGGGGAGGGTTAGGATAATGGGGCTAGGGTAGGATATCGTAAGGAAGAAGGAGGAGCTTGGGTAAGACCTGACCACAGCCAATTTAAGAATAGGTCGGAGTCTCCCGAGCCCCTTTTCTCTCGTCAGATTGGCAGCCTAGCCCGCCTGCCCATCCACCCAAACAGGGATGGGTGAGAGACAACTTGTCAGTCCATCACAGCATAACAGGAGGTGACCAGCTGTGGCAGAATTTGTGCCACAAATGTAGCATAAGTGATGTGGTGAGAGTAGTTTGATCATTCTATTGTATGTGCTGCCCCAATTAGCTCTGATGCTAGTGATGCTATGAACATCACTCTTCGCTTCGATGGGGAAGGTCCAGGAGTTCAGTGATACAACTCCAGACCTGACTTTGACAGATTAGGATATAGGCTAATATTCTTTGGGAATGTAAGACTTTACTGCCTTGTCTAACTGAATTACTTGATTCTGTTTGCTGCGAGTAATGAAGAAAGGCTAGTCAACCAATTAGGCTGCTGTATTATAAAATTGTTTGTATAGCTATGGGTCAGTCACTTTAGGGCACATACCAAGGGCATATATTTTATTTATAAATTGCATATGTGGAACCATGTCAAAGACTACCAAAATCTAAGTACACTACTTGTTGGAGTCATTTTTTGTTACATTTTGCTGAGAATGTATATAGAGAGTATGTCACATGGATTCAGAGTTTTCACCCAGACTCAGACTAGTTTGAAGGCCACAGGCCAACCTCAGAGTGAACTCCTATTTACTGTCTTTCACTGTGAAATGTTTATGAACAGGCAAGAGTCTGTTTATTTAGTTATTCCACTAGGTGTATGTTGAGAAGCAGTTGTTATTAACTTATGCTAAAGCCTGAGAGAGAAAGTGAAGGCCACACAGCTGTGCCTTAAATTTGATAAGAAATCAGATGGAGGGAATATCACTGCTTTCAAAACATTTTTAGTGTATAAGGAGAGACAGAGAGAGGGATGGGGGGGGGGGGGGGGAGAGAGAGAGAGCACACTGGATGTGATGGTACAGGCTGATTCTTTGGAAACATGTAAGCTTTGTATATCTATGTAACAATTGCTATCATCTACCATTACTCTTCTGTGTAATCTGATTTTATTTTTGTTCTATCCTCCTATTGGTCAAATAAACTCACTTTCCTAAATACCTGGAACCATGATGTACTGAATCAAAGTTTGTGTGTGGCTCTTTGTGTTGGGAATTAACTCCTGGGTTCAAGTTCTCAGTAATTATGTTTGGCTATTTGTGCAGGTGATAAGCTCCTGGTTTCAATGCCCAGGTGTAATCCCAGTAATTGACTGTGTTTATATGGGATAAGACCCTCAGATAGCCACCAGTATAGACCTCAGTGAGATTAGCTCCCCCAGGGCAGAGCCCCTGGGCAGAATACTAGTGTGCACAGTCTGAACCCGTAACACTACTGTGATCGGATTCCCCAGTCTGTCACTGTATACCTTAGTTCCATTTCCCGTTTCATAAATATCTTGAGTTATCCATCCCCTTTATAACCAGCCATTTTGTGACTAAAGGTATAGGTAGACTCAGTGCAGAGCAGATATCAGAGATGCAGGATGTATATTTTTCTCCCTCCCTGTTGAAGCCTCCTTGCCTCACCAATTTCCCTTTTGGAGGGGGCTTCTCTGTGCACAACAGTGGATCCTAGGTATTTTAGTTTCAGTAAAGATGTAATTTTGGCCTGAATCCTTTTGGAACTTACGCTCCATCACTGAAGACTAGTGAGCCCATTCACTCCCTGATTGTGGCAAGCACCTGTGACAGGCTTGGCTGTATGAGGTATGTGAAGGCTGGAAGAACTCTACCACAGAAGGGACTGCATTTCACTCTATTCCTTTGAAGGAATAGAGTGAAATGCAGTCCCTATCTGGCTGGATTCAGAGTACAGGAGCTGAAAACCAGTGAGGCCATTCTCCCCATGAATGTAACAAGCACTGGTGACAGCAAATGTCCAGTCCAGGAAAGTTTTGTGGAAGATGTTAAGAACGGCCGTGGCGGGTCACAACCCAGGTCGGCAATAATCACTTACTCCGATGTCAGGCTTTTCTGAAGGTTCGGCGGGAGCTGGCAGCCTTTCCTCTTGCTTCCTTATGGCTGCTGCCGCGGCCAAGCCCGGCTGCGTGGTTCCTCTTGGCCGGGCTGGCTCCTCCCCCTCTGCTAAGAGCCGCACGTGCGGCTGAAGAAAATATTTAAAGGAGCCATGACAGGAAATTGTCATGGTTCCTTCTGGGACTCCGCCCTCTGGTTCCCGTATTTAAGGCAAGGTCTAAAACTCAGACCATGACTTGGTATTGAGGCTCGGTGCTTGGTTCCTCTGCTCCTAGATTCTGCTCTCCATCCCGTTTCTGCTTCTTCTCCTCGTTGGATCGACTCTTTGGCTCCCGATCCTCGGACTGGTGGTGGTGATTCTCTGGTTTTGACCTGGACTGGCTTTGGACCTTTCTCCTTCGTTGCTCCTGGATTAGCTTCGGACCATTCTCCCGTCTGCTCCTAGACTAGCTCTTGACCTCTCTCTGGACTTCGACACTTAGACCGGCTTTGGATTATCCTTCGACATATACTCCCAGACTGATCACGACCTGCTGGAGGCGCCATCCATCTGGAACCCACGACCTGCAGGAGGCGCCTGCATCCAGACCATCTTCACTCTTCAGGGAGTCTCCTAAGTCCCAGCGGCTGTGTCCCTATGGGATCCTCCTGGGGGGATCACCAGCTTCCAGGGTGAAGCTTTCATCTAAACATCTTCATCAGCAGGTCTTGCCATCCGACAATAGAGACCGAAGAGGGTTGACTTCCTTTTCGGTAGCACTGACTCTACCTCGGAACAGGGGTCCACCTTCTGATTCATAACAGAAGAAGGTATATCTCTTTTGTTGTGAGGGTTTTTGGCTACCCCTCCTCACTGGGAGTCTGGCTGAATCAGCAGGTTTCTAACCTCAAACTTTTCAACCCAAGGAGTCACCTTTCAGAAAAATAAAAGGAATCAAGTAAGAACCTGGAGACCCCATCCTGATCTCAAATAACAAAGGACCAAGATACAGTAGGTGTTCGGGAAGATGGTGGACTATCAAAGGATTTTTGAAATGCTAGAAGGGGACCCCTGACATAGGAAACCTAGTCAAGTCACTGGGAGAACTTTAGCGCACATTCCACAACACCATGGGAATCTCAATCAGTTTGCTGAAAGAAAGGACATTTGCCCAGAATGAGATACCTTACCTGTAACAAACTCAGATGTAACTGCACAATTATTTAAAAATGGACTTTAATTTGACTTTAAACTATTCAGTAAATTATTATGTAACACACAGTTCCTGGTTCTGCCTGTCTTTTTTCACAGCATCTCCCTCCCGGGGGGTGCCACAGCTTCCAACACATGCACAGGATTACACAACACTGTCTGGGCCATAGTTGAGAGTCCCCCCATAAAAAGAATCCCCCCACGGATCATTAGTCGAGCTTGGGATGGATTCAGCTTGCTGGAGCAGCCCCGTTTGGTTATATATTAGATATATGCACTAAGGGAATCACTAGTCCTGAAACAGGGATTACATTAAATTTAGTGTTCTCCCCCATCCAGCTCTATGGTCACCCAATCAAAGAAATTGATTGATTAGATTCCTCTGACAAGAATAATCTTTGGTAAAGTCATATGGCCTTGGATCTTGTAATCTATTGGAACCAAGAAACCTCCCTATCCTCTGTTTTAGCAGCAAGTCCATTAATTAGCTCACCACAGAGATCAGACTAACCAACCATCGTTCTCCTTATTTCCAATTTTGTGAATAGGGAATACATCTGCCGTCTCCAGTCCTCTGAAACTACTCCCAACTCTAAAGAAGCATTGAAAAGATTAGCCAGCAGAACTACCAGAATTTCTTCAAGTTCCTGAGGTTTCAAAATGGTGCCCTAGCAGAGGCTGAGCACAGCAAGACCTCTCGACAACCCATTGTATTTTTTTAATTTCCCTTGTACTTTTCATTTATTTTGAACCCTGCAATGGGTAAAAGGAAAGTGAAACCTAAGACCTATCCTGTGATACATTTGTGGTGTGCTTTCCATCTGAAACCAGGGAACAGTGGCCACTGGAGTATGTGGAGAGGGAAGCTGAGTTCTTGCATCTCCAAGACTGGAGCATTTTACTCAGCCTTGGTGAGATAATCCTGTCTATAGTTCCAATGGAGGGAAGGTCTTCCTACACTTCCCTTGACCTGGTGCCAGCTGATAACATCGTAGGATCGATGATGCCTTCAGGGAGAATCAAGTTTCTCCCTGCAGGCGCATGGTGGTTACAGTGGCTGGTTTGGGTATCGGATGGCAAAGAACTGCTCCTATGATGACTGGAACATCAACCACATTGGATTCCACAGGACTTCAGGTACTGGGCAGTTTGGGAATGTAGCAGAGTGTAAGGAGCAAATTTCACATGGAGATTCCTTTGGAATTTATGCAAGAAGAAATTTGGAAGGCAATTTTGGGGTTAGGAAAGACTGAGTGCCCACATTTCCTTAATGGTGGATAAGTCACAGGTTCTTGAAAGTAGAATGAGTGTTCAGGAGACACAACTGGATGAACTTAAGTTTTGTGTAGTAAGAGTGGAAAAACAAGTTGCTAAATCAGCAGGTGTTCAAGAGACTGTAATCAAAGACAATCTGTTTTTGTGGTCTAAAGTTGAAAATCTGGAGAATTTGATGAGGTGCTGCAATCTGTGCTCTGTTTCCCCGAGCTTCAGGCTATTTCTGCATTGGAAATATTCAAGCGTTAATTGGTGGAGATTTTAAAAGTTCAAACACAGTCAATCCTCTGGTAATTAGGGCATATTATCTTTCACCATATCAAAGAACTATCTCAGGCTGAACTTTCTCCAATTTCTGAAGTCAGCCTAGGTATAACAGCTTTTATAGAGACATTGGGTGAGAGGCTGGTAAACACTGCAACCTTAATTGTTTCTC
Organism: Rhinatrema bivittatum; assembly: GCF_901001135.1. Lineage (NCBI taxonomy): Eukaryota > Metazoa > Chordata > Amphibia > Gymnophiona > Rhinatrematidae > Rhinatrema > Rhinatrema bivittatum. Next base: position 372,165,855 of record NC_042617.1, read on the forward strand.
TTGTACTGGATCCTGATAGAGAATGGATATTGAGATTGTTTTTTAAGCATCATGAGAAAATGTTTTTGAAAATGAAAATTAGAGTTTTTCCTGATGTACCCAAAGTTACACAAAAAAGGCAGTGGCAGTTTTTTGTTAAGGTCAAGGTTTCTTTAATTGGGTACATTATTTGTGTTAAAGTTTGCATGCAAGTGTTTCAGCAGATATCAAAATATCTTTTCTTTTTAGATTGCTCAACTAAGTAATTTTTTATGTGACAAGACAGGTCAGCCAGAAGGTTCCGTGGCTCCGTTGCTGTCTCACTGAGTTACCTTTCTCACTCTCTTTATCACTATTCTATTTACCTCTTCTATGGTTTTAATTACTTTACTATGGTTTAAGGTCATCTAAGGTTTGTGGTATTGTACTCCTTATAATTGTGAGCTTTGTTATGTGAGTTGGCAAATGAAATGGTTTTTCTTTATTTGCTCATTGTTTGTTTAATGACCTTTTGTCCTTATTACTTTATGCTATCTCTGATTTATCTCTCAAGAAATGTTCTTTCAGTTGTGTTTGAAATACAGTTTAAATAAAGAGTTTAAAAAAAAACCTTTAAGTTCACTAATACCCTCATTTGTATTCCGTCTGGCCCCATTACTTTATCTACTTTAATTTTAGCTGGGTCTTCATGAACATACTTTTCTGAAAATCGATTGAGGTTTACCTCACTTCCAAACCTACTTGTCTTTGTTTTATGTGATCCTGTTCCTGGCCCTTCCACAGTGAACTCTGATCAGGAATGTTGTTAAGCAATTTCTCTTTTTCCTCATCAGCCTGCCTCAACATACCATATTTTCCAGTGTATAAGCCTCACTGTTGTATAAGTCACACCCCTGTTGAAACAGCCATTTTTACGAAAAAGTTTGTACACAAGTTGCACCTTTATATAAGATGCACCTGTTCATACAGAGAGTGATGTGTTTATGCTATGTCCTACACTATGCCTGGATATCACTGCCTAATCAGATTCGGAAAAATCTTAATCTTCCCTTTCACTCAGAAAGAGACAGCAGCTACATAAGGTGAGTATGCTAATCATGGTTATGGCACACAGGAGGATGAGGCGTACTAGGCGAGTGCTGAAAGTAAGTCTGCTTTGTGGCTGTTATTATTTGTGATAGTTGTGGGTGGATCCTTGGGCCGGTGGCAGATGACCACGCCCACGGGGGAAGATCCCGAGAGGGACCACCGGTCAGGCTCAGATTTGGGAGACAAACACACACAAGTTCTTTTATTAAACAGTTCTTGAGAACCACCAGAGGTGGCAGTAGTGAGCTGGAAGAATCCGGCTGGGCTGTAGTCCCTCAGGCACTGGAACAGCGATCCCAGAAAGGCTGAGCTGTAGAGAAACTGAGATAGTGAGTAGGCAGAGTATGCAGAGTTCAGGAACAGAACTTTGATGGTAACACTCACACTGTAGTCTCTTAGAATAGCCCAGGAGCTGGAATGAAGTAGGCCCTCGAGGAGCGAGTACCTGGTTCCAGAGAAAGCTCTGAGAGAGAGATGGTAACTCACTGGTGTTGTAGGCAGCGGTGACTTCCTGGCAGAAGTTATATTCAGTAGCAGGTCCGGGAACATGGGCCCTCGAGGAGCGAGTACCAGTTCCAGACTGCGACCTGAAAAGTAAAAGAGAGAGCGAGGCCCCCGAGGAGCAGGTACCCCTGGTAAAGTCCGAGGAGGCAGAGTATCAAGGTATGTAGAGAGCAAATCCCATCCGCAGCGATACCTGGAGGCAGCTAATAACTCGATTAGTTAGCAAAATGAAAGACCTTTAAATATCCGAAGATGATGATGTCATCTCAGCGGGATGCCCCTGAGGTTCGCGCCGCTGCTGGTACTTGAGTCAGGGCTGCCCTTAGGCCTCAGGAGAACATGGCGGAAGGCAGCGTCTAGCCAGTCCAGGAACGCTGGAGGAGTTTGGCCAGATAACGCTGCGGCAGCCAAACTTCCATCAACCCAAGTGGGAGTCACCAGAGAGGTAAGGAGGGTGGAATGGGGACGTCGGGCAGCGACGGTCGCAACTGTGGTGTTCAAGAGGCAGCATGCAGGGTTGCAGTCTTTGGTGTTACGGATGCTCTTACAGTAAAGAAACACTTTTCAGAGGCTACGTGCAGGGGAGAGAGAGAGGGAAGGAAAAGGAGGGGGAGAGAGACAATGTGACAAGGCAATAGCTAAAGCCAGAAGAATGCTTGGCTGCATAGAGAGAGGAATATCGAGTAAGAAAAGGGAAGTGATTATCCCCTTGTACAGGTCCTTGGTGAGGCCTCACCTGGAGTACTGTGTTCAGTTCTGGAGACCGTATCTCCGAAGAGACAGAGACAAGATGGAGGCGGTCCAGAGAAAGGCGACCAAAAAGGTGGAAGGTCTTCATCGAATGACTTATGAGGAGAGATTGAAGAATCTAAATATGTACACCCTGGAAGAAAGGAGGAGCAGGGGTGATATGATTCAAACTTTCAGATACTTGAAAGGTTTTAACGATCCAAAGACAATGACAAACCTTTTCCGTAGGAAAAAATCAGCAGAACCAGGGGTCACGATTTGAAGCTCCAGGGAGGAAGACTCAGAACCAATGTCAGGAAGTATTTCTTCATGGAGAGGGTGGTGGATGCCTGGAATGCCCTTCCGGAGGAAGTGGTGAAGACCAGAACTGTGAAGGACTTCAAAGGGGCGTGGGATAACACTGTGGATCCATGAAGTCAAGAGCACGTCAATGAAGAGTGGGTGGCTCGCCAGAATGATGGCTACTGCCTGGAGATAATACCCTTATTCAATAAACATACACACGTTTACTGCGACTCCAACATCGCTCTAAGCTTCAACGGCAAGAGGAAATGTGGAAAAAAGGATTTGCACTCACAAAGAGGGGAGTAGCTGGCTTGTTACGGCGGTTACTACCCCAAACCAAATAAGTCTGATACTTCACTTTCAATGCATATCCAGCATAGCTCTCTGCTTCAACGGCAGGGGAGAAGAAAAACTGATACTTCACTCGTATCCAGCATAGCTCTCTGCTTCAACGGCAGGGGAGAAGAAAAACTGATACTTCACGCGTATCCAGCATAGCTCTCTGCTTCAACGGCAGGGGAGAAGAAAAACTGATACTTCACGCGTATCCAGCATAGCTCTCTGCTTCAACGGCAGGGGAGAAGAAAAACAACCAATAAGGGCTGAATAACATAGTCTGGGTAAAACAAATAAGCATGGGTGTAGCTTGCTTATTGCGGCGGTTACTACCCCTAATTAATCAAGCTTGACATTTCACTTGGATGCAGCTCCATCACTGCTCTCTACATTAATGGTGGGGGTGGAAGGGAAATAGAACCAAAGGTTACTAAGAGCCAAGAGAAACAGATAAGTATGAGAAAAAAGTGTGAAGCTTGCTGGGCAGACTGGATGGGCCGTTTGGTCTTCTTCTGCCGTCATTTCTATGTTTCTATGTTCCTGATGATGTAGGGCGCATGCGCGCGCTCCAAATGATGTACCAGCAAGGGCGCGAACCTTGGGGGCGTCCCCCTGAACTGACGTCATCCGCTTCCAATATAAAAGGTCTCAGAAATTAATTGTTAATGGATCGAGTTAGCAAAGGGTTTCGCTACCTAAGCTACTCTGCCTCCTCGGACTTACCAGGGGTACCCGCTCCTTGGGGGCCTCACTCTCTTTTCTCTATTTCAGATTGCCAATAGGAACCGGTACTCACTCCTCGAGGGCCCATGTTCCTGAACACTCTGAAGATTCTCTACTGCCTGGAAGCTATCAGAGATACAGACAATTGTGAGTTACCATCGCTCTCTCAGAGCTTTCCCTGGAACCAGGTACTCGCTCCTCGAGGGCCTAACCCTTTCCAGCTACTGAGCTTTCTAAAGACCTTATGTGAGATCTGTCATACAGTTCTGGCTATGAACACAGCATATCCTATCTACTCACTATCTATAGTTTCTCTACAGCTCAGCACCCCTGGGATTACGGTTCCAATACCTGAGGGACTTCAGCCCTGCCGGGCATAGCAGCTCACTACTGCCACTTCTGGTGGTTCTACTAACCTGTCTAATAAAAGAATTATCTGTGTCTGTCTCCATACTCAAGCCTAGCCGGTGGTCCCTCTCAGGATATCCTCCTGGAGGCGCAGTCATCTGCCATTCGCCCAAGGATTCACCTATCTACATTCCTCTACAACTGAGTGTCCTCTCCAAGCACTCCGCTGGTAACAGATGGCTACTCCTTTCCTTTCAGGAGTCTTCAGCAACAGATTCATTAACAGTTTGTTACTAGTCCCTCTACAGGAGCTGAGCATATCGCTTTACTACTTCTCCTTCCAAAGGAGCAAATTCCTATAGATTGCCAACTCCGTACAGAGATTCATATCAGCTTGCTAACTCCACCTCCTTCAGGAGCTAGTACACAACAGATTGCTACTCCTAGCTCTAACACAGAGCTTTCCTAACAAGATTGCTAAATCCTCCCCTTCAAAGGAGTTTAACAGATTGCTAGCTCCTCCCTCCAGAAGAGCTCGCACATAACAAGATTGATAACTCCTCCCCTCTCAGGAGTCGAAGCATAAGAGATTGCTAACTCCCTAGCAGATCTCTAACACAGAAAGACTAGCACCAGCACACTGAGCAACCATGATAGTGGCCAGAACACCACAAGGAGTTGAGTGAGTCATCTGGTGTATGGCAGCAAGGCACAGAGGCAGAGGGTAGATACAGGCTGGCTACACCCAGGAAGAGTTCCCTTTCCTTTGTGCAGGAAAGGGCTCCCTAGAATGGTTTCGCCCCTAGAGTGGGGTGTTTCCGTTGGCATCTAGTGAGCTCTCGCTGGTCTTTTAAAATCTGGTGGAGTTAGCAGATATACAAACGAGAATTTTCAAGTCTGAGGCGGAGGAGGTTTCCATGTAAACAGCGGTTCAACATGGGTCAGAGGGTAGATACAGGCTGGCTATGCCCGGGGAGAGTTCCCTTTCCTTTGAGCCGGGAATGGCTCCCCGGAATGGGTTGGCCCCTAGAGTGGAGCACGAGCCTTCAAAACGTGGTGACCTGGAGGAGGTCTCACTGTGAACAGCCTATTTCTTAGTACATGGGTCAACAGGTACTAAGAGATAGGCTGCAACACCGGGGAGAGTTCCCTTTCCTTTGAGCCAGGAAGGGCTCCCTGGAATGGGTTGGCCACTAGAGTGGAGCATGAGCCTTCAAAGCGTGGCGACCTGGAGGAGGTCTCACTGTGAACAGCCTATTTCTTAGTACATGGGTCAACAGGTACTAAGAGATAGGCTGCAACACCGGGGAGAGTTCCCTTTCCTTTGAGCCGGGAAGGGTTCCCTGGAATGGGTTGGCCACTAGAGTGGAGCATGAGCCTTCAAAGCATGGCGACCTGGATGAGGTCTCAATGTGAACAGCCTATTTCTTAGTACATGGGTCAACATGTACTAAGAGATAGGCTGCAACACCGGGAAGCATTCCCTTTCTTTGAGCAGGAAAGGGCTTCCTTGGAATGGGTTCCCCCCCTAGAGTGGAGCACGAGACTTCAAAGCATGGCAACCTGGAGCAGGGTGCCACATGAACAGCGGTTCAACATAGGTCAACTGGTGCTAAGAGATAGGCTGCAACACCGGGGAGCGTTCCCTTTCTTTGAGCAGGAAAGGGCTTCCTTGGAATGGGTTGGCCCCTAGAGTGGAACACGAGCCTTCAAAGCATGGCGACCTGGAGCAGGGTCTCACTGTGAGCATGGTTTCACTGTGTTTGCCACAGTCTAATTACCTTGGAGATCTTTTCTCGTTCTGAACATGGGTCAACAGGTGCTAAGAGATAGGCTGCAACACCAGGGTGAGTTCCCTTTCTTTGAGCAGGAAAGGGCTTCCTTGGAATGGGTTGGCCCCTAGAGTGGAGCATGAGCCTTCAAAGCGTGGTGGCCTGGAGCAGGGTGCCATGTGAACAGCGGTTCAACATGGGTCAACTGGTGCTAAGAGATAGGCTGCATCACCGGGGAGTGTTCCCTTTGAGTAGGAAAGGGCTTCCTTGGAATGGGTTGGCCCCTAGAGTGTATAATGGTACAAATTGTTAGGATTTAAGCATTTGCAAACAGATCATGACTTCATAAGCAAGACGGAGGAAGTTCTCTTCTCTGCCCTGAAACTAAAGAAAACTGTTTTATTTAAGGATCCATGCTGTGAAGGATTACTAGTTTGAATTGCCAGAGACTGAGTTTCACCTTTGCAACAAGGGTTCAGCCGTTAGGACTGGACATAAGTAATGGACGGCCTGCGCCATCTTTAAAAATGGCGCGGGCCAATGGCATGGATACCATGTCACATGGTAAGGGCAAAGGGCCATTGGAGCCATTTTTATTAGTGGCAGCCGATGGCCTGAGAGCGGGAGATCGCTCCCAGGACCACCACTGGACCACCAGGTAATTTAAAATTTTTTTTTGGGGGGGGGGGGGAACCTAAGGGAGCTGTTTTGAAGTGTCGGGGTGGGTTTTTTGTTTATCGGCTTGGGCGCAGCCGATAAAAAAAACTCAATTGGGCCGCATGAAAAAATTTCACGATGTGAATCGGAACCGATTCCGGTTCCGATTCACATCTCTACTTTAGATTGCAACAGGTCCCTTTTTAACTTTAATGGGGACTGGCACTAATGCCTTTTGAAGTGCCTCCTCTGCCAGTCCCAATCATCCGACCACATCTAGCTTTCCCTGACATTATGGATTTAATGTCACTGCCTAGTGCCTACTGGCTGCCCACTGTCACAGTTCCTTGATATGCACTAATGTAATGTGTTTAGTGTGCACACACACAGCTTGCTGTAACTACAAAAGAGGCAGACTGGGGATTTCACTGCATAGACTGTCCCAATAATAAACTTGAGTCTGCTAAACTACCCAGTGCCCACTGTCTCAGTGTCTTGATATGCACTAACGTAATGTGTATGGTGTGCACACACACAGCTTGCTTGTAACTACATCAAGGCAGACTGGGGATTTCACTGCACAGACTGTCCCAATAATAAACTTGAGTCTGCTGAACTACCCAGTGCCCACTGTCACAGTGCCTTGCTATGCACTAATGTAATGTATGATGTGTGCACACACACAGCTTGCTTGTAACTACAAAAGAGGCAGACTGGGGATTTCACTGCACAGACTGTCCCAATAATAAACCTGAGTCTGCTAAACTACCCAGTGCCCACTGTCACAGAGCCTTGCTATGCACTAATGTAATGTGTGTGTTGTGCACACACATAGCTTGCTTCTAACTACAAAAGAGGCAGACTGGAGTTTTCACTGCACAGACTGTCCCAATAATAAACTTGAGTCTGCTAAACTACCCATTTCCCACTGTCACAGTGCCTTGCTATGCACTAATGTAATGTGTGTGTTGTGCACACACATAGCTTGCTTCTAACTACAAAAGAGGCAGACTGGAGTTTTCACTGCACAGACTGTCCCAATAATAAACTTGAGTCTGCTAAACTACCCAGTGCCCACTGTCACAGTTCCTTGCTATGCACTAATGTAATGTGTGTGGTGTGCACATACACAGCTTGCTAGTAACTACAAAAGAGGCAGACTGGGGATTTCACTGCACAGATTGTCCCAATAATAAACTTGAGTCTGCTAAACTACCCATTGCCCACTGTCACAGTGCCTTGCTATGCACTAATGTAATGTGTGTGTTGTGCACACACATAGCTTGCTTCTAACTACAAAAGAGGCAGACTGGAGTTTTCACTGCACAGACTGTCCCAATAATAAACTTGAGTCTGCCAAACTACCCAGTGCCCACTGTCATAGTGCCTTGCCTAGCCCAGAGGGTGAATTAAACAAAATGGCACTGCTAGCAGCTTCTTTCCCTAGCACAGAGAGACTGTCTCAGATCACCTAAATTAACTGCTTAAAAATCAAACAGGGCTAGCTGGCACTGCAGCTAAATAAAGAATAAATATCTTTTTCTCTTAAGTAACTAGCCTAGCTAACAATTCAATACAGATTTGAGACTAGCTCTGAGTGCAGCCCCCTTCCGCAGAGACCTCCTCTCCACACCACCCCTGCAAAGAAAGTGCGTGGCATGCACTTTCAACGGCAGGGGAGAAGAAAAAAACCCAACAAGGGCTGTACAACATAGTCTAGGTAAAACAAATAAGCATGGGTGTAGCTTGCTTATTGCGGCGGTTACTGCCCCTACTACCCCTAACTAATCAAGCTAGATATTTCACTTGGGTGCAGCTCCATCACTGCTCTCTACATTAATGGTAGGGGTGGAAGGGGAATAGAACAAAGAGCTAAGAGAAACAGATAAGTATGAGAGAAAAAATGTGTGAGGCTTGCTGGGCAGACTGGATGGGCCATTCGGTCTTCTTCTGCCGTCATTTCTATGTTTCTATGTTTCTATGTTTCTATGTGCTTAAGTAGATATAGTGCTGGGTCATCAGGAAAAGCATCACCGAGCACTGAATGACAGTGCGATTGGCTGTATTCAGTGCATTTCAAAAAATGTTATCGCTGATACTTTGTATCTGTACCAACCTGTCTGACGCACTCTGACAGGGCTGTGAGGTCACTGATGACTCACAGGAAAGGGCTGGTTTTTGGCTCCGAATACACCCAAATGGCGTCCTCTGATTGCAAATGGCGGCAAAGAAAAGCACGCGGCACCAAACGTATGGAATGGATGATACGTTATATTCGTGGGGAGTCGCGATACGTTTCGCTTCCCCACAAATACAACGAATAGGTACATATACGTTGCGGATTGCCAATACGTCAAAAACGAATGCACACCTCTACCGTATAGCCCTAGTTCCCAGCCCTTGGTTTCCAGCTTAGTGGGAGATACCATTCTTAATAGCACCTCCCCTAAAGGCTTGCTGCAAATGATTAACTCCTTATTGTACAAGGAGGGAGCTATCATAGAGAGTGGTGTGGACTTTTTGGTTTGACTTTTGGAGAGTGAGGAGCTGTTTTGATTGCTTCTGCTTTAAGAGAGGTGCTTCTGGCCTAGCTCACATTTTTTGGAGGCAAGATTCCTTATAGTGCATCCTGGCCTGTCAAGGATCTATTACCAGTTTTGGTAAAGAGACTTATTAGCAATTAAGATTTTTGCATTTTTGACTGAGGTGTGCACCTGGTAATGGAGGCCTGACATCCCTGGATCTGGTAGCTAGAAGCAGGACAATCTGCTGTGTCCCTTTCACTATCAGGGAAGGGTTAGTGGAGAATAATCTCCTTAGAGGAATTGTGGAATTTAAAAGTGTTTTACCCTGGTTTTTTTTTGTTGTTGTTGTTGTTATGAAGAAGTTTTAGCATCCTTCCTCACACTGAAGTTGAGTTTTGTTCATCCTGCTCCTTCCAGTGTCAGGCCTTTCCCCAAAGAACGTTCAGCTAGAGCATTACAGAGTGCAAAATACAGAGAGAAGATACAAGATACTTAGAGACTCACTACCAGATCTCAACCCTTTGGGACACAGCCTAAGGTGTTGAAACTGGACCCTCATGGACCTTAGAAAGGATTATTGGGATTAAGGGGATTCCCCTTTTATCTAGAATTTCCCTTCCCAACTGGGACAATTTATCCACTTAATCCAGGAGGGGTAAGCCCTATCCCAGGAGCCTGAGTAAAGGACACATACTGAGAGAAAGAGAGAGATTGAGAGTAAAGGAAGTTCGCTGAAAGAAACCAGTTTGAGCATAGTTGTAACTTGAAACAATTTTGCAGTGACTGGACTTTATTTATTCTGAAGAAATCATAGTAAAATTTAAATTTGAACACCAAAAATGTGCCCTGTCGTTCCCTGTGACACCATCACTGTGAGAAGGCACAGTAGCATGCAAAAGGAGGGGATCCCACTTACATGCCTGGGCCCTGAAGGACATCCTTCCCCCAGGGCAGCAAGGACTGTGAGAGTGAATAATTTGGAGTTAGCCCAGGGTTGTACTGTTTGTCTTTTTATGGCCCTGCTAGAATTCAGCCCATCCACTGAAATGGGGTTAGACCTACCATTCCTTTGTTAATATATATATATATATATATATATATATATATATATATATATATAGTGCCACTTTTCCCTTTCTTCTTACCCAGTTCTTATTGAATAGGTTATAGCCCTGCATAACTATATCCCAGTAATGCCTTTCCTGCTTAGTATACATATTTAGATCTTTAAGTCTGTCCCCATATGTTTTAGAACAAAGACCACAGACCATTTTAGTAGCCACTCACTGTACCGACATCATCTGGTTTATATCCTTTTGAACATGTGGTCTCCAGATTTGTACATAATATTCCAAATGAGGTCTCATCTCCTTTTTTTCTGCTGACCATTCCTCTCCCTATACACCCAAGCATCTTTCTGCCTTTAGCCGTCACCTTATCCACCTGTTTGGTTTCCTTGAGTCATCAGGATATTATATCCCCAGGATCTCGCTCTTGACTCATGCTTGAATTTCACACCCTACACTGTTCTGCTTCCATGTTTTTTTTTTCAGACCAAATGTAAGACTCTGCATGTTTTTAGCATTAAATCTTAGCTTCCAATCTCTAGACCATTTCTTAAACTGTGCTAGATCCTTCCTCATGTTTTCCGCACCTTCCCGAGTGTCAATCCTGGTATCATCTGCAAAACTTTAAACCTTTTCCAATAGTCCTTCTGAATATCTCTTATGAAAAGGTTTTTAAAAACCAGACTGAGAAGCAATCTCTGTGGCTCACCACCCATAATACCTCACTCCTCAGAGTGAACTCCATTCACCTCTACACTTCGTCATGTCCCACTCAACCAGTTTCTAATCCAGTCAGTCATTTTAGGGTCCATAGCAAGGGTAATCAGTTTATTTATTAGTGTCACTTATGCAGAACCATATCAAAAGCCTTATGGACATCCAAGTACACTTCTTCTAGCAGTTTCCCCTGATCTGACTATCTGGTCATCTAATCAAAAAAAATTAATCAGATTTGTCTGACAAGTACAATCTCTGGTACAATGCTGCCTTGGACTTTGTAATCAACTGAATTCTAGAAACTGCACTATTCATTTATTTATCAAATTTATATACTGCATAGCAACATTGCTAGGTGGTTTACAATAGGGATGTGAATCGTTTTTTGATGATTTAAAACAATCGTCAGATATATTTTAAATAGTCAAAAATCGTTAGAGCCGCGATACAATAGCAATTCCCCCGATTTATCATCAAAAAATCATAAATCGGGGAGGGCGGGAAAACCAGCACACCAAAACAACCCTAAAACCCACCCCGACCCTTTAAAACAAATCCCCCACCCTCCCGAACCCTCCCGAACCCCCCCAAAATGTTTTAAATTACCTGGGGTCCAGTGGGGGGATCCCGGCGCGATCTCCTGCTCTCGGGCCACGGCTGCGTTAATAGAAATGGCGCCGGTGGCCCTTTGCTCTTACCATATGACAGGGCAAAGGTAGCGCCGGCGCCATTTTGGTTCCTGTCACCCGGCGTCACGAGTGCAGGAGATCGCTCCTGGACCCCCAGGGACTTTTGGCCAGCTTGGGGAGGCCTCCTGACCCCCACAAGACTTGCCAAAAGTCCAGCGGGGGTCCGGGAGCGACCTCCTGCAGTCGGGCCGTATTGCCAATATTCAAAATGGCGCCGGCACTACTTTTGCCCTCACTAGGAATGTCATAGTGAGGGCAAAAGTAGCGCCGGCGCCATTTTGAATATTGGCAATACGGCCCGAGTGCAGGGGTGCTTAGAGGGGTGGGGGGTCCTCACTAGGCCCCAATGATTATTTTAAGACATATGGGAGAGGGGGACTAAACCCCTCAATGAGTTTTTTACACTATTGGGAGGGGGACATAATTTTTGTAAAGGGGGTCACCGCGCATGACATTCAATGTATTTTTTATATTTTTGGGGGTCGGGGCTGCCTTGAGTGGCAGCCCTGGGTTGAACCAGGGGTCAGCCCTGACCCCTGCTCAACTTCTTATTTTTCCTGGAAATTTTTTTTTTTACAGCATGGGCCCTTTAAATGTAATGTGGGCGCGCATGTTATAAAATTGGTGGGCCGCATGCACATACAAATTGGATTTTGTAATCGGTGTGTATGTGTGGGCGGCGCACGCAAGGTGGGGGTAGACCAGCAAATTTCGCGCGGCAACACATCCCGGCCTTCTCCAGTTCCCTACCCCCTTTCCTAACCTCCCTTCCCCTTCTCCTCTCCTCCCCAACTCTTAAATCCTATCTTTTTTCATTTTTCTTTTTGTCTTCCAACTTACTTCAGGGCCTCACTGTATGTGTTTATCCCATGCTTTCTTGAATTCAGATACTGTCTTTGTATCCACCACATCCACTAGGTGGCTTTTCCATGCATTCATCATTCTCTCTATGAAGAAATATTTCCTGAGTTTACCCCCTTTCATCTTCATCTCATGACCCAAATTATAGAGCCTCCTTTCATTTGAAAGAGGCCACCTTCTGTGCATGGAAACCTTGGAGGTATTTAAATGTCTTTCTCACTCCACATCCTGCCTTTCCTCTAGGGTGTACATGTTTAGATCTTTTAGTCTATTTCCATATGCTTTAGAACGAAGACCACTTGTCATTTTAGTAGCCACCCTCTGGACTGGCTCCATTCTATCCCACTCATTTTATAAACTTCTATCATATCCTCTCTCAGTTGTCTCTCAAGTTGAAAAGCCCTAAACTGTTTAGTCTTTTTTTCATAAAGGAGCTGTTGCTTCCCCTTTTTTATCTGTGTTTCCCTTCTTTGTACTTTTTCTAATTCTGCAATGTCTTTTTTGAGATAGGGTGACCAGAGTTACAAGCAGTACTCAAGATCGCACCATGGATGTGTACGGAGGCATTATGATATTCTCCATTTTGTTCTCCATTCATCGCCACATAATTCCCAACATTCTATTTACTTTTTTTGACCACTTGTGCACATTGAGCTGAGAATTTCAAAGTATTGTCCACAAGAACTCCAAGATCCTTCTCCTGGGTGCTGATTTTCAATACAGAAGCCAGCATTGTGAACCCGTACTTGGAATTATTTTTTCTTATGTGCATCCCTGCCCATATTAAATTTCATCTGCCATTTAGATGCCCAGCTTTTTAGTCTTGCTAGGTCCTAGTAATCTGCTGCTATTATAATGACTTTGAATAACTTTGTGGCATCTGCAAATCTGATCACCTCTCTCATTTGCTCCTTTTTCCAAATCATTAATGATCAAGTTAAACAGCATTAGTCCCAGTTCAGATCCCTAGGACACTTCACTATTGGCCTTTTGGCATTCGGAAAGTATGAACTGGAAACTATTGTTTTTCTGAATCAACTCTAATCTGAGAAGACACCAGTTTTGTTATAGATGTCTAGCTAATTAAATATGAACATATTTCCAGTCATTATGCTGAATAAAGCCATCTAGATTCATTGGCTTGTTTGCCTGTTCAGCTGGCTAGTTGAACTTCTTCATAAGAAAATCCACAAGCATTTATGGCCTAAATTACAGTACACATCCCACAATATTATATTTTTATGGTGCCCATTCAGATTTGAAAACTCAGTGAGAGAGAAGCCCTACAATTTGACATGCACAAATAGCTTCTTTCTGAGATTTGTTTTCCAGATAAAATGCAGTGGTTACTGCATATCCTCTCCATTTCTATTGCTTTTTTCTGTTTTGATTATATACACTAGTAGGCTATTGCCTAAAAATTCTGGGTTGGTACAACAAGATTGCATGAGGTCAAAATTTTGTGGGATGCCAAGCTCCTGCTGGCTGACAGGCCCCTGGTGAGTGGCCAGAAAGGCAATGCCTCCTGACGCTGAGGAATTGCAGAGGTGTAAATCTGCCTAACCTGGGTTGTACAGAAAAGTAGTGGCTCATACATTACTTTGCTTAGCTTCAAAGCATTTGTCACTTATGAACACTGCCAATATGCATCATTCATACTGTACAGGATCTTTCATTCAATCTGCAAAACAAATAAAATATTTAATGTAAGTCTGGTTTGACCCTATTCATTTTTTTAGTTAACTGTTCCCAGCTACTCTCCATGTATTTATTTTTCTTACAGTGTTTTTTTTTTCTAGAAAGAAAGGTGCTGGTCATTGTTGGTGGGGGGGCAGAAGCAGAGAAATTATCCCACTCTCTGTACCTGGATGAAGAGTTCATTCACAGCAAATCCTCCCTGCTTCCCATAGGCAGGAAACATAAGATAGAAATACCCCCTCTATGTCAGAGTCAGCAGGATTTGAACTCATGGCCCAGGGGAGTGCTGGACCACAGACCTACCACATTGGTACAGAGCTTACTGGTGTTCTGGGAAGCTTTAGTATTTTTATTCTGTTTTCCTGGGCATTCACACACTCCTGTAGGCTCCCTATTGGACCAGCATTGTGTGCCCCAAACTGAGGGCTGTATGCAAAGAGTTCTCGCCTGACACACTTTTTCTGTTCCCACAGCCCTCTCAGCATCTGCCCTGTGGAAGCACTATCCATCCATGTGACTCCTCATTTCCCGTAACTATGTTCCTGCATTCTTGCATAGTAATTGTGTTCCTGCTTGATAAACCTTCCTGTTAAACAGTGAGTCCAGTTTTTGCGTTCTGTTTATGTCAATGTCCAGTGTCCTGCCTCACACTTCTCCCTTAATTCTTCTCCGGCCCTGGACTCCATCAGCTTTGCCTCTCCAAGCATGCACCTTCCTTCCAGGATGGCCCCCTCATTGCTGAGCCTATATACTCCCTGACATTTTGGACCAGCCCAAACCAGAGGCAAGAAAAGTATAGATCCTTCAAAAAAGATTTATTGCGGGTTATTTTCTTCTGTCTCTTCAAGAACAAGATCTGTACAGAAGTGTCTGTTCTGCTAGGCCTCTAGAATATGATCATCAGCCATGGAGAGCTGAAGAACATTATAGCTCAGGTCATGCATGAGCCCATGCTGGTGCTTCAATTTACTGAGACATCTCTTGCTCACAGCAACATACTCCACTCCAGGCTGCACCTGCAGCATCATCCAAGACTCCGCTCCAGGTCTAAAGTTATGCAGCTAACAGCCAGATATACTCAATATTCGGCTAAGTTAGCCAGATAATGGGACCCCTCCCCAGAATGCCCCCAAAATGCCCCCTTTTATATCCAGCTAAATTATATCCGGATAACAACATATCTGACTATAATTTAGCCGGATAATAGGCTCAATATGCCATTTAACCCATTTAGACGGATAAGTTGTGAGTTATCCGTCTAAATGGCTTTTGAAAATGTAGCCCTAAGTGATTGATTCATTTCATTTGGAACCAGAAAGGGGGCTATGGGAAAATAGCTGTTCAGAAAAGTTGATGAATTGAAAGCAAACCATGTGATTCAAAGTTTAGGAAGAGACAGGGTTGGAGACTGAATAGTTCTATAAGGAACCTTTGGTTTCCTTACCAGAAGGACTGAACCAAAAATCTGGGGCAGTAGGGAAAAAGCAGTGAAGCAAAAGTTTGGGTATTACTCCTCTATGTGGGAGAAGCAGATGGTGTGTTCAAGCCTTTAAACCCCTGCCACCATCTTAGGGTGTGGATTTTAGTTGGACTTTTTAGTTAGCTTTCTAAAAGGGCAGCATATCCCATGCTTAATACTTTGTTTAATTTTCTGGGTTAAGAAGTAGGGATGTGAATCGTGTGCCCGATCGTCTTAATGATCGGGTTCGGCTAGAGGGAGAAAAAAATCTGATCGGTGGTGATGTGAATCGGAATCGGTTCCGATTCACATTGTTAATTTTTTTTTAGTGAGGCCCGACCCTTTAAAATTGACCCCTTAACTTCCCCCACCCTCCCGAACCCCCCCAAAACATTTTACGAGTACCTGGTGGTCCAGTGGGGGCGCAGGGACCGCACCCCCACTGGACCACCAAGATGGCCACTGGATGGCCACTGGATGACCACTGCCATCTTTAAAGATGGCGCCGGCCATCCAGTTCTCCTACCATGTGACAGGGGCCGGCCAATGGCACGGATACCCTGTCATATGGTAAGGGCAAAGGGCCATCGGCGCCATCTTTATGAGTGGCAGCTGACGGCCTGAGAATGGGAGATCGCTCCCGGGACCACCACTAGACCACCAGGTAATTTTAAAATGTTTTGGGGGGCTCGGGAGGGTGGGGGAAGCTAAGGGGTCATTTTTAAAGGGTTGGGTGGATTTTTTTTTTATCGGGCCATCGGTGCCATTTTTGAGTGGCAGCCAAAATGGCGCCGATGGCCCGAGAGCGGGAGATCGGTCCCCGCGCCCCCATTGGACCACCAGGTATTCGTAAAAAGTTTTGGGGGGGTTCGGGAGGGTGGGGGAAGGTAAGGGATTAGTTTTATAGGGTCGGGGTGGGTTTAGGGGTTGTTTTGGTGTGCCGGTTTTCCTGCCTTCCCCCCTCCCCTGATTTACGATTTTTCACGATAAATCGGGGGAATTTCTATTGTATCGCGACTCTTAACGATTTTTGATGATTTAAAAAATATCTGACGATTTTTTTAAATCGTCAAAAAACGATTCACATCCCTATTAAGAAGACTCTGGGATGTCTCTAAACAGAGACTGAGAAAAGTAGGAGACAGAGTTCCTGTTCCCTGAAGTTATTTGTCAGAGAAGGAAATTCTTTTTCCACCTTTTCTACTGCTTGTTGAGTTGTTTTTGAAACATGTTTTTTATGTTTACTGAGTACCCAAGGATCAAGAAGTTCAGTTGAAGTGGATTGGAGGAGCACTGCCTTTCCTTTTGAAAGGACTGGGAGAAGAAGTGGTATTATCAAGGAAGAATGGACTCCTTTCTATTCCCTGGGAGAAGAAGCTGAGGTGTGGTGTTAATGTTCTGTATACATTCAAGGAGAAGCACCAGAAAAATGTAGGTATTCTAAGGTGTCCAACCGGTGCCACAAAGTGAAGAGTGAAGAAGAGTGAGGACTATGGGACAAGTATGAGAACTGGGACTTTGGTGTGATTTAGGGAAATACTTTGGTATAAACTTTTTCCTTCCCATCCCTAAGGGAGGACTTGAAGAGTAACTGGGACAGTGTAACTGGGAACAACTGGAGAGAAGAGAGGAGTTAATTTAATTAGAGAATTAGCTGAAGTAATTAGGGAACTGGTTAATAGAGAAAGTATGGTCACAAATGTATTGTTTCAGTCAGTGAAGATCAATTGGACTATTGTTCAATTTAAGTTGAAAAGAATCATCAATTCACTTTTACAAGCTATCAGTAAAATTGAGTTGGAACTTATACAGCCTCCAGCGTGATTATCGCTGTTGTCTATGTGGGAGATCATCTGACACAACCGGTGTGTACAACACAAAGGGCCTTGAAGTGAAGCTTCCCCCACAGAGGGTCCTGGATTCTCAGATGGTTTGGTGAAGTGTTAAGAACTGGTGCAAACAAAGATATGGGCCTCTGGGGTTCAAATTAGAATTTCTCCGCACAAAGATTATAGTTCAATTGGGCAATAACAAATGCATAGAAGGTGTTTGGGACCTATTTGACTCCAAACCATCATCAGTCTCATTACAGCATAGACAAGTCTCATTATTCGTTTTCCAACATGCAAATGGGCAGATTAAAAAAATGTGCGCCCGATTTTATGACATGCGCTCGCAGCCGCGCACATGTTATAAAATCAGGGGTCGGTGTAACTTGTGCGCGCGATCCCCGGCACAGCCACTGTGCCAGAGTCCTCGGCCACGCCTCCTGGCCCGCCCCCGGACTGCCCCACCCCACCCCGGACCACCCCATCACGCCCC
This sequence comes from Rhinatrema bivittatum, assembly GCF_901001135.1. Lineage (NCBI taxonomy): Eukaryota > Metazoa > Chordata > Amphibia > Gymnophiona > Rhinatrematidae > Rhinatrema > Rhinatrema bivittatum. The sequence continues at coordinate 372,183,636 of NC_042617.1, forward strand.
CAGACCATCCATCCTGCCCCCTGCCCGCCCATTCAGAAAAGCCCTGGGACTTACATGCGTCCCGGGGCTTTACGCGCTTCACCGGGCCTTTTGAAAATAGGCCCAGCGTGCGTAAATCCACCTGGATTTACGCACATAGGGCTTTTAAAATCTGCCCCAAAGTCTCTAAAATGACAGAATAAGGAGGAAAGAAAGTGGAAAATGTAGTGAGCATGCATGGAGTGAGATGTCAGTAAGATCCAATTTAATATGTGTACATAATAACCCTCCATAAAGTTGACTAATGCATGCATGTATCTCACTTATGAAAATACTTTCTTGTGTGTATATGTCCATGCACCAGTTCACCAAGACCTACATCTGTTGACCCAGACCTTCAGCAATTCATGCACATTCTCCACAACATTTCCATGTGCCAGTGATAGTACACAAATACTTCTGCCCTTCTGAAAATGTGCTTACCGTGCAAGGCTACTACTAGAACTATAGTCAAGCAATTTAGCCATGTGACATTTCTGGTTTCAGAATGTCTACAATGAATATGAATGAGATAGCCTTGCATGCACCATCCCCATTGTACTGGTGCCTATGGCTGGCTACTATGCTGCTGAAAGCAGCTGAATATCCATTGTAAGTTAACTGTATAAGTCTAAGCTAAATATGTTTGAACATCTGCCTATTAGTTTTAAACTTTTATTTTCATTGTGCTCCTGGTCCTCAGAAGTGCCAAATGTTCCCATCATGCCATTGGCTGTAGCTATCTTTCCTGCAATTCTATGATTTCTTTACCTTTGGGTTTGCCAAGGGGCATAACTTCCCCCCATTTCTCCCACCCCAGGAACCTTATAGCAATTGTAGGAGCTGTTTAGTTGCTACCAATCCTGCTTGCCACCTTATTTTGTGTTCTGAGGTGGCAGTTTCAGCAGCACCATGACTTGGTTCTCACTTCCAGGTTCATAGTGACAGCTGATGTCATTGGTAGGGATGTGAATCGGGCTTCGGACGATTGAAAATATCATTGATATTTTCAAAATCGTCAGAAATCGGGGGCTCCCCCAAAACGATAGGAAAACCCCACGATATTGATCATGGGGGTACCCTTATCATTTTGGGGGAGGGCGGGAAAAACGGCACACAAATATAACCCCTAAACCCACCCCGACCCTTTAAAAGTAACCCATTAGCATCCCCCTCCCGACCCCCCCAAAAACTTTTTACAGGTACCTGGTGGTCCAGTGGGGGTTCCGGGAGTGATCTCCCGCGATCTCCCACTCCGGGCCGTCGGCTGCCACTAATCAAAATGGTGCCGATGGCCCTTTGCCCTTACCATGTGACAGGGTATCCGTGCCATTGGCCGGATCCTGTCACATGGTAGGAGCACTGGATGGCCGGTGCCATCTTGTGCTCCTACCATGTGACAGGGGCTGACCAATGGCACCGGTAGCCCCTGTGACATAGTAAGAGCAAAGGCTATCGGCGCCATTTTGATTACTGGCAGCCGATGACCCGAGTGCAGGAGATCGCTCCCGGACCTCCGCTGGACCACCAGGGCTTTTGGCAAGTCTTGGGTGACCCTCCTGACCCCCACAAGACTTGCCAAAAGTCCAGCGGGGGTCCGGGAGTGACCTCCTGCACTCGGACCGTCGGCTGCCAGTATTCAAAATGGCACTGATAGCCTTTGCCTTACTATGTCACAGGGGCTATCGGTGCCATTGGTCAGCCCCTGTCACATGGTAGGAGCACAAGATGGCCCCGGCCATCCAGTGCTCCTACCATGTGACAGAATCCGGCCAATGGCACAGATACCCTGTCACATGGTAAGGGCAAAGGGCCATCGGCGCCATTTTGATTAGTGGCAGCAGATGGCCCGGGAGCAGGAGGACGGCCCAGAGTGGGAGATCACTCCCGGGACCCCCACTGGACCACCAGGTACCTGTAAAACGTTTTTGGGGGGGTCGGGAGGGTGGGGGAAGCTAAGGGGTTACTTTTAAAGGGTCAGGGTGGGTTTTTTGTTTATTGGCTGGGGCGCAGCCGATAAACAAAACCACAATTGGGCCCGATTGAAAAAAACCCACTTGTGAATCGGAACCGGAATCCAAACCGATTCCGGTTCCGATTCACATCTCTAGTCATTGGTGCATGCCCCACAGCTTGCTATCATCACGCACAATGGCAGCGGGAGCCATCTTGCACTGCTCCTGCTGCTTCAATCTGCCCTCCTCTCTCAATAACAGTACATGAAATGCCTCCTGCTATTTTTCTCTGATGACCAGACTGAGCCTTTTCTTGCTATGGTCCCTGTTGGCTACCTGTGATGTGACAGAGCAGAGAGCAAGAAAAAACAACAACACATGGGCAATATTTCCCCCAGACCAGCCTCCCACTGCCAACCAAGGCCCCCAGAAGACCAGCCCTGTACCTCTGGTTTCCCTGTGGCATTGACAACCAATGGGCACCCAGAGCACCCCCAAGGTTAAATTTTTTTTCTTCTCATTGCATTAACTTTTCAAGATAGTATTGCCTGTCTTCTTCTTTCTGTGATCTCTTGTAGTTTATAAATGATAACCCTCCTGCCATGGAGAGGGGGCGGATCCAAGATGGCCACCGGATGAGTTGCTGTGCCTGAGCGTCCTCGGTTAAACTTTAAAAAGTATTTTCCTGCGAAAATGTACCTTGCATATGGGAAGGAAACGCAAGCTGAGAACGCCTTACCCCACAGAAGCCTCAGCGAGTACCCCGACTGGTCCGATGGACGCCCATGTCACGCGCTGTGGCAGAGCAGCGGGAGACCAGCCGCTGCAGAGAGGAGGAGGAGAAGTTGAGCTCCCCTCACTGCTTGGCTCTTTTTCACTGCTGAGTCCCGCGGAGAGGACCCCACCACTTAATCCAGCTGCCGGGAGAGACGTGCTGATAATGGGGGAGGAAATCCGCGACCAAAGAGTGCAGGATTTCTTGCTGGCGGGGCCCGGAGCAGTGCCAGTGGCAGCTTCTAGCTCCTTGGAAGATCAAGGGCAAGGCGGTGAGGAAAGAAGAGCCTCAGGAGAAGAATCTTCGGCAGTTGCTGGTTTCCTACCTACGATAGAAATTTCACCAATGGTAAGACTGCAAGTCTTTTCTTTTGAAACATTCAGGTCGATCCAGTAAGGCCGCGGTAGAAACAGTGCGGCAGTGTCAGGCGCACCCTTCCTCCCCGCACCCACAGTTCTCTTCACTAACTCCCCGATACTCTCCTCTAATCGCATGCAAATGCATGCCGCGGCTTTAAAGCGGTAGGGAAGGGTTATGGCCGCGTAACCCATTTTACTGTATAGGCGCTTAATACAGCGCCTATACAGTAACCAGGGTGCGACGGTACCTGTCATTTCAAATGTCATTTCAAATGGCATTTGGAATGACAGGAACCAGGAAGTGTAAAAAAACACGAAAAGTCTTTGTTGCTTCGTCGCTGTGTCTCTCCTCCCGGAGCAGGGCGCGAAAGCAGCCTTGCTCCGGGAGGAGGTGAGGCACAGCGGCGAAGACAGACGGGAGAGGAGAAAAAGCAGAGCCGAGCAAAGCAAAAGCGTGCAGCAAGCCGGCGAAATAGACCTGCGAGCAGAGGCAATAGCAGCGGTTCGGTAAGCCTGGCACCCTCCTTGATGTAGTACGTTCCGGATGCCCCCCCCCCCTCCCCAGCGCGCCCGCCACTACCCCTTTCATCAGCTGCATCCACTGCGACCCGGCAGTCCCATGAGGCCTACAGATCCCAAAAGTAAGTCGCTTTAAGGCTGGAGAAATTATTTTATGCAATGTGTGATGTCGCTTTTTGAAAAAAAAAAAATTGCTTTGGTTTTCGTCGCCGCCGCCTATCTGCCCGATCGGGGGGGGGGGGGGGGGGGTAGAGTCGGCGGGCCAGTGCGGGGGCGCGGGAGCCGGGGATTTTTTTTTTTTGTAGGCCTCACGGGACTGCCGGGTCGCAGTTGATGCAGCTGATGAAAGGGGTAGTGGCGGGCGCGCTGGGGAGGGGGGGGCATCCGGGACGTACTACATCAAGGAGGGTGCCAGGCTTACCGAACCGCTGCTATTGCCTCTGCTCGCAGGTCTATTTCGCCGGCTTGCTGCACGCTTTTGCTTTGCTCGGCTCTGCTTTTTCTCCTCTCCCGTCTGTCTTCGCCGCTGTGCCTCACCTCCTCCGGGTCGCAGTGGTAGCATGGCGCTGTGAGGGGGGCGAAAGGGTATATACCCATGAACGGATTTGAGTGGGAGCGCTCTGTGAAGCGGGACATGCCCGTGAGGGGCATAATGGGTGGATGCAGCTGATGAAAGGGGTAGTGGCGGGCACGCTGGGGAGGGGGGGGGGGGGGGCATCCGGGACGTACTACATCAAGGAAGGTGCCAGGCTTATTGTTTTATTGTGTTTGAGTATCTTAAGCGGTGTCGATGGATTTGTTACACAGTCCTAACTCCTACTAGGGGGAGGCGGTAAACTAACAGGTTAAGGCCGTGGCAAAACAGCGCGTTCCTAAGGAGATAATATCAGCGCCCGTTACAGTATCGGAGGGGAATAGCTAATTCCTTCATTATACAGCTTTTTCGTTCATTTACATGCTGGGTGCGGAAAGGGTTAGGTGTTTATTTTAGGAAGCGCTAAGGACGCGTGAAACTGGAGACTGTATGGCTGGATGGCCTTACTCGTCTGTATTGTGCGCTCCCAGCACGTTACAGACGGGCAATCTTTAACTGCACGTTACTGGATCGACCTGATTGTGGGAAGCCATAAATGAGATGAGAACTAATATATTACAGCAGTTAACACCTGTAACAGAACAAGTAAGAAGGCATGAAAAGAAAATGGAGATGTTTGAAAATTTAAATTTGGAGTTGGAACAACAAACTGCTTCTATTTGAACTGAGATAAAAGTGTTGCAGCAAACACAATTAATGCTGATGAAGGACAATAAGAGTACTGTTCAAAGAATAGAAAATCTTGAGAACTTTGTAAAAAATCAAAATTTAAGATATATAAATTTCCCGCAACTACCTATGAGATCTCCAAGAAAAGTTTTCAATAAATATATGTTTGAAATATTAAAAATATCTGAAGATACGATTCCAACGATTATGAAGATATTTTATTTATCAAAGCCCAGAACAGAAGCAGTAAATTAAGATGGTGATGCAGAGATTCGGAGATCTGTAATTGATCAGCTTCTTAATTTAACAACGATTTTGGAAACATCTGATACAGAACTGGCTACCCCCGCAACTTTGATTGTGATATTTGCATCAGAGACTGATAGGGAAAGGTTGTTAAAATTGAGTATAAAAAATAGAAATGAAAGATTCCTTGGAAATTTAGTGAGAGCTTTCCCAGACGTCTCTCGAGAGACACAGAGGAAGGGGAAGGCCTTTCTCCTCTTGAGACCGCAGGTCCTATTAATTGGGGCTAGATATTTCCTCAAATTTCCATGCAAATGTGTGGTCAAATATTTGCAAAATACTTATGTTTTCTTTGATCCACCCCAGTTAACTCACTTCTTGGTAGGAAAGACTCCCTTAACAGCTGAAGCACCCTCCCTGGAGGCATCTAGTCTCTCATGAGTAAAAAGGTCGCTGTAATTATCCGGTTATACCTTGTTACAGTTCATTGTACTATTTTCCTTTAAGTTTGGATAGATTCACCCCCTCTTTTTGTGGATCTCATGTGAAGAGATACTTATAAAACAATTTTGTTGGTTTATTCTTTGTGAAGATATTGTGTATAATTTCAATATCTGTATAATGATTGGATGGCATACTCTTTTGTCTTTTCAAGAGTTGTTCTTCAAAGTATTGTAAATTGCATAAATAAAAAATAATAATAAAAAAATAAAATAGATAACCTTTTTTCCTTTACCTTTTCAGCCACTTCTTTTGAAAGCCTCAATGGCCTCTTTTTCCTCTTACCTTTATTTATCTTTCTAGCAAAAAGGTTTGTTGTCCTTACAAACTCTTCTTTTATCAGATTTGGGCATAACGATCATTTACCTTTATTTCTACATATTTAAGTGGACTACACAGCAACCATGCTACTTTGTTCAATGTGATTACAAAATTGTTGCAGTGCAATGATATTGAAAACCTTGTGAAGGCTTGACTTTGTTTTACTACGCATAGATCCTTCACATCCATTAGAGAGTATTGAAAAAAACAGGCTACAGGAACACTCATTATTCTAACCAGAATCTGTCTCTTGCCTACAATAGTGATCCTTTATAATGTCAGCATATGGGAAATTATTGTGACCCTTTTGACATGACTATGGCAAAATGAGATGGTATCTATGGTTCAAAAACTGGACACTTTGGAATGAGATCCATTAAGAGATCCAGCTTAATATCCAACTCCAGTTATCCAGTTCAACTTCCTCCAGTGCGAGCTTTTAAACATGCCAGGTTGTGAAAGTGGGTTTTTTAGGCCATGATCCTACAATGGTGGAATGCTCCACCATTAGAAATGCAGGAAGTGTGTGATCTGGTTAAATTTTGGAAGAAGTTGAGAACTTGGCTAATGTTATCAGGGGAATAAAGTTATTGATGATATGGAGGGGTGGGCATGTCGTAACAGTAAATGCCAGGTGGTGTTTGAAATGGCAGTATGCAGATTGCAGATTAATAGTGATTCTGTGTTTTATTGTTTGTGTTTTGTCTTTATGTTTGATGTATTTTATTGCTAATTTATTTGTAAATAATTTTGAGAGTTTAAAAATTTTAACTGGAAAGAAATTTCTTAATGTCTTATAAATAAATAAATATAAATATACAGAAGAAAAACAAACCAAAAAAACAATCAGTTATAACTAGAGGAATGTATGGGAGAAGTACTAGTGTAAGATAACATGGTTCTAGGAAACTAAAATTATTTTGCCCTAAAATAAATGTGATTTTGGGTTAACAGGTAACCTATTATTAGAAGAAATTTAGGGTCCTTTTTACAAGGACAGAAACTTTCAAACTGGTGCATGGGCACATATGTCAGCCCACATGCAGGGAAGTGGCCATTTTAGGACATGTGGGGTAACATTTCAAAAACGCATGCATGAGTCCATGTGCGCATGGTTCCCATGCGCACATGGATGTAATGATTTTATTACATGCATGCGTCGCCGCACGATGTTATCAAATCTGATACCTCTGCACACATGCGTGCCCGATTTTGCATCGGCAGGTACATGTGCACGCAGGTGCCCACTTGTGCACACGGAGGGGGGGGATTTTTTTAACATACACACGGCGACGAGATCAGGTCTCTGCCCAGTTCGTTCCCATAAAGGAGCGGAAGAAACTTTCCTATCCTCCTAACTAACCTTCCTCCCTTTTCCCATCTCTACCCCGACCCCTCAACCAACCGTAACTAACCTATTTTTTTTTGTTTCACAACTTACCTGCTCCTCCGAGCAGAAGTAAGTTGTGCACACTGGGCAGCTGCTGACGTGCACTTCACTGGGACAGAACAAAATGGCTGCCGTGGCTGGCCTCCTCCAACCCCCCCTCCCCTAGTTTAATAGCCTTCACTCCCCCCAGTTAGCCCAGACCTTTAAAACCTCATAGATCTGCCTATTTATCTTTATTTTTTAACTTACACCTCCTCCATAGCAAAAGTAATGTTACACAGCAGGGGGCTTCATTGCACGCCGGTTCATGTACGTATTTACACATACATCTCAGGTTCACACCCTACCCGGACGCCAGCTTACCCTTTTTTGAAAAATTTGTAGATGTGCTCACTGTGGAAGATATTTGCATATCTCACCGGTTTTTAAAAAGTGTTTGGCACGAGCAAGCTCAACTTATTCGCACATCCTTAAGTAATGTGCGCACCGGGCTTTTAAAATTCACCTTTAAGTGTTTTACATATAGACTCATAGGGCCTGATTTTACTGGAGTAAGTGGGCTTTTGAAAATTGCTACAATATATCATTAAATTGTCCATAGCATTTACTCATGTAAATTCACTTCACGTGAATAAATGGCTTTTGAATATTGCTATGGTAGTATGTTATATTTACACGCATAACTCCTTTGAAAATTTACCTGAAAATGAAGGAAAAGTTTAATATTTTGTTCATGCTCCTCTTGTTTGTTAGAAAGTGGTTTGGATATTTAAAATATATCCCAACCACCCTAAACAGCCCAAAATTATGCATGAAAATATATCATATAGCAATGATTCAGAAACTGAGTCACTGTTCTTAAGCAATCTAGAGGAAAGTGTTCAAAACATTTCAGTTCAGCATAAACATATTCTCTTGCATTGATGTTACACAATGCTTCAATTGTAAATGCAGGAAGCACTGTGCTCTCAAATTACCTGGTAACCTTTGCTAAATTTCTCATGCCTTCTATTTTTACATGCCAGTTTGCAGGGCTGGAGAGAGCAGGAATTAGGCCCGTGCCAGCTAAGAAAAGTAGGCCCCTATGTAAGGTTCTGATGTGATACTTAATAAGAGAAATCATTTTCTAAATTTCCCAAATAATTTTTATTTCTTTAAGAAGGCTTTACGAGTTTTTTTGTTAGCAAATTCTTCAATTACAATTGAAAAGTCAAGCAACTTTGCTATATCCGGCCCGATCGGTTTTTTTTTTATCAGCTGCGCCCAATCTGATAAACAAAAAACCCACCCCGACCCTTTAAAACTGCTCCCTTAGCCTCCACCACCCTCCCTACCCCCCAAAAAAAGTTTTAAAATTACCTGGTGGCCGGCGCCATCTTTAAAAATGGCGCCGGCCATCCAGTGCTCCAACCATGTGACGGGGGCCGGCCAATGGCACGGTTACCCTGTCACATGGTAAGGGCAAAGGGCCATCGACGCCATTTTTATTAGGGGCAGCCGACGGGCCCGAGAGCGGGAGATCGCTCCCGGGGCCCACTGGACCACCAGGTAATTTTAAAATGGTTTTATTTTGCGGGGGGGGGGGGGGGTTGGGAGGGTGGTGGAGGCTAAGGGAGCGATTTTAAAGGGTCAGGGTGGTTTTGTTTATCAGCCGACAGCCCGAGCGCGAGAGAACACTCCCGGGACCCCCGCTGGACCACCAGGTCATTTTAAAATGGTTTTTTTTTTTGGGGGGGGGGGGGTCGTGAGGGTGGTGGAGGCTAAGGGAGTGGTTTTAAAGGGTCAGGGTGGGTTTTTAGGTTGTGTCCTAACTCCCATTAGTGTGCATTAACCCGATTAATGATTTTTTCATGATAAATCAGTGGAATTTCTATTGTATCGCACTCTTTAACGATTAATGATGATTTAAAAAATATCAGACGATATTTTAAACCGTCAAAAAATGATTCACATCCCTAATATCCAATCCATTTAGTCGTTCTTGTCCCATTGTCGATCGCAAATAGGATTTAATTAATTTTAGGACACTAAAGCTTCTTTCATTTGAAGCCACCGTTGCTGGAAGTGTCAAGAAAATTCTCAGTGCAATAAGGACATTCGGAAAAATATTAGATAACTTCAAACTCAATATTTGACCGTAAATTTTTTTCTGACATATCATCAATTTTAAAATTTATATCAAACACTCTGTTAAGTAAAGCTATTTCATTGAGGAGTTCAACTGAAATTTGATTCGCATATTGGCTCACAAATCTGTTAACTTTTTGAAATAATTTGTCTTCTCTCAAGTTCTTAAAGTCCATTAAGAAATCAAAATGGTTACATATTTCTTTAATTGCAGAAAATCGACACTTAAGCCCATTAAGTACAAAGTCTATTATGAAATGGAAGACATTCACCATGAAGTAATGTTCTGCATGTTGTTGAGTGTGTGGAATCACAACGCAAATTAAATTAGTCAATATACCTATTTTACTTGACACTGTTCGGGCTTCTTGAAGTATTTCATCCCACTTGTCTCTAAGCTTCAGAAGATCTTCTTGAAACTGATATTTTCTCTTTCTGCGTCCAATGTTTCATCATGACATTCCAATAGTAGATTTACCTCATGTATCATTGTTAGCACTTTAATCCAAATTGAAGCCATTAAAACACATTCAAAACTGTCCAGATACTTTTCAATACCACCATTATTAATAGCGTATTAATAATAGCATTATTAATAATAGCATATTTCAATACCACCATTAATAATAGCATATTAATAATAGCATTATTAATTTCAATACCACCAGTAGGGATGTGAATCGTTTTCCATATCGTCTTAATGATAGAAATCGTGTGGCAGGGCAAGAAAATCATGTTAGGCACGATTTTTTAGTTAAAAAATCGTTAAAAATCGTTTTTTCCGATTAGTGCGCACTAACTCGAGTTAGTGCGCACTAACGGGAGTTAGTGCGCACTAACTGAAAATGATACAATTTGACACTTTTCAGGTCAGTTAAGGTCAGTTTAGGAATGAATATGTATTCCTATTGGCTGCCCTCTTATTTATTCATGTTACCAAGGTTCCCACTGACAGTATATGGGGGATGGGAAATGGAAACAGTTGGTAGCTTGACAAAACAAGTAATGTGATCAGTCAATGTGACTAGAACTTGTGCCCTAACCCTGATACCAGGGGTATTGTGATCTTCCTGCACACAGTGCCCTATCCCTATTAATACCAGGAGTGTTGTGATCTTCCTGCACACAGTGCCCTAACCCTGGCACCAGGGGTGTTGTGATCTTCCTGCACACAGTGCCCTATCCCTATTAATACCAGGAGTGTTGTGATCTTCCTGCACACAGTGCCCTAACCCCGGCACCAGGGGTGTTGTGATCTTCCTGCACACAGTGCCCTATCCCTATTAATACCAGGAGTGTTGTGATCTTCTTGCACACAGTGCCCTAACCCTGGCACCAGGGGTGTTGTGATCTTCATGTACACAGTGCCCTATCCCTATTAATACCAGGAGTATTGTGATCTTCCTGCACACAGTGCCCTATCCCTAATACCAGGGGTGTTGTGATCTTCCTGCACACAGTGCCCTATTCCTGATACTGGGGGTGTTGTGATCTTCTTGCACACATCCTGGTATCAGGGATAGGGCACTGCGTGCAGGAAGATCACAACACTCCTGGTATCAGGAATAGGGCACTGTGTGCAGGAAGATCACAACACCCCTGGTATTAGGGATAGGGCACTGCGTGCAGGAAGATCACAACACTCCTGGTATTAATAGGGATAGGGCACTGCATGCAGGAAGATCACAACACCCCTGGTATCAGGGATAGGGCACTGTGTGCAGGAAGATCACAATACCCTGGAGGAGTGAGGGTCAGGCAGCTCCCTCCTGTCTGTGAAGCCAGCCTCTCACTAGTAATGCAGGGAGGGAGCTGTCTCAGACTTCACCATCCTCCCCCCCCCCCCTCACCCACACACCATTCACTGGCTGGGACATGGGGGAAGTCAGGAGTGAGGGTCAGGCAGCTCCCCCCTGTCTGTGAAGCCAGCCTCTCACTAGTAATGCAGGGAGGGAGCTGTCTCAGACTTCACCATCCTCCCCCCCCCCTCACCCACACACCTTTCACTAGCTGGGACATGGGGGAAGTCAGGAGTGAGGGTCAGGCAGCTCCCCCCTGTCTGTGAAGCCAGCCTCTCACTAGTAATGCAGGGAGGGAGCTGTCTCAGACTTCACCATCCTCCCCCCCCCCCCCTCACCCACACACCATTCACTGGCTGGGACATGGGGGAAGTCAGGAGTGAGGGTCAGGCAGCTCCCCCCCTGTCTGTGAAGCCAGCCTCTCACTAGTAATGCAGGGAGGGAGCTGTCTCAGACTTCACCATCCTCCCCCCCCCCCTCACCCACACACCATTCACTGGCTGGGACATGGGGGAAGTCAGGAGTGAGGGTCAGGCAGCTCCCCCCTGTCTGTGAAGCCAGCCTCTCACTAGTAATGCAGGGAGGGAGCTGTCTCAGACTGGTATCAGGGATAGGGCATTGAGTGCAGGAAGATCACAACACCCCTGGTATCAGGAATAGGGCACAGGTTCTAGTCATATTGACTGATCACATTACTTTTTTTGTCAACTACCAAAAGTTTCCATTTCCCATCCCCCCAACCATCACCTCAGTTGGAACCTTGGTAACATCAATAGATAAGAGGGCAGCCAGCCAATAGGAATACATATTCATTCCTAACTGACCTTTACTGACCTGGAAAGTGTCAATAATTTGTATCATTTTCTGTTAGTGTTCCTGAGTTTCCATTTCCATTTCCCATCCCCCCAACCATCACCTCAGTGGGAACCTGGTTAACATCAATAGATAAGAGGGCAGCCAGCCAATAGGAACACATATTCATTCCTAACTGACCTTTACTGACCTGGAAAGTGTCAATTTGTATCATTTTCTGTTAGTGTGCACTAACTCCCGTTAGTGCGCACTAACACGATTTAACGATTTTTAACGATAAATCGTTAGAATTTCTATTGTATTGTGTTCTATACTGATTTAAGACGATATTAAAATTATCGGACGATAATTTTAATCGTTAAAAAACGATTCACATCCCTAACCACCAGTATTAATAGCATAATGAAAGGTCAGCCTTTCATTATGCTATTAAGTTTGTAAGCTTGCTCACCTCTTTTACAGCGTTTCTAATACTTCCCAAATGTCGAGCAATAGGTTGAACACAATCTATCCTGGCTAACCACCTCATTTTGGACATTTGATGGAGAGATACAGGAACATGGTTTTTTTCAGTATTTCCCATCTTTGTGAACTAGAGCTGAAGATATTATACATTTTTTGAATCTTTCCAAAAAATGTAATCACTTCTTTACATGCCTCAGCACTATCATTTAACGTATGGTTTGCACAGCTTGAAAACAAGCAATTCTTATAGCCGACATTCCTTGTGTGGTCAACCAATCAGTTCTTGAATCAGTTGCAAGTCATGAGACAACCTTGCTGCCAGACAGTGTCAGACACACACACACACACACACACGCTCAGTCACACAAACAGATTTCTGGATTACAGAAACTTGGTATGTACATACTGAAACACTCTCTGTCTCAGTCCTCTCACAGACACTCACACTTTCTCTCAAAAGCACACACACACGCACACACACACACACACACACACTGACAGTGAGAGAGTGTGTGCGCATTTGTGTGTCAATCAGACTTACTGATGGCATTGTAAATATTACATAGTAATTATTACTCTTATTTTTGGAATTGACGAGAATTGTAGAATACTGTAAGAATTTATGTCAACAAACCATTTCCTTCCTCTGTTTCAATGGAATCAAAATTTTGAAACCAAATCCCATTACTTCATATTCTATACACACATTTTATAGACCTTCATAACATCCCGCGGTCTCTTTGGGCATTACTGCTCTTTATAAAGCCGCTTAAGGGATCATCTTTAATCATAGGTCTTAAGTCCACCCTTAATCAGGTAGTTTTTTTCTTTTTGTTATTTTTTCAAACAGTTTTTCATTTAAGTAAAATATACCGTCCAGTATTAGTGCATTTTCAACGTTTCATTTTTCAGGGTAATGATGCATTCCATTTTTAAGGTAATAATTCAAAATACTTCCCTTCCAGAGGTGGAGTGGGATGAACCTCTGCGAGGGCATTACCTGTTTTCTTCTTTGCCAGGACCATTTTCTTCAATCACTTTCCTGTCGCAGAGAGAGACTGTGGGACTTCCGGGTCTGACGCCAGGAGGCGGGACCAGTGAAGCACATAAAATCAGACGCCCTGCAGAGTTTCAAGTAGGTGGAGTGGGACGAACCTCTGTGAGGGCATTACCTGTTTTCTTCTTTGCCGGGACCATTTTCTTCAATCACTTTCCTGTTGCAGAGAGAGACTGTGGGACTTCCGGGTCTGACGCCAGGAGGCGGGACCAGTGAGGCACATAAAATCAGACGCCCTGCGGCGCGGCGCCGTCGCCGCGCGCGCCAAAGGGGCACGCGGCTTTGTCCTGCAACCCCTTGGAAAAAGGAAAGAAGAATGACTTTAAATAGTGAGTACAAACTTATTTGGTTTTCCCACTCTGCCTCCGCTCATGAAGTATTAATAAAGAAAGAGAGAAAGGGTTGGATTTGGCTCAATCCAAGGTCACAAACGAGTTTAATATTAAATGCCTCACACTAAACGAAAGGCTAAGGTTAGGGAGATGTTGACGTCATCCCCTGTACCAGATGCCTCTCAACCTCGGATACCAGCCTTCTTTCCCCAGGCTACAGGTTTACAACCAGAGGAACGGGCCGCGGGAGGGTATGGTATGGAGCAAACACCTCCCTCCTTGGCCGAGACATCTTTGAGCCCTGGTGCCCCAAGCACTCCTCCTCCACCTCTACAGATCCCTGCAGACCTTTTAAAATTACAATCAAATACAATAAAAGATGGAGCAGGAGCGTCTGCTGCTAATGGAGAGTTGGAATCTAAAGAACCGGTGACTTTACATTTGCTTCCAGAAAAGCCATCTACAATTACATTGGACAAATTATGGGATGCAATAAAGGCATTGGAAAATGCTGTTTTGAATCTCACAAAAATAACTTTGGACTTTAACCAACGCTTTGATAAGGTTGAGACATCTGCCTCTAATATGAAAGTACAGTTTGAGAATATGGAAAAAAGATTTGATAAACTAGAATTGTGGCAACAGAGGTTCACCAGAGCAGAGATTATATACGACAAGAAACTGGAAGTTTTAGAAAATTCTTTTAAATATCTTAATTTAAGAATAATAAACTTCCCGAAACATAACTTAATTTCTCCATACGATATGCTCAAAGAATATTTAGTTGAAATATTAAAAGTTCCTCAACAATCTATTCCAACTTTCTCAAAAATATATTATGTAGAACCAAAACTAGGTGTACAACAGAATCTCAACCCAGAAACATCATTGAATTTGACAGAGATTATAGAGTCGAACATTGATACAGTGATATCTACTAGAGCAGTGATGCATGTATCATTTTCCTTTGCTGTTGACAGAGATAATGTGTTCAGGTTATACATGAGAAATAGGATGAAATCTTTTCATGGTAGTAGAGTCTGGATTTATCCAGACCTCTCCAAGCAAACTCAGGATAGAAGGAAAAAATTCCTGGGCTTAAGAACAGAGGTTGAACGAAAAGGAGGGAAAATGTTGGTTAAATTTCCTTATAAGTGTGACGTGGAAATTCAACAGCAAAAAACAATATTTTTTGAGGTTTCACAATTACGAGTATTTTTGGATTCCAATCCCCAGGAAAGTGCAGTAGTAGAAGCTTGAGATTAAGTTAGGAGATATACCTGTTAGTATTCTCTAGAATTTCAATTGTTCATTGGGTGTTGGGACCTTCCCATGTTTACCTCGTATTTTGCTACCTTACATAACTTCATGAGTAGTTATTTCCTTTAAGTTATATGTATATGTACTGTGAATATTAGATTATTGACTTTGCTTCTACATGTACTTATAATTTGAAAATCTGTATTCAGCAGTCGATTATTGTTTGTAGATAAAAATGCATAAATAAAAAATTAAAAAAAAAATACTTCCCTTCCAGGGTTGGCAGAGTCCAGGTCGTGGGGGGTGCAACCCTCCCGATGGTGACAGAGTACAGTTCGACGTGACCATGTTTCGCTTCCAAAGCTGCTTCAGGAACTTCTCTGGCTGTGTGTCATTTCTTCTTTACTGGATGGGATATCTGCAGTTGCTCTTTATTTCCTTCCAAAAAGACAAAATATTATTACAACCATTTTCTTGGGATTGTGCTCACTTTACAGTTTCTCGAGTTGTACTTACAAAGCCGTGATCGGGTGCATTGCGTCGTCGTCCCGAAAGTTAAAAAAAGTTAAAAAAAAATTTTTTTTGAAATTGGCCCACGGCT
Source organism: Rhinatrema bivittatum (assembly GCF_901001135.1). Classification (NCBI taxonomy): domain Eukaryota; kingdom Metazoa; phylum Chordata; class Amphibia; order Gymnophiona; family Rhinatrematidae; genus Rhinatrema; species Rhinatrema bivittatum. The sequence continues at coordinate 372,199,438 of NC_042617.1, forward strand.
CGCGGGTTGAAAACCGGACGCTCAATTTTGCCAGCATCCAGTTTCCGAACCCGTGGCTGTCAGCGGCCCTAATTTAAATATTTTAGTTTACTGAATTGCGCGCACAGGACACTGGCCTGTGCGCGCGCTGGGAGAGTGGGCACTTGCCTGCTCTCCCGCGAACTTTACTGTATTAGCCTGACAGTTACTTTCCTTGGCCTAGCTGTATTTGAATCTGCATTCCCTCAAGGTCTCATTGTTTTTCACAAGAATGGCTGTGTTTCCTATGTCCACACTCTCTTATCAAAGATATCCCTCTTTTCTCCACAGTGTCTATCTTGCTGTGAATCCCCTTGCACTTCATGTTCTTCCACTCAAACGAGATACATTTTCATGCTGTTTTTTTCTTTTTTTCTTGCGACCTAATTGCTGACATTAAAAGACTCTCCTATTTTCAAAAAACTATTTTAAACGTGGTATTGGTGATTTCACGGAACAAAGATTAAGATGTTGAAATATATGCATTTTTACAAATTTAAAAAAAAAAATGAGTAAAACTGGGAAATAGTAAATGAGGTAAAAATAAGTGCTATTCTACATGAAGTTGGTTGCAGCCCTTTGTGGGCAAGAGCCAAACGACTGAGCACAGTAAAATCTGATACTAATTCCCATGTGAAATGAGAAAATATTAATAAAAGATTAGTAAGTGATTGGATATTCCTCAGTTGTGTTGTTGTATTTATGTATTAGCATATAGTGAGGAAGTGTTAGCCTTCATAGAGAGATTTTTGGTTTAACTATTATATTATCCATCTAAATGGCTTTTGAATATGGATTTCTGCATTTCTTCCCTCACTAGGTCCTATTTCAAGCACACACAAATGCAGTAAGATCGTCTCAGCAAGTGTTAGTAGCTCCCCCTTCTTATAACAGAAGCTCTTAAACCTTTAATTACCTGTCAGCGCTGTTTATACAGCACTGTAGGGAGAAGTAATGACCAGCTGACACTGCAAGATGCTCAGAGAAGCTGGGAGCTCTCCAAGAAAGCCTCCGGCTATGTCCATGGTGTTCCCAATTCCTCCCCCTCCTCACTGTAGTGTTCCACTAAATCCCCTCGAGTCATGCGACCTGCCTGTACTATGAGGTATGAAAGAGTGACCCTGCTGTATCTGGGTCTCCTCAAAGCATGGTAGAATCATAGGAATGGAGCTGCTGGTTTGAGACATGCTGGTAGGGAGCTGGGGGGGACCTGATGTCCTGAAACACATACCATCACATTCTGTACACCAATGCTCTTCCTGCAAATAACTGCTTCACTAGAATCACTTTAAATACTTATAAAATTCCAACGGTCGCTTATGTTAAAAAAAAACAACTGTATCACAAAAATAAAAAAATATAAAGTTGTCTTCTTCTTCCTCTTCATTGTTTCTCATGAATAAACATTATTCATTGTGATTTAGATCTTGCAGGAGCATGTAACAGTGAAAACTGATACTTAATAATGCTCCACATAATTACTCTTATTTCTTTTAAATTGTAATATATATATACAGTAATTCAGTTACATGCACTGTTTCATTGACAGTATTTAATATCCATATATTCATTCAGTGGTCTTGCTATCAATATCAAACTAGCACAGTTATGTTTTGGCATGTATTAGGAAAATAACTATAAATGAATAAAGCCCAAGTGCTTACTTACATTTGTATCTTATTTACTTTGAAACGTTTTACTCTTCTGTCTGTGGAAAATGAGAATACTACATTGCTACTCTCATATGCCATAAGTAATAAGTGGGGATGGCAGTAAAGTATAGTGATTACAATATTGAGCAACAAACTGTAGACCCTGGCTTGACTATTGTAAATACGAGTTAGTGTAACCTTCAGCAAGTCACTGATAACCTCTCTGTATCCAAGCCTAGCATATAAACTTGGGAAAGAATGCACATTCCTAGCTGGAACTGCACATTTTAGGACCATGGCATTGCAAACTGTAGGCTGGCATTTGCTGAGTCATACTGCAGCTAGGATACAAGGAAACCTCACAAAAAGGTGTGGCAGCCTGCTATAGGGAACCTAAGGGAATGTGTAGAGTTAACATAGAAACAAAGAAAAATAGAAATGACGGCAGAAAAGGAACCAGCGGATCATCCAGTCTGCCCAGCAAGATTATGGTAGTTTCTGCTGAGCCATACAAGTCCCCCATTCTTATCATTTTCCCAGACCATCAAAGTCAGGGCCCTTGTTGGTTGCTGTTAGAGTCCAATTCCCTGCTCCTTCTGCCATAGAAGCAGAGAGTAATGCATGTTGGAAGTGAGAGTAATGTTGGAGTTGCATCAAGAGTTTCAGGCTTATTGGTTATGGGTAGAAACAGCCGCATCAGCAAGTTACCCCTATGTACTCATTTCTTTATTTCCATCCTCCGACCTTTAGGGATCCACAGTGTTTATCCCATGCCCCTTTGAATTCTTTGACTGTTTTTTGTCTTCATCACCTCCTCCAGAAAGGCATTCCAGGCATCCACCACCCTCTCCATGAAGAAATATTTCCTTACGTTGGTTCTGAGTCGTCCTCCCTGGAATTTCATTTCATGACCCCTAGTTCTAATGATTTCTTTCCAATGGAAAAGGTTTGCCAATTGTGTATCATTAAAACCTTTCAGGTATCTGAAGGTCTGTATCATATCTCCCCTGCACCTCTTCTCTTCCAGAATATACATATTTAGATCCTTTAACTTCTCCTCTTAACTTTTGATACAGACCCCAAGCATTTTGGTCGCCTTTCTCTGGACCACCTTCATCCTGTCTCTATCCGTTTTGAGATACGGTCTCCAGAACTGAACACCAAGGACCTGTACAAGGGGATTATCACCTTTTTTTTTTTTTTTTTACCAGTTATTCTTCTCTCTATGCAGCCCAGCATTCTTCTGGTTTCAGCTATCGACTTGTCACATTGTTTTGCCGTCTTCAGATGGCTAGACACAATCACCCCAAGGTCCCTCTCTTGCTCTGTGCACAAGAGCCCTTCACCCCCATCACATACAACTCTTTTGAATCTTTGCAGACAGAAGAGAATTTTTACTGTTAGTTTGCTTTTTCCAGGGGAAAACTCTAGCCACAGGGAATTATGCTACAGGCTTCAGTCTGTTTGGGGAAGGGCATAAAGGCATAAAGCAGAGTACAAGCCTACCTAGAGCTGCAGGGAGATGCCCTCTGCTTTCACTGTAAAGCTCATGACTGATAACCCTGGAGAAAGGACAATTTGGTTTGTTTATTGAGACTGAAGGCTTATCTTGAACCTGGCAATAAGAGAACTGCACCAGTGTTAGTCAGTGTTTCCAGAAATTAGGTTGTTTCATGTTTTCTATGCTTCATTTTGTTTTTGCCTTAAACTGTCAATAAACTCTTTCATGTTTATCATAAGGTATCATAAGGGCAACTAATCTTTTCATTGTGAATGTAAATAAAGGGAAGACGAAAAAGAGACTGTTATGGTTTTCTAAAGAAGCAACTGGAAAGGTAAAGGAGAAGAGGTTAGCATGCTTAAACTACAAGAGATCACAGAAAGAGGAAGACAGGCAACAATACCTAGAAAAATTAAGAGAAGCTGGGAAAGTAGTCAGAAATGCAAAAATTCAAATAGAAGAAAAAAATAGCAAATACAGTAAAATGGGGGCAAGACGTTTCTTAGATATGTTAGTGATAGAAGGAGGTGCAAAAGTGGCAGTGTGAGACTCAAAGGTGAAGAGGAGGAATATGAAGACGCTGACGAGGAAAAAGCAAAAATGCTTAACAAATATTTCTGTTCTGTGTTCACTGTGGAAGGGCCTGGAGCAGGACCACATTAAACAAACACAAATAAGATTGGATGTGATGTAAACCTTAATTGATTTTCAGAACAGTCTGTTCATGAAGAGCTAACTAAACTTAAAATAGATAAGGCGATGGGTTCAGACAGAACACATCTGAGGGTACTTAAAGATGTTCTGGCAGCTCCACTGGCTGACCTTTTCAATGCTTCTTTAGAGTCTGGGGTAGTTCCAGAGGACTGGAAAAGGGCAGGCATGGTTCCTATTCATAAAAGTGGAAGTAAGGAGGAGGCTGGGAACTATAGGCCGGTTAGTCTGAAATCTGTGGTGAGCAAACTAATGGAATTGCTGCTAAAACAGAGTATAGTGCAATTATTGGAATCCAATGGATTGCAAGATCTGAGGCAGCATGGTTTTACCAGAAGTAAATCTTGTAAGATAAATCTGATCAATTTGTTTGATTGGGTGCCAGAGAGTTAGATCAAAGGAGAGTGTTAGACGTAGTGTACTTGGATTTCAGCAAGGCCTTTGACACAGTTCCGCACAGAAGACTTACAAATAAATTGTTTGCTCTTGGTATGGATCCTAGAGTGACTGACTAGGTTAGGAATTGGCTGAGTGTTGCATCCGTTGGTCACAGACAGCTGCGATCTCTCATGCTCACCTCTTTTTTCTTTTTTCCTTCGATTCTGGGAAGAGTGGCAACCTCTGCCAGTCAACGCCAACCTCCCCAGCATTCCCGGAATGGCGTGGATGCTGCTGACCGCATTTTGAACTTGGAATCACTTAGGTGCGTGTGCATAAGGGTGCGCTTTGTACACGTCATGGCGGGAACTTTGGGGGCGTCCCCTCAGGATGACATCAGCACAATGCCGTACTTAAGCCGACCAGCCCTCTATAACTACAAGTTAGCAAGGAGATTCCTAGTTGCTGAATCCACTCTACACTGGAGTTCCTGTTCCAGATTCCCTCTGGGTAATTGGACGCTCCTCAGGGGCCCTCCTTCGTTCCTTGGCTATCCACTCCTTGGAGAGCCTTCCTACCCTGGGAACTCGCCTGTTCTACAATTGAACTTATCCTGTACCTCCACCTATGAATACCTCTCAGACTTCTACGAGTCAAGCTTACTGAAGCCTTCCTGCGGGTTACCCCATACCCCGGGCCACTACCGCTCTCACTTCGGTGAAAGCCTTCTAATATCCTGAGCTACTGGGTATTCAAGCTACAGCTACTAGTTCCAGTTCCGGGTTCTGTATCTCAGTCTTCTCATCTCTGTACAGACTCCTCGGTGTACCCCACTCCGCAGTCCACTACCGCATCTGCACCCCTGAGATCATCTTTACCTATGGAGAGAACATATCAGCATACCCTGCACTGTGGGCCACCACCGAATCATCAGCTGTGGTAGTTCACTGATATACCTTCTTGCTCAAGTACTGTGTTTACTAATAACCCCACTTTGTGGGTTCTGCTTTCCTCCTCATAATAAAGTCTCTACTACAGCTTGTCCTACACTGCTGAGACCACGCCTGTTGATGGGGAGGGTCATGGGGCTCCTCCCTGTGGGCGGAGACAATGCTCATCTCAACCCAAGGGTTCACATTCGCCCATGAACATAACACTGAGTAGGAAGCGACAAATGGAGTTTTCCCTAAGGAGGCTGTTGTTACTAGTGGCATGCCTCAAGGATTAGCCTTGGACTGGATCTTTTCAACATTTTTGTGAGTGACATAATGGAATGGTTGATGGGAAAAGTTTGCCTTTTTTGTTGCTGATACCAAAATCTGTAACAAGGTGGACAGCCAGAAAGGAGTGGAAAACATGAAGAGGGATCTAGTGAAGCTCAAGGAATGGTCTTATGTCTGACAGCTAAGATTTAATGCTAAAAAATTAATTGTAATACATTTAGGATGCAAACATCCAAGGGAAAGGTGCAGTACTGCAGATGAAATTCTTCTAAGCACAAAGGAAGAATGGGATCTGGGGATAATTGTAACTGATGATCTTAAGGTGGCAAACAATGGTAAAAGCCAGAATGATGCTTGGCTGCATAAGGAGATGAATGGTCACAGAAAAAGGGAGGTAATATTACCCCTAGGTCCCTAGTGAGACCTCACTTGGAATACCATGTAAATTCTGGAGACCACATCTTTAAAAGGATATAAATAGGATGGAGTCAGTCCAGAGGGTGGCTACTAAAATGATCAGTGGTCTTCTTTTAAAGCATATCAGGCTAGATAAAGATCTAAAAATGTATACCCTGTAGGAAAGGCGAGATAAGGGAGATATGATAGAGACATTCAAATATCTCAAAGATTTCATTGCACTGGTGGTGATCCCTTTTGTTTATGTCAAAATGGTTTTTATTGAGTTTATCAGAAAGACAAAGATGATCACAGCAAAAACAAGAACAAGGAAATACAACAATGGGAAACATTGCGCTTTGCAACCAATGACAGCCAGTAAGTCACTCATTTTTACAGGAAGGGGCAAATTCCCACTCCCTGTTCTCCCCAACCCTTATCAACCCATCTTCCCCCCATCCTCCCCCCCCTGGCCCTCTATCTCCTCCCCCCTCCCACCACCCCCTAACCCTCTCCTATGGCTTATTGAAACTAAAGATTTTGAATAATTTAATGAAGGGTAAACCTCCTCACATGCTCAGTACTTCAAGAATTAAAGGTATTTAAGATTAAACTCCATGGACGGTGTGGAAATGCTTGAAGGTAGAGTTCCCAGATGTTCAGGAATTTCCATGGAGAGGCGAGGTATGAGCCCACGGTGCCTCCAGCTGCATCAGATCATGAAAATGATTTCGCCAGGTCCAATAAGAAGGAGGGTCCTCGGAACGCCACTGTAAAAGAATTTACCTTTTTCCCCACACATAGGGCCTTGCGCAGGAGCACGCGAGGCCCCCCACTTGCGGACTTGCGAAGCAGGGATGAAGCCAAATAGCACTAACTGCGGCCCAGGGATCAGATTAATTGACAATAACTCAGACATATATTGTAACAGGCGCCCCCAATAGCGCCAAATGAGATAACAGCCCCAAAAGAGATGAAGCAAGGTGCCCATCACTCGTTTACATTTCCCGCAATATAAAGAGGCTCCGATGTTATAATGTGCTGCCATATTAGGAGGAGTATAGGCACGCCACAAACATTTAAATTGTAGCTCCTGGAGAGATACACTCATGGCCACTTGAGAGATGGAACGGAAACCTCGCTTAATCTGTTCGCAAGTTACTAAATTCTCGGCGTCCCTATTCCATCTGGAAGCCAAAAGCACAAACACTTCCCCATCAGGACCCATAGTTAGCTGTCTATAGTAATGCACTAAAAAGGGGCTCCGGGTCTGGGTGACAGCAAAAAGCTGGGCCCTAGTCTCAAAGTGTTGAGGGGATTTAGGATCTGCAGGCAGGGTGCTAAAATAATGCCGCAGTTGCAGATATGGGAAAACAATGTTGCTGTGGTAAAGTGTATTGCGCAGACAGGGACGCAAAGGGCAGTAAATGGCCTTCCGCATCCAGCACATGCCCTACATATATGATGCCTTTGGAGAACCATTCTTGAAAGCCCATTGTGTGAGATCCTGGCTGGAAATCCGCATTTCCTCGGAGGGAAAGGAATTAGGCACACTGGCGAGGGAGAGAAAACATCCTAATGACCTGGTGCCACGCCCAGCAAATCGGGGACAGAAAACCGGTGAGCAATGGGGAGAGACTCCGCGTCAGGTCAAGGGCTTGCAGAACATACCGGGGATCTAATCTCCCCATTAAAGTTCTTTCAGCTGCGAGACCACTCGGAGATTCCCGGCCACATTGTACAATTTCAGATTTGGAAGATTTAAGCCTCCCCGCCCCCATTTTAATGGAAATGATGCTCTAGAATGAGGGGTCATGAGATGAGGTTGAAAGGGGGTAGACTCAGGAGTAATCTTAGGAAATATTTCTTTACAGAGAGGGTGGTGGCTGCGTGGAACAGTCTCCTAGTGGAAGTGGTGGAGACAAAAACAGTATCTGAATTCAAGAAAACATGGGATAAATTCAGGGGATCTCTAAGTAAGTGATTAGAATTATATAGATAAATTAATTGGGCAATGGGCAGACTAGATGTTTTTATGTTTCAGGCTTTCCTGCTTTCCCATAACTCTTGTATATTTTGTATATTCGCATCTTAGTTAATTTTTGTTACCACTCCTTTCTCTCCTTCTCTTTAGTTCTAGGGTCCCCTTCCTCGACCCCACGCTCCCAGTTCTCCCCTTCCCCTGTTATTTGTATTTTCCACCTTTTTGTTATTATGTAAACCGATATGATGTGTATTTTAATGTCGGTATAAAAAAGCCGTTAAATAAATAAAATAAAGAAAGAAAGAAAGATTTTGAAAGATATCACCCCTCTAACATTTGACATTTCAGTCCCAACTTAGGCCTGGAAGTGAAGGTTCTAAGCTAGGACAGAAACAGCAGATCTTGGGTAGAATGTATGTATTACAATTTTTCTCTGTAACCAAGAATGCTTAGATAAGTCATTTTTAATTTGAATTTATTAAAATCTATATTCAGCTTTTTCATAACCTACAGCATTCAAGGCAGATTACACATGTTCACATACTTAATACCTTAAAACAGAATTAAACATAAAACAGAGAGACTTTATCGAGGAAGCACACAATGCTTATACATAATTACTGCATAGCTGGAAACACATGTTCAGGATCTGCTACCAATTACCTAAGGTAAAAAAATCAAACAACCTTAGCTGTGTAAGAATTTCTTAAGGCCAGTTACAGTTTTCTGAAGGCCTGTTCACCATGTATCCAGCTTGACTATATGTAGCACCCCAGTGCAAAGCAGAGGAGGGTACAGATGGGAACGGGATTACATGAGACAGCATGATTTTCCAGGTCCTCCTTAGCATGAAGTTGATCTGTTATAGAGCTAGAGCACAGCAACCAGATATTATTATTTTTATTTATTTTTAATTTTTATATACCGAGGTTCTTATAGAGACTACAAATCACTCCGGTTTACAGATATTAGTTTTAGAATCATCCATAGAATCACAAATTCCTTTGAAAAACTCCTCAGATTCTTCAAATACCAGCAAGGTCATACATCTCCATACAACATACTCTTCTATATATTCTAGAACATAGAACATGCTAACACACACACACACACACATTTAATTGGCTTATACCAATATTACCATCAGATCAGGATGGTTGGATTATACAACTATAAATTTATTCAGGGTTACAAATTGATATTCATTGCTTTTCTGCCTGCTAACTCCATTCCTTCATCACTCTGCTGCCTCAAAGAAGCATTATATATTCTTTGAGGGCAGCTAGAAACTTCTAAGAATGTGAGATGGAGACAGAAAAGGAGAGAGAGAGAGAGAAAGAGTGTGTGTGTGTATTTATAACTTTGCTACTTTTTCATAAACTTTTCTTCTCTTTCCCGGTGTTTAAAGTGATGAATATCTTTAGGAGCATTCTGGAACACTTATGTAGAGCAATTGAGGATGCATTAGCCACTACTCTTGCTCTTCTTCTATTGGGATGCGCTTTAATGTTATGAGCTCTAGGGATGCACACATTTTTGCACTGAGGCTATTTTCTGTTCGTACAAATGATACAAACAGAAGATAGATCTTAGACGAATATATACAAAAACATTTATGTATATTTTTTTCTAAAAAAATAAAGAAAATAAAGAAAAAAACATTCCACCAGCTGGAACAGGTCTTGGCCTAGTCCCAACCCTGGGGACCATCACTGAGGCTCAGGCCTTGATCCAACATCAGGGCATGTCTGAACCCAGGTCTCTATTGTCAAGTCCAAGATCTTGACAATAGAGACCTGGCCAAAGTCTGGTCTCAGTAACCAAAGCCTTAGCCTGAGCCTATCCTCAAGCCTGATGCCTAGGCCCAGTCAAGGCTTGGGCCTGATGCCGTGGTCCAATGGAAGCCAGGTTCCAGTCACTAAGGCCTAGAACTGGGTCTAGGACTATTCCAAGACCAGGTCCCATTCACCAAGGCCTAGATCCAAAGCCCAGGCCCGAGCCTGATGCTGTGGTCTGGTCAATGCTAAGTCCTGGTTGCTAAGGCCTGGGCCGAAGTCTAGGTTATAGGCCAATCCCAGGGCCCAAAAACCAGGGATCTGTCAAAGCTGGGTCCTTGGTCACTGAGGCCCAGGTCTGGGTATGACACTGAGGCACAGCCATGTCTGAGTCCTAGTTCGAAAGGCTATGGCCTGGGCCTATATTTAGGCACAGGCATGATTCTGGAGGTGGCAATGCAGTAATATTACAGTGGAACCTTCCTACAGAACAGATGGCTCCATTTTGTTATATGACCGTACAATAAAATAGTGCCACCCATTCTGGAGGAGGGTGCTGCAGTAATGTTGGTGCAGAGTGACTTCCAAGAGGATAACATAATTTTATGTCAACAGATCAAGCAAGAAGAGGATGCAAGGCCTTCTTATGGGCCTAGGCCTTGGCCCTGGGGCCTAGCTTAGGCCAGGTCCTGGTGATCAGGTCCCAGCATTGACCATGCCCCATTGTTGGGCCCGGGCCTCAGCAGCTGAGACCCAATTTTGACCCGGTCCTGGAGTCAGACCTTGGCCTAGGCCTCAGGCATAGGCTTGGGCTTCAGCACCCTGGAGCCAGCCTTGGCTGGGCCCAGGCAATAGATCCGGGCCCCATGTAGGGCCCAGGTCTAGGCCCTAGGCCCAGGCCTCAGCAACCAGGGCATGGCTTCAGCTAAACCCTGTGTCAGGCTTGAGCTTAGGCACAGGCCTTGGCCTACTCATCGGGACCTGGCCTCTGCATCGGATCTGGACCTGGAACTTGGGCCTAAGCCTTGTGCTTGAGCCTGGGTCTTGGTAACAGGGATCTGACATTGGGCCTAGGACTAGACACAAGCTCAGCCATTGGTGTCCTGGACCCTTCCCCAGCACCAGGCCCAGGCCTAGTCCCCGGCCACTGGCAACCTGGATATGCCTCAGCCAGGCCTGGGTCTCAGCAATAGGACCAGCCTCGCTTGGACCAGGTATCATGTTTGGGTCTTGGCAACAGGAACCTTCCTTGGGCTAATGGGGGCCTTCCCTTTTAGTGTTCCTCTGGTGATTCCGGCTCTACTGCCATTCTACTATCAATTGATGTGCCACAGGGTTCTGTCCTGTGCAGAACCAGTTGGCAACTAGCTCCAGATTTTCAGGACAGGTTAATCCAGTCCTGCTTTTACTCACCTGCATACAGTTACTCCTAGTCTTGCTTTTCTTAGGGAATGTCATAGGGAAATCAGAATAAATCCCAGAATGCAATGCGGTAAAACCAGGACTGGATCAACTTGTCCTGAAAATTTGGAGCCAGTTGGCAACCATATTCCTTTGCCCTCTTCTGTTCTTTCTATATAGTAATTCCCTTGGTACTCTGATTTTTTCTCATGGCTTTAAATACCATTTTTATGCTGATGTCTCCCAGATTTATCTTTCCTTATCAGAAATTTCACCAGAAATCCAGTCCCAGATCTCAGCCTGATTGTCTGACATTGCTGCCTGGATGTCGCACTGCCATCTTAAACTCAACATGGCCAAGACAGAGTTCCTTATCTGTCCCCACAAGCCCACCTCCTCTCTTCCTCCTTTCTCTATTTTTGTGGATAATATAGTCATCCTCTCAGTCCCCTCAGCCCATAACCTAGGAGTCATTTTTGACTCCTCTCTCTCCTTCTCTACACATATGCTAAAATGTGCCATTTATATCTCTATAACATTGCTGAAATCTGTCCATTCCTTTCTGACACACTACCTTATTTACTCTCTCATCTTCTCCTGCTTAGACTATTGCAACCTGTTCCTCAGAGGTCTCCCAGAGTCCCAGCAAACCATCTCTCTCCATTACAATCTACCCTAAATTCAGCTGTGTGACTTATCTTTTGCCAAAGTTGCTACACTCACAAAAACCTTCTGAAGTCACTGCATTAGCTCCCTATCCACTCCCTCATATAGTTCAAGTTCCTCTTTCTCACCTACACTCACCTTCACTCTGCAGCACCTCACTACTTGTCCTCTCTTATCTCGTCTCTACACCCCGCTTTGTGCACCCTGCTCAGCAGTCAAGTCCTTCTTATTTATGCCTTTCTCCTCTATCACCATTCCTGACTGCGTGCTTTACACCTGGCTGTGCCATGTCCTTGGAATAGTCTTCCTGAACTGCGTCATGCTCCCTCTCTTGCCATGTTTAAATACCATCCAAAGACCCACCTTTTTGATCTGCTTTTAAATCTTAGGCCTGATTGTCTCCCTTTAGCCTCATTAACTAAATTTATTTTTCTTTTCTTTTTTAACCATTGTCTCACTTTATGAAATGCCCCAAATTTCTTGACCTGTATGTTTGACTTATTAGAATGTAAGCTCTATAGAGCAGGGCCTGTCTTTTTGTAGGTTTGTACAGCACTATAGCACTATAGAAAAGTAAAATAGTAGTAGTAGTAGTAGTAGTAGTAAAACGAAAAATGTATTGAATGAATTAATTTATTTTTTTCATTCATTCTTCAACTAATGAAATTAATATAAGACACCCACCAAATGAACCAACAAACTGAACTGAATTTTACAAGGCTGTATATTCCTTAACAGCTCTTCAGAAATCAAAGGACTGGAGTCTTATTATTCCATCTATTGAGAAAGGTGCTTATTTTGTATCTATGTACCCAGTGTTTCACTTGTATGTTTCTTAAGCAGTTCAGAAGATAAAACATATGAATGGATATAATTCATTTTTTCAATTTTGTGAATGGAAAACTTTGACATATTTAAATGTCATTATCATATCTCTCCTATCTTGCCTTTCCTCTAGAGTATACGTTTAGATCTTTAAATCTATCCCCATTTGCTTTAGAATGAAGACCACTGAGCATTTTAGTAGGCACCCTCTGGACCGATTCCATCCTGTTTATATCCTTTTGATGGTGCGGTCTCCAGAATTACAAATGATGTCTCACCAGGGAGCTTAGATAATTATTTTCATACTGGTTCTAATTATTAATTTTTTGACAGTAGCACACAGTCTCGAGAGTTCATTTTTAGCTATGCACACTTGGGAGTGCTATTGTATTTTATATTTTAAAAAATCCAGAAAGGACCTGATTCATCCTCAGGGGCATATCCTCAGGGGCATTACAACTCTTGATTTCTAAAAACTTCTGGAAAGAATCAGTTAGGGGTGTGCATTCATTTGCAACGTATTGGCAATCCGCAACGTAAAGGTCCATATTCGTTGTATTCGTGAGTTCGCGAAACGTATTGCGATCCCCCACGAATATAACATATCATATGTTTTATTCTTTTGGCGCGCTCGCAGTGATTGCTAAGCGGCCGTTTGAAATAGGAGAATGCCATTTGGGTGTATCCATAGCCAAAAACCAGCCCTTTCCTATGAGTCATCAGTAACCTCACAGCCCTGTCATAGAGTGGGTTGGACAGGTTGGCAAGGAGACCAAAATGCAACGTATCAGCGGTAAGAATTTTGGCAATGCAGCCAATCGCACTCTCAGTCAGTGACACTTTTGTTGATGACCCAGCACTATATATACTTAAGAACGTGGCGTGCCATGCACTTTCTTTGCAGGGGTGGTCTGGGGAGGTGATCTGCGGAAGGTGGCTGCACTCAGAGCTAGTCTGAGTTCTCAAATCTGTATTCAATTGCTAGCTAGGCTAACTACTTCGATAGAAAAACATATTTGTTCTGCATTTGGCTGCAGTGCCAGCTACTAGACCTGTTTTTATTTACTGCAAATATTCTTATTGATCTGAGACGATTTCTCTCTGCCACTGAGAGAAGCTGCTAGCACTAGCAGTGGCATTTTGCTCCTTATTTTACCCCCTGGAGTCAGTTGCAAGCAGCATTTGGGTGTTGTGGGTGGGAGATATATTCAATTTCTAGCTAGTTTGACAGAATTGCTATTGGAAAAGATATTTCATCGATTTTGTTGCTGTGCCAAGCAAGGGTATTTTGTTAACTGCAGTAGTTTGTTTTTTTTAAATTGAACTCACTGTCTCTCTGTGCTCTTTTAATCAAAGAAGGCAGTGCACTGGGCATCAGTGATAGTGGGCACTGGGCAGTTTTGCAGACTCACATATATTGGGAAAGCAGTGCTCTGTGAAGCCAAATCCCCAGTGGGCCTCTTTTGTAGTTTCAAGCAAGGTGTGTGCACATACATTACATTAGTGCACATCAAGGCACTGTGCCTTTGGGTAGGCAGTTTTGCAGACTCACGTATATTGCGACAGCGGTGGTCTGTGAAGCCAAATGCCCAGTGGGCCTGTTTTGTAGTTACAAGCTTGGTGTGTGCACACACAGTAAATTAGTGCACATCAAGGCATTGTACCTGTGGGCAGCCAGTTCAGCAGACTCATATATATTGGGACAGCGGTGGTCTGTGCAGCCAAATCCCCAGTGGGCCTCTTTTGTAGTTACCACTTTGTTGTGTGCACATACATTACATTAGTGCACATGAAGGCACTGTGCCTGTGGGCAGGCAGTTTGCAGACTCAAGAATATTGGGACAGAGGTGGTCTGTGAAGCCAGATCCCCAGTGGGCCTCTTTTGTACTTACAAGCTTGGTGTGTGCACACACATTACATTAGTGCACATCAAGGCACTGTGCCTGTGGGCAGCCAATTTTGCAGACTCAAGTATATTGGGACAGCAGTGTTCTGTGAAGCCAAATCCCCAGTGGGCCTCTTTTGTACTTACAAGCTCAGTGTGTGCACACACATTACATTAGTGCACATCAAGGCACTGTGCCTGTGGGCAGGCAGTTTAGCAGACTCTAGTATATTGGGACAGTGGTGGTCTATGAAGCCAAATACCCAGTGGGCCTCTTTTGGAAATAATTCTTTTAATTGAAATCATTAGTAGGCAGTGACATTAAATCCATAATGTCTGGGAAAGCTAGATGTGGTTGGGTGATTGGGACTGGGGGAGGAGATACCTCAAAAGGGAGTGCCAGTCCCCCATTAAAGTTAGAAAGGGACCTGTTGCAATCTGAATTCCTTGGAGGGGCAGGCAGTTCCAGCCGGAAAAAAATTAAATCTAAACATGATGCATTGCCACCACCTGTTTCTGACCCTGTAGTTTTGGAGGTGAGGGAAGGGGAGGCTGAGTCATGCAAGACAAAATGTCGACACCCAAAAGCAGCAGTGGGACAGCAGTCTCAACTTAGCATTGGCAATGTAGCACAGGCACTGTTTGCCTCTGATTCAGATGAAGAATCATCTTGTGTGGGATTCTCATCAGAAAGGAAGAAGTAATAGTTGACAAAGTTTTAGGAGGATCCGTTAGTGCTGTCTTAGCCTCCAGTGCAGCAGGGGGGAGATGAAACTGATGATGATGAGGAGGAAGAGCAGTCAGTGCAGGCACAGAGTGTGACTGATGCCCCTGGCATGGCTTCTCAGGGTGCACCCACTACTTCAGCTCCAGTGCCAGCATCCACCCCCAAGGCTATACAGAAAGGAGGATCATGAAAGACATCTGCAATCTGGTGCCACTTTAAAGTGACAGATGACCCCCTGCTCGGTGTAATTACTGTGGCAGGGCTATTAGCAGAGGCAAACAAATGGGACATCTATCTAATTTTGGCATGCTGCATCATATGAAGAAGCAACACCCAACAACAGTACTGCCATCTGGGGATGGTGGTAGTATCAGTCAGGGGACCCCTTTCAAGCAGCGTAAAGTGGTTGAAAAGGAGCAGAGTGACCCCATGCCCTCAGCCCCTTCTAGCAGTCAGGTGGCAGGCCAGAAACCCCCTGACATGTGGCAGAAGCGACAACCCACCATGGAGGAAATGGGGTGGAGTATGGTAATGCTATCCCGGGGTAGGAGGCAGACAGCCTCAAAAGTTGTAACCAGGAGCATTGGGGAAATGATTGCCCTTGATGACCAGCTCTTGCAGATAGTGGAGATTGTGGGTTTCAAGCATTTTCTGAAGGTCGTACTTCCAAATTACAAAGTCCCCTCCAGAACCACATTTAGCAGGAAGGTCATCCCCAGCCTATATAAGCAGTGTCGCAGTCGCATCCCTGCCATGAAAGCTGCACACTCTTACTTCTCCCTGACAGTACACTGGTGGGACCTGGCTGAGGCAGGGGCAGGCAGCAGCTCTATTAGTGAACAAGTATCAGGGTGGAGGTGGGCTTTACTGCACATCCACCTGACGGACCAGGCCCATACCGCAGCTAATATTCTAGCATGCATCAGACAGATGCTGGAGGGCTGGCAACTACACCAGCGAGACAGGAATCCTCAGGCAGGGTTCTTTGTCACAGACAATGGTGTAAACATGGTTAAGGCAATAACCAACAGGCGCTTTAAAAACATCCAATGTTTTGCACACACTCTGCACCTGAGAATGAATACCAAGCACCAAGAGAATGAATACCTGCAGGACTTAATACACAAGTGCAAGGACATAGCAGGGCACTTCCACAGAAGTGTGAAGGCAGAGTAGGTTCTCCGACAAAAGCAGACTGATTTGGAGATGCCTCACAAGCATCTCATTCAAAACATTGCCACCCGGTGGAATTCCACCAATATGATGCTGCAGAGGTTAGTGGAGCTGCAGACACCCCTTCATGAACTTTTTGGTTCAATGGACATAGGTGTGCAGAATCCCCTAGGGCAGAATCCTGCAGCCCTTCAAGGATGTCACGGAGGATCTGAGTTCTAGAAGTGCCTCCTTGGCTGACATCATCCCTATAGTTAATTTCCTGGATGAAAATTTGGAGGTCTTTGAACAGGAAGAGGGAATAACAGCTGAGGTGCTACATTGTCTGGATGTTTTACACTGCTCGCCACAGTCTGTGATCCCCGTGTGAAAGGGAAACTCGCCCTACAGTACGATTATCTCCTATTGGTGAAGGAACTTCTGTTAGCAAAAGTCCGTGAACAGGAGCGCCATAGGCAGAGACTGATTAGGCTTGAAGCAGAGGAGGAAACAGCGGGCACTTCAGAGAGTTGTGCTAGCCCAAGCAGGAGAACACTCTGTCAGCGACAGCTACTACCTCCTCCTCCTCCACTTCAATACGCCAAAGGCATGTTGCCCATAAAGATTCATCTTTTGTGCTACAGGCTAGACAGAAAGCAGCTGGCATGAGTGTCTCTGAGGCCACCCAAGCAAAGAAGAAACCAGCACAACTGTCAGTGATACTGTATCTCTCAGAGCCCACAGAGGATATGCAGACAGATCTGCTGGCATATTGGGCACACAAGTCTACTGTCTGGCCACACTTAACCAAAGTGGCTCAGCGATATCTGTCATATCCACCAACCAGTGTGCCCAGTGAATGTGTATTTTCAATGACAGGGGATATCATGTGCCCTCACCACTCAAGGCTGGCACCAGTGTTGATGGAAATGCTAGTATTTTTGAAAGTAAACCTGCCTTTGCTTGGGTTTCCAAATTTTCCCTGTGAATGGCAAGATGAATAAAAGCAATTGAAAGCCTTGCAGCAGGTCCAACTGCCGCCTATGCTCCAGATAATATAAGCACTGCAGCACATGTACCTGACCTGAAACGCTGTACCTGTCCATCCACTGTCCAGGCTGTACGTCCCTATAAGGGCCTGACCTCTAAAGCTGTGCCTGTCCGTCCACTGTCCAGGCCGTACATCCCTTCAAGGGCCTGACCTGAAATGCTGTGCCTGTCCATCCACTGTCCAGGCCGTACGTCCCTATAAGGGCCTGACCTCTAACGCTGTGCCTGTCTGTCCACATTTGGAATGTAAGAACATAAAAAGCTGACTTAATATGTTTAGAACTTGCATATTTCTTATGCTCAATAGTTTTTATGACCTTTATAATATGGGCCATGTTCCCTAAATCTTTCTTAGGTGCCAACAGTAATGTTTCTAGTCCTATCGAAAACTGCTGGTAGTTACACTCTAGTTCATCCTCTGTGTTCCCATTGTTTACAGAGGCACAGTGTAAACCACAAAGTCAACATAGGTTGATATTGTAGATTTGGACTTGAGTAGCGGTTTTCTTATTTCTGAAAGCTCTTCATGTTCCTTTCTCATCAGCTGAAGTGCATAAGTACAGTTAATAGCTTCTGGGTATTCACAAATCTATTGCTCTAAAAGCATCCTCAGTTGAATTATCTTTCAGAAATGAAAAAGATGCCATTTTCTTCTGGCAGTGAACTAGTTCAGGAAGAAGTGACAGGTCAAACCACAACATACCTACACAAAGGAAATCCTCTAATGCTGTGCCTGTCTGTCCAGGCCTTATGTCCCTAAAAGGGCTTAACCTCTATCCTCAAATGCTGTGCCTGCCTGTCCGCCCAGGCTTTCCATCCCTATGAGGGCTTGACTCTATCTTCGATTGCTGTGCCTGTCCGTCCAGGCCTTATGTCCCTAAAAGGGCTTGATATCTATCCTCGAATGCTGTGCCTGTCCATCCAGGTCTTATGGCCCTACAAGAGCTTGACCTCTATCCTCGAACGCTATGCCTGTCCATCCAGGCCTTATGTCCCTATGAGGGCTTGATCTCTAATGCTATGCCTGTCCATCCAGGCTTTACATCTGTACAAGGGTTTGACCTCTAGGCTGTGCCTGTCCGTCCAGGCCTTATGTCCCTAAAAGGACTTGACCTCTATCCTCGAATGCTGTTCCTGTCTGTCCAGGCCTTATGTCCCTAGTAGGGCTTGAGCTCTATCCTTGAATGCTGTTCCGGTCCGTCCAGGCCTTATGTCCCTAATAGGGCTTGAGCTCTATCCTTGAATGCTGTTCCTGTCCGTCCAGGCCTTATGTCCCTAAAAGGACTTGACCTCTATCCTCGAATGCTGTTCCTGTCCATCCAGGCCTTATGTCCCTAAAAGGGCTTGACCTCTATC
Organism: Rhinatrema bivittatum; assembly: GCF_901001135.1. Lineage (NCBI taxonomy): Eukaryota > Metazoa > Chordata > Amphibia > Gymnophiona > Rhinatrematidae > Rhinatrema > Rhinatrema bivittatum. Next base: position 372,218,138 of record NC_042617.1, read on the forward strand.
CTTGAATACTGTACCTGTCCGTCCAGGCCTTAAGTCCCTAAAAGGGCTTGACCTCTATCCTCGAATGCAGTGCCTGTCCGTCCAGGCCTTATGTCCCTAAAAGGGCTTGACCTCTATCCTCGAATGCTGTGCCTGTCCGTCCAGGCCTTAAGTCCCTATGAGGGCTTGACCTCTATCCTTGAATGCTGTGCCTGTCCGTCCAGGCCTTATGTCCCTGAAAGAGCTTAACTTCTATCCTCGAAACCTGTGCCTGACTGTACAGGCCTTATGTCCCTACGAGGGCTTGACCTCAAATGCTGTGCCTGTCTGTACAGTCTTATATCCCTAAAAGAGCTTGACCTATATCCTTGAATGCTCTGCCTGTCTGTCCAGGATTTTTGTCCCTTGAGGGCTTGACCTTTATCCTCAATTACTGTGCCTGTCCATCCAAACCTTATGTCCCTAAAAGGGCTTGACATCTATCCTCGAATGCTGTGCCTGTCCATCCAGGCCTTATGTCCCTATGAGGGCTTGATCTCTAATGCTGTGCCTGTCCGTCCAGGCCTTATGTCCTTAAAAGGGATTGACCTCTATCCTCTAATGCTGTGCTTGTCTGTCCAGGCCTTATGTCCCTAAAAGGGCTTAACCTGTATCCTCAAATGCTGTGCCTGCCTGTCCATCCAGGATTTAGGTCCCTACGAGGGCTTGACCTCTATCCTCGATTGCTGTGCCTGTCTGTCCATGCCTTATGTCCCTAAAAGGGATTGACATCTATCCTCGAATGCTGTGCCTGTCTATCCAGGTCTTATGTCCTTACAAGAGCTTGACCTCTATCCTCAAATGCTATGCCTGTCCATCTAGGCCTTATGTTCCTAAAATTGTTTGACCTCTAATGCTGTGCCTGTCCATCCAGGCTTTATGTCTCTATGAGGGTTTGACCTCGAATACTGTGTTTGTCCAAGCTTTATGTCTCTATGGGGTTTTGACCTCAAATGATGTGCCTGTTCATCTAGGCTTTAAGTCTCTACAAGGGTTTGACCTTGAATGCTGTGCCTGTCTGTCCAGGCTATATGTCTCTACGAGGGTTTGACCTCAAATGTTGTCTGTCCATTCAGGTCTTATGTCTCTACGAGGGCCTGACCACTAATGCTGTGCCTGTCCGTCTATGCCTTATATCCCTAAAAGGGCTTGACATCTATCCTCGAATGCTGTGCCTGTCCATCCAGGTCTTATGTCCTTACAAGAGCTTGACATCTATCCTCAAATGCTATGCCTGTCCATCCAGGCCTTATGTCCCTAAAAGTGTTTGAGCTCTAATGCTGTGCCTGTCCATCCAGGCTTTATGTCTCTATGAGGGTTTGACCTTGAATGCTGTGTCTGTTTGTCCAAGCTTTACGTCTCTATGGGGTTTTGACCTCAAATGTTGTGCCTGTTCGTCCAGGATTTACGTCTCTATGAGGGTTTGACCTTGAATGCTGTGCCTGTCTGTCCAGGATTTATGAGGGTTTGACCATGAATGCTGTGCCTGTCCATCCAGGCTATACATCTCTACGAGGGTTTGACCTCAAATGTTGTGTCTTTCCGTCCAGGCCTTATGTCCCTATGAGGGCCTGACCACTAATGCTGTGCCTGTCCGTCCATGCCTTATGTCCCTAAAAGGACTTGACCTCTATCCTCGAATGCTGTTCCTGTCCATCCAGGCATTATGTCCCTAATAGGGCTTGAGCTCTATCCTCGAATGCTATGCCTGTCCATCCAGGCCTTATGTCCCTATGAGGGCTTGACCTCTAAAGCTGTGCCTGTCCGTCCAGGCCTTATGTCCCTAAAAAGGCTTGACCTCTATCCTCGAATGCTGTGACTGTCTGTCTAGGCCTTATGTCCCTAAAAGGGCTTGATCTCTATCCTCAAATGCTGTGCCTGTCCATCCAGGCCTTATGTCCCTATGAGGGCTTGACCTCGAATGCTGTGCCTGTCTGTCCAGGTCTTATGTCCCTACAAGAGCTTGACCTACATCCTCGAATGCTCTGCCTGTCCATCCAGGCCTTTTGTCCCTACGAGGGCTTGACCTCTATCCTCAATTGCTGTGCCTGTCCGTCCAGGCCTTATGGCCCTAAAAGGGCGTGACCTCTATCCTCGAATGCTGTGCCTGTCCGTCCAGGCCTTATGTCCCTAAAAGTGCTTGACCTCTATCCTCAAATGCTATGCCTGTCCATCCAGGCCTTATGTTCCTAAAATGGCTTGACCTCGAATGCTGTGCCTATCCATCCACATTTTGAATGTAAGAACATAAAAACCTGACTTCAGATGTTTGGAACTTGCATATTTCATATGATTAATAGTTTTCCTGAATTCATAATATGGCCATTTTCCCGAAATCTTTCTTAGGTACCAACAGTAATGTTTCTGGTACTATGGAAAATTGATGGTAGTTGCACTCTAGTTCATCCTCTGTGTTCCCATAGTTTACAGAGGCACTGTAGGGTACAAAATCAACATAGGTTGATATTGTAGATTTGTGTGGGAGATGACGTCAGCGCTTCTTTTGGTCCTTAATGGCTGAAACCTCATTGCAAAAGGAAACCTCAGTCTCCGGCAATTCAAAATATTAATCCATCACAGCATGGATCCTTAAATAAAACAATCAATTTTCTTTTCATTTCAGGGCAGAGAAGAGAATTTCCTCCATCTTTCTCATGATGTCATGATCTATTTGCACAAGCTTAAATCCTAACAATTTGTACCATTATACTAGGGGTGTAAATCCTGTGATCGATCGTCTTAACGATTGATTTTGGCTGGGGGGGGGAGGGAAATCTGATCGTCGTGTTTTGTTTTTTTTTTAAATTGTTAAAAATCGTAAATCGGGGGAGGGCGGGAAAACCAGCACACCAAACAACCCTAAAACCCACCCGAACCTTTAAAACAAATCCCCTACCCTCCTGAACCCCCCCAAAATATTTTAAATTACCTGGGGTCCAGTGGGGGGGTCCCGGCGCGATCTCCAGCTCTCTGGCCACGGCTGCATTTCCAGGAGCTCAGTTTTACCCAGGGAAATATCTATGTACCTAGGCAAATGCCATTGAACATTGCCCTCCCAGGGTCTGGGGGGGGGGGGGGGGGATGCTCAGGTAATCAGGCCTTCAGTGAATCCTTCCAGATCCAGAAGGATCTCCTACAAGAGGCGTAACATCTATAGTTTTGATAGAACAAGATGGTCAATTGCACTGCCTTGGATATAGTAAATTCACAGTGGATTCCAGCTCAGATTCAAAATGCATAATAAACAATTCAAACATATATTACAATGTAATAACCATTGTCACAAAATATAAACTACATGTTTTTTTCATGCCATAACTTTTATCATTAAAAGACAACCATGCCTACTTATGTGCTGTGAGTGTATAATGCTGCCAAAGCAATCATGGAAACTATTAATATTCTCCTTTTATTAATTCAATGCTTTACTTTTGTCTTGCTGTATTTGAAATTCTTTAAGTTGATACTGCCTGAAATTGTCCAGCTTCAGGTCAAGAAATCATGGGCAAAATGGCCCTCACAGGAACTCTTGCTTACTCTTCTACCTTTCAAGAAAAATAACCAAGAGTAAAAGAGCCTATAAAGAGACCATCATATTAGGGGTACATTGCTTAAGCGGACCCTGCAATGCCAAACCTTCCACCTAGCTAGGCCAGGTGGAAAGGAAAATATATCCTAGCTGCTGGTGTATTCATGTACAGGTCACCTGGTATTTCAGTTCATTATGACCTGATATATCAGTAAAGTGATGAAATATAAAAAGAGTGTTCAAATTCCTTTGGAGCACCAGCCCTGCTAGAAAACCAGTGCTGTCATGGGATGTTCCTTGTTGGCTGGCTGGTGAGTAAGAGTATGTCGCCACAGTGCCCCAACTGTGCCCTCCTCCTTCCTGCTATGCATCCTCCCAGATATCTGTCACATTTAGACCTAGACCTAGACCTAGACCTAGACCTAGACCTAGACCGAAAAAGAAAGGAGGAGGAATTCTACTTGCTGCAAAAAAACAATTGGGGATAACACTACAACAATCATACTCCACCTCAAAACTTGAATGCTCCATATTCAAATCGCAACATCTACAAATATTCCTCATCTACGCCACACCAGGAACGCTAGAGGCTAACCCCTCCCCTCTAATAGAGATGATAGCCAAACATCTAAATTCAGACAAACCAACCATCATACTGGGAGACTTCAACATTCACGTAGACTCCACCCCTCAATCCACTAACTGCGAAACCTTCCTTACCTCCCTCAGTCACCTTGGATTCACACAAATAATCAGCGGGCCCACTCACAAAGCAGGTCATACATTAGACCTCATATTTATCAACGAGAGCTGGTCCATCCATACAAATCCCACCTGCACGCCTATCCCATGGTCAGACCACCAGCTCATAGACACAACCCTCAAAATGAAAAACACACCTCCTCCAAACATCTCCAAAACCACCATTCATTTCAGGAAACCATGCGCACTGGAGTCACTCAACAAACAATGCTCCAAAGACCTCAAACAAATTGACTTCTCAGACGCCAACACAGCCACCACTTCATGGATCAAACTCACGAACAAAATAGCTGATCAACTCTGCCCAACCTCCTCAAAAGAAATCCAACCGACACGAGACAACAGAAAACCATGGTTCACCCCAGAACTCAAAACCCTGAAACAGAAATTACGAAACAAAGAACAAAGCTGGAGAAACAACCCTTCTCCCACATCCAGACTTGACTACAAAGCCACCCTCAACACCTACAGAAACGCCATACACAAAACAAAAAAGGACTTCTATGCAAAAAGAATTCATAACTTCATCTTCGACTCGAAGGCTTTATTCTCCTACGTCTCATCACTCACCAAACCAACACCACCATCCATTCCAGACCACCTAGCGCTCAGTAAGGCCAACGAACTAGCCACCTACTTCAAAACAAAAATCTCAAACCTCACCCTCTCCCTTACAACCCACCAAACGCTTCCAACACCTCATAGCACATACCAACTCACTCTGAATTCTAGACTAGAGTCATTCGAGCCCACATCAGCCATGGAGATTGAAAACTTACTTAAAAAAATTAAACCATCGGCACATCCCTCGGACCCACTCCCTACTAATTTGCTCACTGCCATCTCTAGCACCGTCGCAAAACCTATTGCAGAAATCATCAATACCTCCTTAGCCATGGGCACAGTTCCTAATCAGCTAAAACTTGCAATCCTCAAACCCCTACTGAAAAAACCAACTGCATCACCCATGGACCCAGCCAACTACAGACCCATTGCAAACCTGCCCCTGATCTCCAAACTGATGGAAAAAGCGGTAAATAAACAACTTTCCGAATACCTCGAGGAGCACAACATTCTTTCCCCGGCACAATATGGATTTCGCAAATCTCGAAGCACAGAGTCCCTTCTGCTTTCCCTCACTGATAATTTACTTTTGAACCTGGAGAAAAAACAGTCATTCTTACTGGTCCTACTAGACCTATCTTCAGCGTTCGACACGGTAAATCACTCACATCTCCTAGAACAACTATCAAACATAGGAATCAAAGGCACAGCCCTCTGTTGGTTCCAATCGTTCCTATCCAACAGGTTTTACAAGGTCAGAATCAACAACAAGGAATCTGACCCCATCCTATCAGACCAAGGCGTACCACAAGGTTCATCCCTCTCCCCTACCCTGTTCAACATTTACCTCCTCCCCCTCTGCCATTTGCTATCTCAACTCAAGCTTACTCATTACCTCTATGCAGACGACATCCAGATCCTAATCCCCATCACAGAATCAATTCAAAAAACCTTCGTCTACTGGGAGAATTGTCTTAAACCAATTAAACAACTACTCTCCAGCCTAAACCTGATTCTAAACTCCAGCAAAACAGAGCTGCTACTAATCTCACAAAACCCGAACAACCACCCACCTAGTCTGGCACAAACCACATCTTTAAACATGGAGCTCTCTGCAGACGTCAGGAATTTAGGTACTTGGCTTGACAATCAACTTAACCTTAAAAAATTCATAAACACAACCACCAAGGACTGCTTCTTTAAACTACAGGTCCTAAAGAAGCTAAAGCCACTCCTTCACTTCAATGACTTTCGCCTCGTTCTTCAATCCATTATTTTTTCGAAACTTGATTACTGCAACTCAATCTTACTGGGCCTCCCCTCCAACAGCATCAAACCCCTACAGATGGTACAAAACGCCGCAGCCAGAATCCTAACTAACACTAATAGAAGAGACCATATTACCCCCACCTTGAGCTACCTCCACTGGCTACCCATCAAACAGAGAATCATATATAAAACCTTAACCATTATCCATAAAACAATTCATAACGTCGCACCTATATCTCTACAAACCCAACTTCGTCTACAATCATCGGCCAGACCCATCAGAAGTGCCTACAAAGGCACATTAGTCGCAGTTCCCGCCAAATCAACGTTAAGAAAAAGAGCACTATCCACTGCGGGACCACATCAATGGAATGCGCTCCCACCAGACATAAGACTCGAACCCAATCTACCAGAGTTCAAAAAAAGGTTAAAAACCTGGCTCTTCAGGCAAGCATTCCAATTCCCAGAGTGAAACTAGGCACCTCCTCCTGTCTTTCAGATCCAACCATTGCAAGGTGTCACAAACACATTGACACTCAATTTCATACACGGACTTGATTATTCACAATATCTATTTATTTAAGTCATCCTTTCATATTATATTATTTAACCGATTACTTGCAGACTATTTACGCTACCAAAGTTCCTTGTAAAACGTGAACACGAATAATGTTATAATAATATTATATGTTTGTTAAATACTATTGTTACTTTCACTGTTCCTTGTAATAATGTTCAATAGTTGATTGTTATTGTTCTATGTTCTATGTAAAAAAACCCCAGTCTAATCTACCAGACCAGGGCAACCTTTTCGTTACTTGTAAACCGGACTGATTTGTATTGCATACAGGAATTCCGGTATATAAAAATTAAAAATAAATAAATAAATAAATAAATTTACTAAGGAGAAGCTCTGATGGGTTCTCATCCTCACTCCAACAATAAATGTGGGGTCCCCCCCTCCAAAAACCCCCCCCAACAATTCTCCTCAATTATTTCTGGGAGTCTGTTATGGATAATGTGCCCTTTGCTGACTCTATCTCCTTTTTTTTTTTTTTTACCTCTTCTAGTGCTGTAACTCTACATTCTTCGCATTCTCGCAGATTCCTTTTCATGTTTGTATTTTTCATACTGATGAAGACCTATTCCTGGTCTTGCTCCTTGATTCTGGGGTTTGAATGGGTCACCACCCCCTTATATATTAAAACAGGGAGGCATTGGACTCATAGGGTCTGCAGTGCCTGGAGAAAAGTCTGTAGGGTTATTACGTCAGACTGTGAAGACCACATTGGTGCGTGGTCTGCCATTACATGAGCATTTTCTTTTGCTTCTGTGTCAGATGAATATACAGCAGTTTGTGTAGGACTGCAAAAGATAAATTGCACACTATCTTTCTACACCTAATGGCAGTGTGTCTGCTGGATGTGAGAATATGGAGAAGAAATCATTCCAATAAAGTATGGAGGCAAGCCAATATTTTGGCAACACCCTCCCAGGTAGGTATTAGTTAGCTACGGGGTTTGCTGAGAAAAATACCCACGTAGTTTTGCTTTGATTCTCGCCCCATGAAAAGTACCTGCACAAATGTGCTTCTGCTATTTGTGCAGGTACTTCTTTAGTTTTTTTCTTAGCTGGGGTTTGCATTGCAGTGAGCGTGGTCCCTTCTACCCCCTTTCAGAAGCATACATATGTTCTCCATGGTAGGATTCCCTGCCATTTCATTCACAGCCATTTCATTCTTATACATGGAAGCAGTGTAGTTGCTTTGACTTGTCTTATTTTCTGGTAATGCGATTTCTCCTTTCTCCCCAGTAATCTCCGTTAGTTGCCGATCGTATCAGGGAATGTTTATAGCCCAGTTTTTCTAGTTTATAGTAAATTCATGGTGGATTACAACTCAGGTTCAAAATGCATAATAAACAATCCAAACATATATTACAATGTAATAACCATTGTCACAAAATATAAAGTACGTGGTTTTTTTTCATGCCATAACTTTTATCATTAAAAGACAATGTGCTGTGAGTGTATAATGCTGCCAAAGCAATCACGGAAACTATTAATATTCTCCTTTTATTAATTCAGTGCTTTACTTTTGTCTTGCTGTATTTGAAGTTCTTTAAGTTGATACTGCCTGAAATTGTCCAGCTTCAGGTCAAGAAATCATGTGCAAATGGCCCTCACAGGAATTCTTGCTTACTCTTCTACCTTTCAAGAAAAATAACCAAGGATAAAAGAGCCTATAAAGAGACCATCATATTAGGGGTACATTGCTTAAGCGGAACCTGCAATGCCAAACTGAAATGCATAGGGCGTTGGGCGTTTTATATGGCATAATATCAGCAATTCCAGGTAGCATTTCTACTTAGAAAAGAAAAGAAACAAGTGGATGAACTATGTTGGCATTTTTGCAAAGATAAGTGGTTGCTTCTTTGAAGATTTAACTAATATATAATAATAATAGACAATAGAAAAAGAAAATATTTTTAAAAAATGTGTCTTGTACCTATATATTGATAATTTGTTTGGCGCTGCAGACATTGCTTTGAGACCTAAGATTAGTAAAAATAGGGAACTGGGTTTACGCTGGATGGTCCAGCTGTGCTGGGCGAATCTGTTCTCTAGTGAATAAATGTACCCCTAATATGATGGTCTCTTTATAAGATCTTTTACCCTTGGTTATTTTTCTTGACTGGTATTGTTTGCACCTGGGTATTTTTGATTTTTTCTTTGGTTACTCTTCTACCTTTGGCACAGAGCGGTGAGAGGAAAACCTTCAAAAAAGCAAGCAACAAACTGATCCATATTCAACCAGGGCACGCAGGATAAGCAGGATTAGAAAGATGAATTAAAAGCAAGAGCTTCATTCATTATAATGTAAAAGAAAAGACCTAATCACTCGGACTTTGGCTAAGTGGAAGACAAACTATGACTCCCTCATGGCATTTTTTTTTCAAGATTATACTTTATCAAACAATCTGTTTCTGTCATTAGCTTTGGGGTGGTGGCCAATTCTGGTTCTCAAGAGTCACAAACATGAATATGAAGAGATGAATTTGCATGCACTTCCTCCATTGTGTGCAAATATGTCTCATAGGGTTGTGCTTTTGCTTTGAAACAACATGCGGACGTCCAGAAAATCAGCTGTTCCCTGATGTTTCAAACTGAAATGAAAAAAAAAAACAAACAAACTAATAAAATTGCTTTATTTTCCATTTTAGTGCACACTATTTGTAAATAGTGTTCACTGAAAATGGAACATTAACTGAAATAAAATTTTGCATGACATGAAAAAGCCCAAACCCATCAGAAAATGAAATGAAACAGAATTTTTCAGCGTGGATGCCCCAAATGTCTCATTCCTGTTTATTGCGGATATCCTAAAAACCAGACCTACTTGTGGCTCTTGAGAACTGGAGAAAGCCACCCTTTGCAGTTTCCATAGACACTAATTATTTAAAGGGATCATACCTGGTGGGGTTGAGTTACCCAATTGACCATAATGGTCAAATTATTCTGTTTGAAAAATCTATTCTTGGGAGGCGAAATAATGGTAAAAGGGGTTCAATGATCATGGGGAGGCCAATATTCAGCAGTTTACCTAAACAGGTACTTATCTAGAGGTTGCTTAAAATTTGTGCCAGATTTTCAATGATCTGTGGCAAGAGACATGTGGCTCTGAAAACCTGTGCATCCATGCCCACAAAAATGCTTTTGTTGTGCATGTGTCAGCGTGTGCACTTTTTCATGCTACCAATTCTACATGCACTTTATGCCTGTACTGTTTCAGATTCCTGTGTGTGCACAATACATGCCAAGCTTGCCACCGCTGAGAGCCAGGAAGTTCATGTTCTCCAGGACTAACCTTTTCCTTCCAATCCAACTCTTTTCGTCAGAGGAGAACCCACCTCTTTCCGACATCTAGGATACAGAGGAACTTAGTTAAGAGGGACCTTTTGAGATGTCCTCCTTCAGCGCTACAACAAGAGGGCAGTCTACCACAGGGCCATGGGGAACCAAAAGAAGGCCTAGGAGCTCTACTTGAGGGACGTAGCTGGCTGTGCTGGTTATGCTCGATCCTGTAACCTATTCTTGGTAAGCCTAGATATATGGTACAGTTTAAATTCTCACAAGCTATCTTTGTACTGCCCCTATAAGCCTCAGCAATGTACATCTCAAGGGATATGTGGGTCTGTGTATCTTCCTCTCTCTCTCTCTCACCCTAGCCATTGTTCTGCATGCAGCTCTCATCAGTCCACTCATGATACCTTGCTCACTCCTTTGCAGCAGTGAGCTTAAGACTCCGGCATGCTTACACACTTTCCTTTCTGTCACTGTTAGATGTGTGCAGCTGCTGCACAGTGTGTAAGAATATAAGAGCATGCCATACTGGGTCAAACCAAGGGTCCATCAAGCCTAGCATCCTGTCTCCAACAGTGGCCAATCCAGGCCATAAGAACCTGGCAAGTACCCAAAAACTAAGTCTATTCCATGTTACTGTGCTAGTAATAGCAGTGGCTATTTTCTAAGTCAACTTGTTTAATAGCAGGTAATGGACTTCTCCTCCAAGAACTTATCCAAGCTTTTTTTATACCCAGCTACACTATCTGCACTCAGGCCTCTTCTCTTCTACCTATGCCTGACAACTTTTCCTGCCTTCCTCTGTTCTTAGCATGGGTGCAGTCAGCAGCGTGCATTCTTCTTACATTTGCTCTCACTCTAGGGATATGGGGGGGGGGGGGGGGGGGAGGGGATGTGCAAACCTTGGTATATGTATATCTGTGTAAAATGAAATGGCAGTTTTAAAATGGTCCTCTGTTCCCCTCAGTGTGGGTAGAAATACCTGGGCAGGAAAACAACAAAGGGTGGGAAAGGTCAAATATGAACAGCTGATATTATCTTGAATAACTGCTCTGTTAATCAAATACAATCCTTTTACTGACTGTCTTCCCGTGGAATAGCTCTGTGCATCTGCTTTGAAGTAGGTGCAGACTACATGGGCTGTACAGTAGCTATGCTCCCTGCCAGGCTGCTCGTTCAAAGGAAACACTGCAGGGAGCTTCCCTTTGAAATATCGCCAGCAGGCCTGTTGGTTCAAAGTCCTGAAGAAATTTGCCACAAATACGCATAGTACAAAAAGGGCTTGTCAGGCTTGAGCCAGGACCAGCAATGCCTAAAGAACCTTGCAGGAAACACGTGACATGTAAACATATTTCCTAGCCTTATCTATCCCATCACACAACCATTGCTGGATATGGGGAAAAGCACACAGGCAGTTACAGAAGTACTACACAAAGTTATCATCAGCAAAGTGTCACTATTCTCTAGTTGGACTTACTGTGGAGTATACAGATTGCTCACCATATCTAGCTGCAACCTGCTCACTCAGCACCCAGTGTATTTGGATTTTCAGAAGGCATTTGACAAAGTCCCCCATGAAAGACTCCTGAGAAAAATAAAAAGTCATGGGATAGGAGGCAATGCCTTATTGTGGATAGCAAACTTGTTAAATGATAGAAAATAGAGAGACGAACAAAATGATCAGTTTTCTCAGTGGCGAAAGGTAAACAAGAGGCATGCCTCAGGGATCTGTACTGGGAGTGGTGCTTTTTAATATACATATAAATGATCTGGAAAAGGGTGCGATGAGTGAGGTGATCAAATTTGCAGTTGACATAAAATTATTCTGAGTTGTTAAATCACAAGCGGATTGTGAGAGATTGCAGGAAGACCTTGCAGGATATGGAATTTGGTCATCCAAATTAAATTTAATGTGGATAAGTGCCAAGTGTTACGAGCGCGCGCGGTCGTCTCCAGCGGGTGGTGAGCTCTTGGGCCACGGCAGGACTCAAGGAGGAGCCCAAAGCCACACCGTGGGAGGTGAGCTGAGTAGGCATGGGGAGCCAGGCGGGTACAAAAGCAGGGAAGCAGGCACGGAGCCTGACCCTCAGCCGGACCTGCACGCCCATGGTAGCCAACACTGGGAAGTTGACTGATCAACGGTCCTCCGACTGTTCCGGCCCTTTCGGACCTGCCGCTGGGAACGGCAATGGGCAGCAGGCCGGACAGAGGCGAGGGCAGACAGAGTCCTTTACACTGAAGACATCGTAGACAAGGCAGGTGCAGACATCGTAGACAAAGGCGAGTGCAGACATCAAAGAGGAGGGCTGGAAGGAGACACGGGCGCTGTCCCTGAGGGCGCCCTACTCAGTCCACCCACGGGACTGAGTCACGGACCACCCCATCCCATACGCGCCCTACACAGCCCAGGAAGGCTGGTCGCGGACCACGTTGAGAACAGGAGAGCGCAGGGAAGATCCAGGCGAGCAGGAACTCCGATGCTGGGATACTGACATCCGAAGCCCCTTCGGCTGGCAGGCAGGGAAGCTCCAGAGCGCAGGGAAGAATCCCACCTGTTGGCCACTCCAGGGCCCAACAGGCCAGAAGGCTCAGGAGCCAGACAGGATGTAGGGCAGAACAAGCGGAACTGGATCAGGACATCAGGAACACATCAAGGCAGACGTCAGTAACATCAGGAAGCAAACATCCGGACAGAGACAAGACAAGGAGCCATCAACACAAGGCAGACCACGGAAGACCTGGATCGAGGAAGAGGTACAGGCAACTGTAGCACTCAGTCCGAAGGCAAGTTGCAAGTGACAAGAAAGTCCTTATATACTGGAGGTTGTAGGCAACTCCCTGGGAGGAGTTTTCCAGGACCGCCCCTCACTGGTCCTATAAGTAAGGTGGAGAGCTGCGGGCCAGCCCCTAGGGAAATGGGCGTGGCTGGAAACCAGGAAGTCCAAACAGCCAAGCAAGCCACAGGAACAGCTAGGCCTCTCAGGCCCTGGAGCAAGTCCCGGATGGAACACAGGCGAGGCCCTGGCTTCGGAGCGGCCTCCGGTGGAAGGTGAGAGACCACCTGTAGCGCAGCAACAGGGGGGATCGTAACACCAAGTGATGCACACTGTAGTTACACAATGTTAGGTTCCATTTTAGGAGTTACTGCCCAGGAAAAGGGTCTGGTTTCATCGTTAAGTATTGTCAAGTTTGTCAACAATCCTTGGCTTAGTGTGCAAAAGTGGTCAAAAAGCAAACAGTGTTAGAAATTATTAGGAAAGGAATGGATGATGCAACAGAGAATGTCATAATGTCTCTGTCTCACTCCATGGTGAATAAGTTAATTAACCAATCAACACAAGTAAATGTAGAGACAAATAACAACCTTTGCAAGAAATTAGCACTGTTTTTTAAAAATAAAATTAATACTCTTGTCTTAAAACTAGAGAAAACGCCAACTCAAGAAATAATCATGAAAATAAAAACAAATACATCATGGTCTAAGTTTGACAACACCTCAATTTCAGAAGTGACAAGATTAAGGGGGTCATTTTTCAAAGCGATCGCACGCGAAAGGGGACAGCGAAAAGGGGCAGCGTCAAGACCGGAACAGGAGGAGTCGGGGCGGCACCGGGGCGGCACCTGGGAAGATGCCGCAAAGACAGCATGGACGGCGAAAGGTAAAATTCCATATCTTTGCCTATTTCGCGCCGAATAACTACACCTTTTATGGTATAGTTATTTGGCATGATGCCAGCAGCGATCGTACCGCGGAGGTGCGATTGCTGCCAGCTATCGCAGGACTGCCTCCTGCTTCACCACCCTGATTCACGACGCCGTGGTAGGTTAGAAAATTTAGGCCTAATACTATCGTAGGCCTAAACCCTGCTCTGCATCCATTGGATTCAATACCAATACAAACCCTGAAACAAATCTCACAAGCAATAGCCCCAACTATTACTACTATTATTAATAAATCATTAGAGGAAGGTTTTTTTGCCAGAATCGTTAAAACAAGCAATAGTAAAAGCAATACTAAAGAAAAAGAATCTAGATAACACTGTACCAAGCAACTGTAGACTGATCACCAACTTACCTTTTATTGCTAAACTAATTGAGAAAGTTGTACTACAACAACTAAATGAGCACCTAGAACAAAACGACATACTTTACCCAGCACAGTTCGGATTCAGAAAAAACTTCAGCACAGAAACTCTACTTCTCTCACTTCATGATACAATACTATGTGGATTCTATAATGGCCAAAAATATCTACTATTGATGATAGACCTTTCTGCAGCTTTCAACACCATCAATCACAACATCCTCATCCGTAGACTCACAGAAATTGGTCTAAGCGGTAAGACGCTTGAATATTTTACTTCATTTCTCAACAATAGAACCTACCAAGTCAACATTAATATTTCCACGTCTGACGTTATAAACCTTGAAACAGGAGTCCCGCAAGGCTCCGCATTATCAGCAACACTGTTCAATCTATACATGATTCCTCTCTGCCATCTTATCTCAGGTCTAGGTTTAAATTACCGTATTTTTCGGACTATAAGGCGCACATAAAAACCTACGATTTTCTCAGAAATCGGAAGTGCGCCTTATAATCCGGTGCCCCTTATATATGAATTCTTCTGCTGCCACTCCTTTTATATTGTCTTTTTTTCTGTTTCTTTTCTCTCCATCTTCTTCCCTCAAACACACAGGTTCTCATTCTCACATGCATTTCTCTCTCTCTCACACACACACACACTGGCTCTCACTGTCACATGCTGTGTCTCATACAATCATTAATACACTCAGTCTCTCACTCCCACATGCTGTGTTGCTCAAGCATAGGCTCTCACTCACCTCTAGGCCTCCTCTTTGCGGGTCGCTGCAGGATGGGCTCTGCAGTGGCCCTGCTACCGGGCCTCTTCTTCTTCTCGGGCCGCTGCGACTTGAGATTCGCAGCGGTCCGTAAACTCAAGTGCTGCTCCACTTCTGCACGTGCTGATGCTTCCCCTCCTTCCTGCCCACGCGGCTCTGGCAACGTTTACTTCCGGGGACGCACAGGCAGGAAGGAGGAGGAGCATCAGCACGTTTAAACGCGATCTTTTTCTTGGCCTTGCTGATCTGCCTGTCGCTGCGCCCGGGGGCATTGGGGGGATAATAAAAAAGTACCGTAGTTTTAAAGGGCGTCTTATAATCCGGTGCGCCTTATATATGAACCTGGATGCCTTAGCAGGCGCTTATAATGCGCCTTATAATCCGGTGCGCCTTATAGTCCGAAAAATACGGTACTACATTTTTGCAGACGACATCCAAATAATTATCCCAATCACAGACACACTTGAAAAAACTTTTCGAATTACAGCAATGTACATAAACGTGATAAAACAACTGTTAACACAAATGAAATTAAGCTTAAATATAGAAAAAAATGAATTAATCTTTTTAGAAAGGAAAATAACTTCAACAGACAATAATGATAATTTCCAATACGATAATCTACAAATCAAACTTGGCACAAAAATAAGGGATCTCAGCGTTTATTTAGACCCAGAACTCAATTTTAAAACCCATATCGCTACAAAAACAAAAGATGGATACCAGAAATTATTAATATTGAGAAAACTAAAACCATTATTAAATGTAAATGATTTTAGAACAGTTTTACAAGCTCTTATTTTCACTGGGACTGATTATTGCTTCTCGGTTTACCATATTCCACAATCAGACCCTTACAAATATTACAAAACTCTACAGCAAGAGTATTAACAGGATCACGCAAACAAGAACACATCATACCAGTTTTAATGAACTTACATTGGTTACCCATTGAAAAGCGGAAACAATACAAATCATTATGCATCTTACATAAAGCAATTTATGGAAAACAGGTCAAATGGCTAAATGCCACTATATGGCTTCACACACCATAATGCAACTTAAGGTCAGCAAACAAAGGGCTGTTATCCATTCCACCTGTTTCCTCAGCCAGATTAACCTCTGTCAGAGAAAGAGCTTTATACCTGGCAGGGCCTAAGCTTTGGAACACACTGCCGGAAGAAATAAGACTCAAAACCAATCTTAAGGAATTCAGAAAAATGCTAAAACATGGCTCTTTAATCAGGCATTCAAGGAAAGCTCAGGCTAATCACACTTGACATTACATGCTTCATGCCCATGATAAACTATGAATCAGCGATGTTCCACCCGGTTTTTATGTCTTAGTTGCTATTTTTAGATATTTTACTTAGTTTGTTTATTTTAGTTATTTTACCTATTATTTAATTTGTAATATAAATTGAAATTAGTATTAACATTTTGTATATGATAGTTTGTTTTATTATTTTGTTTATAAATGTACTTATATGCCTTTTATAATTGTATTATTGTAAACCGATGTGATGGTCCCTGGTCCAAACACCAGTATAGAAAACTTTACAAATAAAAATAAATAAAATAAAATGATAGAGATCTATAAAATCATGAAATGAATAGAATGAGTAAATGTGAACTGCTTATTTGCTCTTTCAAAAAAACAAAAAACAAACCAACTTAGGGGGACACTCCATGAAGTTAGTAAGTAGCACATTTAAAACAAACCATAGAAAATTATTTTTCACTCAGCACAATTAAACTCTGGAATTCATTACTGGAGGATATGATAAAGACAGTTAGAGTAGCTTGGCTTAAAATAGGTTTGGACAAGTTTCTGGAGGAGAAATCCATAAATTGTTATTAAACAGATAAACTTAGAGAAAGACATTACTTATCCATGGATATTAACAGCATGGATATGTCTCCTGTTTGGGATCCTGCCAGATACTTGTGACCTGGATTGGCTACTCTTGGAGACAGGATATTGGGCTTGATGGACCCTCGGTCTGACCCAGTATGGCAATTCTTGAATTCTTAAGTTCTTATGTTCATCTTTTCTCTTCTAACAGAAAGAGAAGAGGAAGTGGAGACAGAGCAAGATGCCCCTGCTTTATCTGCTCTTGTACTGCTTGTTCCAATCCCCTATTGTTCCCCTACCATACTGTTTTCATAGGGCATCCCTGAATTATGCTACTGGAAGGTAGGGGTTGAAGGTTCTTCCATTTTTTGTTTTTTGGAGGTTATGGCCCACACATATTCCATAAATTCAGTTGGGTCTGATACTGAGCAGCCCATAGCTATCCAGGCCTATTCTGTGGAAGGAACTAGTGCTCCTCTCACATAGCCAGGTTCTGGCACAGCTGCTGTTGAGGCACACAACCAACTGGATGTATAGGGTCTAAATGAAGACTTGAGGGGTGTGATGATCAAATTACAGTTCCTCAATGCCACCCTGCAGCATGGGGCTGCAGCACTAGGAAGGATGACGATGTCTTCAGTGCCCATGACACCAAACTCTTAAGGGCCTGACCACTAAAGAATAGTCACAGTAGTCACTTGCTTAGTGTGTGAAAAATAGTAGGCCTGAAACTACAGCTTCAATGCACTCAACAAGTCCAAAGCCCAGCATGGCATGGCATAGTCATAATCCAGGGATGTTGTGCATCCCTTTTAGACAGGTCCTCCATGACCCTTTTTGTTTTCTGTTGTAGTCCTTAGGCATTTGCAAACAGTTTTGATATTTTTAATGTTATTTTGAAAATCAGGTGTACTGTCTTTCTTTCACCACAGACAGTGTACATCTGAATGTCAAATGATACAGTAGCCCAAACATTCACACTGCAATATAGAATGGGCCTTCAAATAAAAGGGGTCAGGAGGACAAGACATTTACCCTATAGAAATGTTCTGACCCTCTGCATTGAGTAAGACCTGGGATGGGGGATGGGGATGGGTCAATCACATCCCAGGCAGGGCCCTAGTGCCACCATCACCCATGGTCACAAAGGATCTGCTACTTCCCCTTCAAATGCCCATACCATATACAGCAGGCAGGAATGGAAGGGAGACCAGGAAGAGGAGGTCTCATGCCTAAGCGTAGGTCAAGGCACTGGCATTGTGCTTGGGTGCATGCTGCAGCCCCTGATTTGTGCCTTGGCCTATCCCTAGGTGAGGCCCTGGCCTCGGGCATAGGGATAGGCCCAATGGGTAACTTTTTTTTTTCATAATAAAACATGAAAAACACCACAATATATTGTTAGGTTTTCAATCGTTTCATTTTGAAAAAGAAATGAAATGAAATAGGAAATATCATT
This sequence comes from Rhinatrema bivittatum, assembly GCF_901001135.1. Classification (NCBI taxonomy): domain Eukaryota; kingdom Metazoa; phylum Chordata; class Amphibia; order Gymnophiona; family Rhinatrematidae; genus Rhinatrema; species Rhinatrema bivittatum. Next base: position 372,236,312 of record NC_042617.1, read on the forward strand.
ATTTCCTATTTTGTTTCCAATGCATGCATATTCCACCTCCTGGAGAGATCTACAGATGAAGAATCTGGCAGGGCTACCTTTTTCATTAATTTTCTGTTCCCTCAAGATCGGAACTCCATCTTTATTTTCAGAACCACCAAGCATTGTTTCAAGGGCAGAAAATTTGGGTATTCCTGACCTAAATAGGCCAACACAAGAGTGCAAGAAGAAATTTATGTGCTCTGAGCTTGGCATTACATGCAGTTTGTTTTATTTCTTTTCCAAACAAGCATATTGTCATGTTGCTTGCAGTTAAGTACATCTTTCTGAGCCATCTTTGTTGAGATTTTTCTTAGACTTCTAAAGAACAGCTAATGAATGGTCATGAGTTAATACAATGATTGTTATTGCAATTATGATGTAAGGTAATGAATTCAGGTAATTTTTCTTTTTGATTGTTTCTTAGGTGAATGTAGCCCCTTAGGAATTTTCCTTTCAGATCCCTCCTACTAGTGGACTCATTTGAAGTATGTACCGTATATGTCACTGAAATTTGCTTGTATTTTTTTTTTCTGCTTGCACCATACATGTACTTTTTTTTCTGTTTCAAATATGTATATATTTGATTCAAGTTAAATACAAATAAATAAAAACATACAGATGAATGGGGCTGAGTAGATTGGTTTATAAAGAGATAAACAGGAATGTCATGAAATTATAGGCAAACACTGCAATAGTAATCCAGCACAATCAACCCAGTTTCATTGTCAAATTGTCCACATGAGAAGTATTTGTGACATTAGCTGGTATGCTGGGTACAGTTGGCATTCCATAATATGTTATTGGCTTCTTACTGAAAAGAACAATAACTCATAGTGTGAAATACCAGCCATCACTGAACATATGAAAGATGGGGGGGGGGGAGGGAACCTGCTGCTTATTTCTTCATTACTTCTTTGAACTACCACATCATGTTTCTAATTAGAGAGTAAGGAAATGGAGGTTTGTATTTTAATACTATTTTTTTTTCTTTTTTCAATCCATTTCTAAAAATCTAGCTTCTTTGCCTGATATATTTTCCAATTTAAAGAAAAAAGGCATATTATAGACATCCAAGACAAACGCCTCAAATTCCTGGCTGACTCCTTCAAACAAAAGGGCTACAGTCCTAAAAATCTTCTACAGCAAATGTTCATGTTCACCTAAAACTTCCAAGGCAAATCTACTACAGTACAAAGAAAGTAAAACCACAGAGCAGGTGTGCTTTATAGTTACATAAAAATTAGCGTTAGAAAAAAATGAGAAAAATCATAAAAGGGCTCCTGCCTGTTGCGCCGGAGGTGGACCCTTGGGCCAAGGTGGGGTTGACATTACCCGTAGGAGGGATCCTACGGGTCCCCACCGTCGGCAGGCAGAGTGGGTTGAAGGCTGGAGGCCGGCTGGTGCTTCACCAATTCCAGCCCTCGTTCCTCGCGGGTTGAGCCTTTGGGTACCAGGGCCGGCTGGACTTAGGTGGGCCTCCATATGTCGTTGTTGATGGAAGGATCGAGAGGTCAGCCCAGAGGCAGCAACAGTGGAGAGAAGTCTGTACTGGATGAGGCGGAGACCCGGGTGCCAATAGAACCAAAGTCAGACTGGAGGCACCGAGCAAGAACAGGCCGAATAAGCCAAGTCCAGGATATAGACTGAAGAAGTGTCGTAGGGCAAGCTGGAGTCAGGGTGGCGGCAATCTGGAAGCAGTGGCAAGCAATGCTGAGGTCTGGACGAGGAGAGAGTCAAGAGCGTAGTCAGGCAATGCAGAGGTCCAGGCTTGGAGAGAGGCAATAGAGTAGTCAGGCAATGTAGAAGTCTGGGCTTGGAGACAGGCAATGGCGTGGTCAGGCAAAGCAGAGGTCCGGGCTTGGAGAGAGGCAATAGAATAGTCAGGCCATGCAGAGGTCCAGGCTTGGAGAGAGGCAATAGAGTAGTCAGGCTAAGCAGAGGTCCGGGCTTGGAGAGAGTCAATGGTGTTGTCAGGCAAAGCAGAGGTCCGGGCTTGGAGAGAGTCAACAGCGTGGTCAGGCAAAGCAGAGATCCGGGCTTGGAGACAGTCAACGGCGTGGTCAGGCAAAGCAGAGGTCCGGGCTTGGAGAGAGTCAATGGCGTGGTCAGGCAAAACAGAGGACCAGACTTGGAGAGAGTCAGTGGCATGGTCAGGCAAAGCAGAAGTCGTAATCCGGGAAGGCAATATGAGAGCAGGGCCAATGGAAGCACTAGGCGAACTAGGCCTGTGCCTAGGGCGCCAAGCATTAGGGGGCGCCGAGCAGTGGTATACTGAGGGGAGGTCAGGGGGACCAATGCGACCGCCGGTGGACCTCATCCCACTGGCAGATGAGCAGTGAACTACCGCTGTGCTGTGCTGTGTGCTGGACACGCACAGCAGGAAGATCGGCAGGGCCGTGGTGGAGCTCATGTTGCCATGGCCCAAAGAAAAAGGTCGTGTCCAAACCTCCTTCTCCAAACCTCCTCCTTCCTGTCCGCGCGGCCCCGGAAGAAAACGTTGCTGTAGCCGCGCGGGCAGGAAGGAGGAGGAGCATGAACTACGTGAAGAAGAGGAGCAGCATTTATAGTCATCAGCGAATCTCAAATCGCAGTGGGCTGAGAAGAGGAGGAGGTCTGGTAGCAGGGCTGCCACCACGGATCCCACATTGTGGGCGGCCCGAGAAGATCAGGGCCGCTGCAGAGCCCATTCTGCGGTGACCTGTGAAGAGGAGGCCCAGAGGCAAGAGAGAGGCTGAGGGCCTGTAGAGGTTGAGGTAGATCTTCAAAAAATACGCGCGCGCGAACAAAAGTACACCAGATTTTATAAGATACGCACGTAGCTACACGTATCTTATAAAATCCGGGGTCGGCACGTGCAAGGCTGCGCAAAATCGGCAGCCTGCTCGCACCGAGCCGCGCAGCCTGCCTCCATTCGGAGCGGCCTCGGAGGGAACTTTCCTTCCGCGTCCCCCCACCTTCCCCTCCCTTCCCCTATCTACCCCACCCCCCAGCCCTACCTAAATCCACCCCCCTACCTTTGTTGGGCAAGTTACGCCTGCTTGAAGCAGGCGTAACTTGCGCGCGCCGCCCCGGCATAGGCCGCAGTGCCAGGGGACTCGGGACCGCCCTCCTGGCCCGCCCCCGAACCGTCACCACGCCCCCGGACCTGCCCCGGACCGCCTCATGCCCCCGGACATGCCCCGGACACGCCCCCTTCCGCCCCTTTTACGAAGCCCCGGGACTTACACGCATCCCAGGGCTTTGCGCGCGCTGGCGGCCTATGCAAAATAGGCGTGCCGGCGCGCGAGTGCCCTGCACGGATTTACGCGCACAGGGGTTTTAAAATCTACCGCTGTGTGTATGTGTATGAGATGAGTTGAGAGATTGTGTGTGTGTGTGTGTGAGATTGAGTTGAGAGACTGTGTGTGGGAGTAAGACCTGAATGTTTGCAGATACAGCATGTGAGAGAGACAGCATGTGACAGTGAGAACCTGTGCTTAAGCAAGACAGCATGTGGGAATGAGAGAGAGCCTGTGTGTGTGAGTCAGACAGCATGTGCCAGTGAGAGGCTGTGTGTATGAATGATTGTATGAGAGAGAGCATGTGACAGTGAGAGCCTGTGCTTGAGCAAGACAGCATGTGTGAGTGAGAGACAGCCTGTGTGTGTGAGTAAGACAGCATGTGCAAGAGGGAGACTGTCTGTATGAATGATTGTATGAGAGAGAGCATGTAAGAGTGAGAGCCTGTGTGTGTGTGTGTGTGTGTGTGAGAGAGAGAGAAAGCATGTGAGAATGAGAACCTAACTGTGTATTTGAGGGAAGAAGATAGATGGAGAGAAAAGAAATAGAAAAAAAGACAATATAAAAGGAATTGGCAAAAAAATAAGAAAGGGAAGGTTGAACTAAAAAGCCTGCGATCAACCGAAAAGATCAGACAGCAAAGGTAAAAAAAAAATAACTTTTTACTGATTGGCACATGTAATCTTTGGTAATGTGGAAGAGAAGCACTTTCTCTATGCGGATCTCACAATGTACGAGATCAGCATGGAGGAAGTGGAAACCCACGAGGTCTGCACAGAGGAGGCAGCAGAATGGGCTTCAGTGCCAGTAGCAGCAATCAGCGCCTCCCCAATAGCCATGCAGCATCAGTGACAGTGGCAGAAGAGGAATGAGAGAGGCTCCGAGGTTGCTGGCAAAAGAGAGGGTGATCTGCCCTTAGTGTGTGCATGTGTATGAATGGGAGTCTGCCCGGGAGTGTATGTGTGTGTATGCATGGGTGCCTGCCTGAGGGTGTGTCTGTGTATGAGAATGAATGGGTGTCTTTCTAGGGTTTCTATGTGTGAGAATAGGTGCTTGCCTGTGTGTGGTATATGTTTGTGTGAGAATGAATTGGTGCCTGCCTGTGGGTCTATGTGTGTGAGAATGAATGTGTGCATGCCTGGGGGATGGTGAGGGAGTGGTGTGAAAATGAATGGAATGGGAGCCTGTCTGGAGGTCAGTGTGTGTGTGTGTGTGAGTGAGAATGACTGGGAGCTTGCCTGGGTATGTGTGTATGTGAAGGAGCCAGTGAGAGTGAGAGCATGAGTGTGTATGAGAAAATCCAGGGGAGTAAGAGTGTGTGTGGAGGGTGTGTGTGTGGAGGGGGAGAGAGTGTCTTAGAGCCTGAGCGTGTGTCAGTATCTGTGAGAGCGAGAGGTTATGGTGGGTATAAGAGCATGAATGTGTATGTATGTGACAGTGTATGTGTGAGAGAGAATGGACATGTGAGTATGTGTGAGAGAGAGAGGATAACCTCCTAATCCTTGACAATATCAGGGTGACTGGAAATCAAGAGCTCCCATGTATGGACAGCAGGGACTTTTTAAAATCCTTATTAGTTTTAATTATTGGGTGTTATTTGATATATGTGCTGTTTTTAAATATTTTATTGGTGTTTGGGAAATTGTAAAAAATGTATATGATTTTAATTAATATATATTCTATTTATTAGTAGTTTTAAAATATTGCTTTATTAGTATGGTTTTACTATTAGAACTGATGCTTTATGTTTCTTGATTTTATTTGTTTTATGAGGAATGGTGGTTCTGTTTTTCCATTCTTAGTACACAGAGTCTGGATTCTTTGGGCTTCCCTTTCAGTTTTTGTCTAATTTGTGCTCCTTTATTTTGTATTTGGTGAAGGTCTGTCTCTGCGCTGTGTGTGTGTGACCATGATGAGAGATTCTGCTAGCATATAGTGTCTGTATAGGGATCTGTTGCGATCCCCCCTGCTGCTGCGCTGCAGGAGGTCTCTTACCTTCCTCTGGAGGCCGCTCTGAAGCCAGGGCCTCGCCTGCGCATCATCCAGGACTTGTTCCAGGGCCTGAGAGGCCTAGCTATGCCTGTGGCTTGCATGCCTCAGCGTTTGGACTTCCTGTTGGGCGACGCCCTTCCCTAGGGGCTGGCCCGCAGCTCTCCACCTGACTTATAGGACCAGCGGTGGGCGGTCCTGACTAACTCCTCCCAGGGAGTTGCCTGCAACCTCCAGTATTTAAGGACTTGCTTGTCAGTTCCTCAGGGCCTTTGATCAAGCCTTACAGTCGGCTGTAACTGTGCTGATCCAGGTCTTCCATGGTTCCTTGTCCAGTGTCTTTGCCTGATGTCTGCTCCTGTTTCTGCCAGCCGTAAGGACTTCGGATGTGAGTATCCCAGCATCGGAGTTCCTGTGCGCCTGGGTCTTCCCCGCACCCTCCTTCTCAGCGTGGTCCGCGACCAGCCTTCCTGGGCTGTGTAGGGCGCGTCTGGGACAGGGTGGTCCGCGACTCAGTCCCACGGGTGGGCTGAGTAGGGCGCCCTGATGGACAGTGCAATGTTCCCGTCCAGCCTTGTCTCCAGTGTCTGCTTCAGCCCTTGCCCGGATGTCTTCCTGTCTCTGCCTTGACCTGGTTCCTGAGCCTTCTGTCCTGTTGGGCCCTGGAGTGGCCAACAGGAGGGATTCGTCCCACGGGCTCTTGAGCTTCTGCCAGCCGAGGGGGCTTCGGATGTGAGTATCCCAGCATCGGAGTTCCTGCTCGCCTGGACCTTTCCTGTGTCTCGCTTCAGCCCTTGCCCTGATGTCTCCGTCTTGCTTCAGCCTGCTTCTGCCCCGTCTGATGTCTTCAGTTTAAGGACTCTGTCTGCCCTCGCCTCTGTCCGGCCTGCTGCCCATTGCCGTTCCCTGCGGCGGGTCCGAAAGGGCCGGGAACAGTCGGAGGACCGTTCACTAGTCAACTTCCCCGTGTTGGCTACCATGGGCATGCAGGTCCGGCTGAGGGCCGGACTCCCTGTTTCTGTTCCTGCCTGCCTGGCTCACCATGCCTGCTCAGCTCACCTCCCACGGTGTGGCCTTGGGCTCCTCCTGGGGTCCTGCCGTGGCCCAAGGGCTCACCACCCGCCCGAGACGACCGCGCCCGCGCGCGCTCGTAACAGATCTATTGCAATTGGGTTTGTTTTGTTTCCTCAGTAGGTGGTGTATTGGTATTCTAGGACCCAGTGTAATATTTACCTTTGCTTTTTCACAGGTAGGGATATTGTTGATTAAGTCCTTGGTGTTATTACTGTTATGTTACGATGGGCTAGCAGTATAGATTTTGAGTGTCTTTTTTGCAGGGTTTTGTGTTAGTTCACAATGTGCCTGGCAGTGGAAGGTGTTTGTGCTGCTGTTACTGTGAGGTGACACCAGAATTTGAAAATATCTTTTAGTATGATGAGCTGTAAGGAAAACATCCAAGCTCCATTGTTTGGGGGAATTTCAGTGGATGCACAGAGTTAGAGAACTGGAGGTGCAGGATTTATATTGACGTTCTGTCCCTTCCTATATATTCCAGACTTCACTCTCATAGCCATATAGAATTAGTTGAATGAGGCTATCAAATAATTTTATAGTAGTTTTACTAGAAGGGTGAAACTGGCCAGCTTTTTAAAATTACATAAAGACCCTTTGGACTTTTTTATTAACACTTTTTTTTATAACCAATTTTAAAGCAGGATCCATGCTATAGAGGTGGGTGTGGTGAAGAAATGTAATTTTGGCTCCCCCCTCCCAAAAAACATTCTTCTGTCTAGACTCGCCACTGATTTTCTGTGACCTTAAGCAAGCAGTAGTACAAGAAGGATTAAGGGGGGGATGCTGGAGAGGCACACAAATGCATTGGCCCCCGAGCACCGGAGACCCTTGGTGCGCCACTGGGTGCGAGCCATACGGGGCCGCAAGCGGTGGCAAAGAGGAGTGGAGATTTGGCAGGCCGCGAGCAGTGCCCAACCTGCTCGCGACCCAGAAAACCACACAGTCGGTGGGCGTGAACGAGAATGAGGTAGGAGTCGGGGCTGAGACCGGGGGGGGGGGGTGAAATCCGGGGGGGGGTGTCACAAGGGAGAAAGCTCGCCTAGGGTGCAAAATCCCCTTGCACCGGTCCTGTCTGAGATGCAAACAAGAACAGAGGAGAGCAGGGGGCATCCAGATAAAGGCAGGCTGACGCCTGAGAGGCCAGGTCCATGGGATATCAAAGGAGAGTCCAAGACAAGCTGGAGTCAGGGTAGGTGGCAGGAAGGCACAGTACTAGAAACGGAGCTGAGGTGAGAGCCAGGAGATCAGATCAAGTGTAGTACAATCGAAGCAGGGGTCAATACCAGAGAATCAGTCCAAGCCTAGTCCAGGCGAAGCAGGGGGCAGTACCAGAGAATCAGTACAAGCGTACAAGGGGCAGGCAAAGGAACAAACAGGAACAGGAACCAGAAACAATGACAGGAACAGGAGACAAGAATGAGCAATGAGCACACAAGCAATTGTGGAGACAAGGCAGGGAACAAGTGGCTGGGCCCTGCCTTATTTACAGAGGCCCAGTGATGTCAACATCCAGGGTCGCGGGCTACTTTCCCACCACTGCCCCTTTAAGAATGTGTGAGTCGCGCGCATGAGTGCCTAAGCCAGGGTCCAAAGGAAGCAGGGCATTGGTGTCACTCCGCGGCCCGTCCAGGGAGACCCGCTGGGCGCAGGAAGGAACTGCGCAGGAGTCATAAGCGGCAGAGGTGGCTGCAGGCGCTCGGGGATGGAGGCGGCTACTCACCGCCGCAAGCGAAGGTGAACCGGAGCTGGCAGCTGGATTCCTGGGGTGAGTAGGCCCGAGCGTGGGCCTACCACGGCCATGATGCATAACACTGTGGGATTTGTTTTCATTTGTACTTTATGGATGCTAATCCTTCTTTTACCATTTCTGCTGCTTCCCTAGAGAATTATATTGGTCTCCCTCTTGCTAAATTGCCTTACACAGAGATTTGTTGATTTCTCTATATTCTTATTGCTGCCCATAGTTCTCAAAACTAGTGGACCGTTGTGTTCCAGTACTTCAGCCCTCAGTAATCTTAGCTTTGAGTTCTCATTTGATTTTTTTTTTTCAGTTTATATCTTATCAAAGAACTTCTGAATAACACAAATTATTTGAGAAGTTTATAAAAAGTCCCAGACTGTAGCTTTTGCAAAGGACTTGATCTGTAAAAGGGTGTGTGTGGATAATCTGGATGAAGATGCTCAGAATTTCGGTGTATATCCTAGGCATGTGCCTGGAAAAGATTTTCGGTTAGGTTCATTCATTCAATTTGTTTGGCTATGTGATTCATTCAATTGTGGCACAAAAAATGTATTTGTTGTTTTGGTGTCATTAATTTTCCATCAAAAGCAATAGGGAAGCAATGCATTGTGTTTTTGCTCTAAAATTGGGGTTTTTCTATTCAAGTTTAGTGAAACTTGTAGGCAGACATCAGCAGCAGATAAAGAGCACTGCAAGTTGCCAAGAGTGGGACAAAATGGCTCTGAGAGTGACAAGAACACTCCAAGGCTCCAAAAGAGGAAGAAAGGGCTCCAAAACAGGGGTATGAACACCTGAAGGCATAATGAGAACGACGTGAGGGCAATCTGGCTATGACATCTGTCACTCTGTTTATTGATGTTTGATTCAGCTGACCTGGCTGGGTAGATAGGTAGGTATACCCTTCCTCCCTCACCACTTTATGCTCATCCCTCCCAAAGCTGTGCACTCGGTCAGAGAGGATGACCTTCACAAACAGAAGTACCTTTCTTTGGTCAATGTTAAATGAGCTTCTGCAATCTCCTGCTAAAATCTCTAAAACACCACGAAAGGGGAAAACTGTCAGGAACAGTGACCTGAAGCTACAGAATATTCTGGAGAAGATCTGTAGTGGTCCTGTTATGCAAATCAGTCTTCAGCTGCTGGTATTACGTATTTCTCTCCAGCCCACAAAAGACTAATCTAAGAATCTAGAAACCAGAAGAGGGTAAAAGTATTATCCCTGTCAGGGAAAAGCCAGTGGAAATCTCTGGAGGAGGTCTGTAATGGTCTTGATCTGCAAATGGAACGTTGAACCTATTTATAGGGCAAACAGCTAATCACACCATTAAGAAGCTAGAAGATGGTGAACTTACAATCTCTGGGCAGGGAGAAGCCTCAGGAAATTCTGCAGTTGTTGTAATGTAGTTTCTCTACAGTAGGGATGTGCAGAGGGACGGCATACGTTGCATTCGGTATTCGTATTCGTTGGAGGCAGATACGTTGCATTCGGCAAGGGGGGCCCCCAATACATTCATGCGTTCATTCTTATTCGTTTCCTGGCTAAAATTGAATTAACTACAACCCCCCACCCTCCTGACCCTCCCAAGACTTACCAAAACTCCCTGGTGGTCCAGCGGGGGATCCCGGAGCCATCCCCTGCACTCACGCCATTGGCTGCTGGTATTCAAAATGGCACTGATAGCCTTTGACTTTACTATGTCACAGGGGCTACCGGTAATGTAGGAAATAGAAGTGCAGGAAACTTTTCTGGTCTCAATTCACAAATAATCTTTATTCTTGAACAATGACTACTCCTTTTAGTACAGCACAATTTCTTTACAGCAAATCCCCCAACATGGATCGTGTTTCACCAGTCTGGCTGCTTTGGGGGGGTACTTTTTACAAACAAGCATCTGTTGTTGTCATAAGTCTCACATGTATCAAGGAGCGCCATTCGTTGGAAACGAATGCCTACCCCTACTCTACAGCATCTGTGCTGGAATGGGATGGGGATCAAGTTTGGAGATTAACTTCTCCATGCTCTGCTTGTGCTGAGATAAAATCTCCCCAATGTAGCAAAACAGTCCTCACCAATTCCCCTCCTGTGATGAGTGGAGAAAATGTGTTATAGAGAAGATTTTCTATTTGATGCCCCTTGGCTGCCCAAGTTCTTCAGACTGGGGCTCAGAGCTTGGATGGTGTTAAACTGATAAAGGCCCATGGCTGACAAGGATCAGGCCTTCTCATAGTTGGTTAGCTTGGGATACAGCCTAAAATGGGTGGTATAAGATCTGTAACACTCATTGGAAGAGTGGACCCTTAGTACTATGGTGTGGACGGTGCTGCCTAATGAGCAAGCCCACTAGGCCCAGACCGACAACTAGCAGAAATGCTCTGTGGCAGGCCCAGCTGGAGCTTCACCTATACCAGCTGCCTCCCCTAAGCTTGTGACCTTGAGTTCTGGTGGCCAGCAGGTCTTAGATGGGTTCCTAGGGCAGTCCAAAACAAGAGTCCAAGGCTGAGCATAGGTTGGGGCAAGTGGCAGACAGAAGAGATGGAGGTCAAGCCATAGATCAGGGCAGGTGGCATGAGGATCAAGATCAGGTCGAAAGCGAGAAGTCATGTCCAGGCAGAGATCAAGGAGGGTCTGGATCTAGACCAGCATCAGAATCCAGGAAGCCAAGCCAAGGGAAACAAGGAACAGAGGTCAATTCAGAGAAGACAAGGGAAGGAAAACAGACAAGGCACAGACAGACAAGAAGGACACAGGCAAGGCAAGAGTGGACAAGTAAGACATACACAAATTAGAAACATACACTGGAACAAGAACTCACCAGGGGACCTGTTGCTATTGCTAATGCAAGGGGAACAGTCCAAAGAGGCCCTAAATAGGTCTTGTGCTGGATCTTTAAGTCTGCTGATGTCAGATTCATGTGTGCCTTGGGAGACTTGGCCGGGAGTGGCGGTGATGGCAGCATGCCTCTGCTGGGCTCATCGGCATTTAGCCACCAATGGGAGTACATTGGTCTGGTGGCATTGGGGGTGAGTGTGGAGGCTCGCGGGAGCATTATGCGAGCCACCAAACATGACAGTTCAATAATCAGTTAATACCATAGGGAATTTGAAAAGAAAATTGAATAAAGAGAACAAGAGGGCGTGGAAACATTAAAGGTAAACGGAAACATTAAAGGTTAAATGATAAAATCCTTGCAAGGAAGGATCCTTGCACTGGAAGGATTCAAATCAAAGGTACAGGTGGTTGGATCAAGATGGCAGATTGCCAATGCTTGTGCTATGTGTAACCAATCCTGATACTCAAGGCATTGGGTAACAGGCGAAAATGTTACAAATCAGCAAAAAAGGAGCAAAGCAGAAGGAGCACTGGTGTTAAAACCAAAAAATATAGGTGCAGAGCAAGGCAGTAAGAAAAGTGGCACCAAAAAAGGGGCAAAGTGGAACCAGCAGTGGCATAAATACTCCAAGGAAGTATGGGAGGTTTAGCGAGTGCCTAAAGCATCAGATCAGGATAGCAAGGCTAATAGTAAGTAGTACCATAGGGGAATTTGAAAAGAATTTTGAAGACTGTTGAGCCTTTAAATCAGCTTCATGATGCCGCCCCAAGAACACACACACATAGAGGTCCAATACCAAATTTAGAAACAAATTAGAGTTTATTATTTAATATCAAAAGGCAATCATGTGAGACCTCTTGGAGATAATAGAATAGCAGTTCATCTTTACAAACTGCTCCTGTATATCTCCCCATGCATTAGTACATTTCACTTTTTTATAGGTAACAGTCTCCATCTCTGAAGTGCTGGATTCTATGGGAGGATCACATACCATGTGTCTTGTGTCCCAATAAGACAGGCTAAATCTGAGTTGCCCTGGTCCCCCCTCCTACCTTAAGATCCAATTAAGCCTAGATAAGACCCACGTGTCTGCTGAGTACTGTCAATCTTCTGTTAGTTCTTTGTCTTGTCAGTCTTTCATTCTCTTGATCAGCCTCTTAATCTCAGGGGGATCTCCAGTTACATTGGGCCCCTCAGTCGAGCCAATATTCTGTGAGACCATGGCCTCGTCCATGTGCTCTTTGTGACATCATGACTCTCCATCATATCTGACCAGCTCAAGATATATTCCAGATGTTTTCCCAAAGCCTATTCAAGCTCAGATCAGTTTGAGTTCTTCATAGCCAGAGTCTGTTACCCAGAATCCTCTCTGGCTTAGGCCAAGCTGCAATCTCTGTGTTGATTTCAGACTTAGGCACACATATCTCAAGACAGAAGAAGCAGAAGTAAAAAAATCCCAAATGCATCCAGAGAGGCACAGAGCAGCAAGAGCACACCTACATGAAAACCTAAATCATTGGTGCAGACTGAGTAACAAAATCGGAAGAATGGCAATAACACCCCAAGGATTAGAGTGACGGGCATGGCAGCGAGCTAGGGCTTTTTAGTCTACAATATATCCAGTGGTGTGTACATACACACACAGAAGACTGTCATATTTGTTAGAAACACACACACACACACACACACACACACACACACACAATGATATCAACACCCCCAGATAAGAGAAGGGAAAGGTTGGAAGAAGAGTGGCATCAAAACCCCAAAACACAATAGGAGGAGCAAAGAAATACAAAAAAATGGCATGAACATCCCAAGGCATAGAGTGAGGGGTAAGGCAGCAAGCACTTGGCCTCAAAACTCAAAACGTTGGAGTGTAGAATCGAGCCATAAGCACAGTGGTATCAATACCCCAAGGCATAAAGTGAGGGGTAAGGCAGCAAGCACCCCAAAGTATAGAGTGAGTGGTAACTTAGCAAACATAGCATAGAGACATTAAAACCTAAATGCATAGAGTGAGGGATAAAGAAGCAAATACAGTGGCATTATAACCTCAAGATATAGAGTGCAGAGTGAGGCAGCAGGAATAGTGGCATACTACCCTAAGGCTAATTTTTAAAGGAACGAGCATGCGCCCATAAACAAATGTATCATGTAGTTTTATGTCATGCGCACAAGTACGTGGCGCATATCATTTAAAATCCCCCTGACGTGCGTATGTGTGCATGTAATCTTAAGAGGCAACTTGAGTAAATGTTCTGCATGTATTTTCGCTAGGGTTTTAGCGGCTTTTGCAAGCGTATGCAGGTGGATTTTAAAACCTGCTCATGCGAGGTGAAAAACCTGTTTTTCTAATTAGTCCACCAGTTTGTCCAGTTGATATTGAGGTCTTCAAGACCCCTCTGGTTCTTTATCCTATAAGCCCTCCACTTGACCCCAAACCTTCATCCTGTGCTGAAAGCCCTAAAACTGCAAATTTCCGGACTTGCTCCTCATCAGGACCTGCAGCAAAGTTATGCGGATAACACACGGACGAGCGCCATGGTCAGTTTTTGTAAAATTTGGAGTTTCACACGTTAAGTCTTGGCCCTGCCCTGAATGCCCATGCCCACCCCTATTCTTCCCCCTCGTTCTTAGTCCGCACATGAGTATGTATGTGCAGACTGCACGTCTTCTTAAAATTTGCGTTGCTTGCACGCAGCCCGCATATGCACATATGTAGCTGTTTTTGCATGAACACTGCTTTTAAAATCTATCTGAGAGGCAATAAACACAGTGGCATAAAAACCACACAACACAGAGTGCAAATGATGCAGCATGCACAATGGTATCCACGTTCCATGGCAGAGTGATAGGTAAGGTGTACAAACCCCAAAGCATAGAGTGAGGGGTAAGGTTGCAAACACAGTGGCCTTATCAAGATTCCAAAGCATGAAATACACATTGGGGCAACAAGCACAGGGGCATAGAGTGAGAGAAGGCAACAAACGTAGTGGCCTCAAAATCCCCAAATATGGAATGGAGTGTGGGGCAACAGGTACAGTGGTATCAGCACCCCAAGTGAGCGGTAAGGCAGGAAGAAAAGTGGTAGTAAAACCCCAAAACTCCAAAACTGGAACTGATAACAGTGGCCTTAAAGGAGTAATTTTCGGACTTAAATTGAGGTTTCCCTGTGTGGCAGCTTCTCGTACATAAAGACTGCTTATGTGCATAAAATATGATTTCATGAGCAAAGGTCGCCTCTGTGCATGGTAAGCAAATTTTCAGAAGGGAGACAGTACATGCATCTTGTCTCTGCCCAATGGGAAGCAGTGTCAAATGAGGCTATTTCAAGGGCAATCTAGGACATGGATTAGAAGTATGGACAAATTCACATATTTTATAAACCGAGTGCCTGCGTACATCATCAAACATGCTCGCATGCTTTTACACCTACTAATCAAGTTGCAGATATTATATCTAATAGAGATATGAATCGGAACCGGAATCTGATTGGTTCCAGTTCCGATTCAATCTTAAAACTTTTATTGTCCGGCCCGATTGGGTTTTTGTTTATCGGCTGCGCTCGATCCGATAAACAAAAAACCCACCCAAACCCTTAAAAAGCGACCCCTTAGCTTCCCCCCCCCCAAAAAACGTTTTAAAATTACCTGGTGGTCCAGTGGGGGCGCAGGGAGCGATCTCCTGCTCTCAGGCCATCGACTGCGCTAATAAAAATTTTAAAGATGGTGCCGGCCATCCAGTGCTCCTACCATGTGACAGGGGCCGGCCAATGGCACGGATACCCTGTCACATGGTAAGGGCAAAGGGCCATCAACGCCATTTTTATTAGTGGCAGTCGATGGCCTGAGAGCGGGAGATCGCTCCCCGTGCCCCCACTGGACCACCAGGTAATTTTAAAACGTTTTTGGGGGGGTCGAGAGGGTGGGGGAAGCTAAGGGGTCAATTTTTAAAGGGTCGGTGGGTTTTTATTTTATTGGGCCATCGGCGCCATTTTTATTAGTGGCATCAAAATGGCGCCGATGGCCTGAGAGCGGGAGATCAGTCCCGGGGCTTCCACTGGACCACCAGGTACTCGTAAAAAGTTTTGGGGGGGGGGGGGTCGGGAGGGTGGGGGAAGGTAAGGGTTTAGTTTTAAAGGGTCGGGGTGGGTTTAGGGGTTGTTTTGGTGTGCCGGTTTTCCCGCCCTCCCCCCAAATTTATCGTGAAAAATCGTAAATCGGGGGAATTGCTATGTATCACGCACTCTAACGATTTTTGATGATTTAAAAAATATCGGACGATTTTTTAAATCAAAAAATGATTCACATCCCTAATATCTAACTTCTCTTTTGTCTGCAGTTTTTGGGTAGGGAGCCAGGGGGCAAGTAGTTAAGGATGTGGGAGAACTGGAGGTGAACAGGTAAAGTTGCAGGTCAACTGGTAGAAGTCTCAGTGAACTGGAAATATGCGCACAAGCTTGATTTCTATGATCAGTAAAATTCCCTTGTTCAGTATCCAAAAGATGTGCAAAATATGCAACAAATATTAAAAAGTGCGTATAAATAAAAATAATGAGCAATAGTTCTCTTAATAGTAAACATTTGATGTTGGTAATCAACACTGCTGAAAAGTCACAGCCAGTAGTAGAGCATAGAAGTTACCAAAATTATTTTCTCTCTTAGTTCTTATGCAGCCATCAGTGCAGGCCGATGTGAGAAGCTGCTTCAGGGCACAAAATAAAAAATAGCAATGCTTTCAAAGGCAACCTTTATAAAAGATTTTCTTTGACTCAGTGAAAAAGCTTCAAACAGAACAACCTCTCTGTCTGAAAATCCACAGAGGAATCTCTGCACACAAAATGGTGACTGCTCAAAGTTACAATTTTTACTTTCAGTTTCAGGTTAAAAAAAATAAGAGCGTCATTATATCAATCCCCACAGGTGTCAGCTGAGAAAAAATGCTTGACCTTAATTGATTCTGTTCCTCCCTTGTCCCTTTTCATCCCAGCTCCTTTCTGTCTGGCTTGCCTTGAAAAGAAAAAACACCCTGCGGTTTTGCTTACACTTAGGGGCAGAATTTCAAAGGAGTACGTGCGTAAGATACGTGTGTAACCCCTGAAAACCTTCCCCAAGCTCCCCCTGCGCATGCCAAGCCTATGTTTTATAGGCTGCCAGTGCGCACAAAGCCCCGGGAAGCGCGTAAGTCCCAGGGCTTTCCTTGGGGGGCGTGTCGGGGGCGTGCCAGGTGGTGTGTCGCGGCCGGCGTGTCATTGGGGGCGTTCCGGGGGCGGGGCTGCGGGCGTGGTTCCGGCCCAGGAGCATGGCCGCGGCCTCCGGACCAGCCCCCTGGACCGAAATATGGTGCGCAGCAGCCTCGGGCAAGTGTAACTGTTGGAATAAATGTAGGGGGGGGAATTAGTTAGGGCCGGGGGGTGGGTTAGGTAGGGGAAGGGAGGGGAAGGTGGGGGAGGCAGAGGGAATGGAGGCAGGCTGCGTGGCTCGGCGTGCGCAGGCTGCCGATTTTGCACAGCCTTGCGTGCGCTGACTCCGGATTTTAAAAGATACGCGCGGCTACGCATGTATCTTTTAAAATCAGGCGTACTTTTGTTTGCGCCAGTTGCGTGAACAAAAGTACGTGCGCGCGTACTTTTTTAAAAATCTGCCCCTTAGACTTTAATGAAAATGAATGCAAACACAAACTTTTATTTTGGGGATCTGACCATTTGCTTAATTAAAAAAAAAAATAGCAATAATTCGACTCGTGTAACTCCTTGCTCGTAAGTTTATCCAAGATGCGGTTATGTGTGTTACAGTATCTGCAGAACTCTGCTGCAAGGTTAATTGCTAAGATCCCAAAATAAGAACACATTTCTCTGACTTTGCACCGTTCGCACTGGTTACCGGTGCCTCAGCGGATAAAGTTTAAGATTATTTTGTTAATTGTTAAAATGAATCGGAAATATTCTAGCTATTTGACAAAATTGTTCAAGAAATATGTTCCCTTGAGGGTATTAAGATCATCTTCACCAAATCTCCTTGAGGTACCAAATGTGAAGGAAGTCCATTTGCAAGAAGTGCATAGTCATGCAGTTTCAGCTATTGGTCCCAAGCTATGGAATGCCTTACTGGATGACCTTTAGATCATTTCTGATCTTAAGGTTTTTTGAAAAAGATTGAAGGCTTTCTGGTTTACAGAAGCCTTTCCAATCAAACTGATTTGATTTTTTATTTATAATTGTATTAGATTGTAATAATTTTAATGATTTTTGATGGTGAACTTGATGTAATGTTGTTGAATTGTGTTTTACTGTATGTACTCCGCTTAACATGATTCATTATTTTAGGTGGATTATAAGTACAATAAATAAATAAATAAATAAATAAAACAAGAACTGATTGTTTTCATTACCCATTTGTTTCAAACAAATGTACATCCCTACGATGCCTGGGGATTAATCTGTGTGGAGATAGACCATACTTGTACAGCTGTGCAGGGAGGAGTTGAGAGAGAGAGAGAGAGAGACTAGCAGAAACATGGCAGGGGAGGAAATATCTGGCTCCTGATGAGGCCGTGAATTCCTAGGAAGAAGACAAATCCCCCCCCTCTTGTAAACAATTTCTAGCTGGTACAGTAAATAGAACAGGGATCCTCTTAACACACCCTAAGGAAATCTGACACATTGTGAACGCTCTTTTGTGAGGGAAGAAGCCCAGAGTAGAGAAAAAGGAGAGGGATCTAAGGTTTATCAAAGGCAGCAGCATGCATTTAAACCCCCTTGTGCCATTTTTTCTTCTTTTTTTTATTTATAACTTTGAATCTGAGCAATAGAAATTCATTTCCTGCCAAACAAAATAACCCTCATGGTAGTGAAAAATGTTGTCACTAGGCAATTATGAAATAATAATACTAACCATTCAGGCATTCAAGTCCATGTAAAAGGTGTTGGGAAGAATCAAGAAAGTAAACAATACATCCCAAAAAATGATAAGAGAAGACATTCAGGCTGAGCAATGCATTCAGGCAACTGATTCAACCCCTTTCTCTGTGGGTGATGTATTGTATTAAGTAACATACGAGAACTCTCAGTGTGAACTGTTAAATGACCTATCCAGGGGCTCCGCACAGATTTGTGAGGATTGTATTCTCTCAACATGTGCCTGTGCAGCAGCTTTTAAATAACTTCTCACGTACATAAATCTGACCAGTTTTGGAACCACAGCTCTGAAACTGACAGCCATTATTTCAGATCCCAACTAAAGAGAGTGACCTAGGTCTGCCGGCACCATTTTGTTTGGCAGAAATATACAATGTTGTCAGCCTTGGTCTCCCGCCGACATTTCTAATTGGAGCAGATGCAGGGCAGGGGCGATAACACGGGTACACAAATTGTTAGGAGTTGTCTGCATCAGCGATAAAATGTGCCATTTATTATTGATGTTCATGTGCTGAATTAAAAACTGACAATTAAATTAGCTGATTGGCTAGTTTCTACGATATTGAAGTCTTTACATTTTACTTTGTAGATAGTGCATAGATAGTAGAGGTTTAATCATAAATTGTAAGCTTCGGTGTTTTTATGGATTTATAGCTGCATAATATCTCACCGGTCCTGTTTATGTAACACTTTAAAAGTAAAAGGGCAGATTTTTAAAGACTGGCGTGTGCAAAAACTGGGAGATAAGCTCGTGGCCAGGCTGGGCATGTGACAAGCACGTTCTAAAAATGGCCTGGCCACGAGCAAGTCTCCCGGTAGGCGCAGAAGTGCAGGGCTGGTCAAAAGGGTTGGGCCAGGGCTGGAGTCTACGCGGGGTGAGGGCAGGGTGGGAGCTGACTGGAACAGGAGCCATTAGGCCCTGTCTTGGGAAGCAAGAGACGAAACTTACTTATCTCATAAAATGAAGTAAGTTCCACATTTAAAAAAAAAGGTAGGAAGAGGGGTTTTAGGGGTTGGGGAGGAGAGGGGCAAAAGGGAGGCAGAGTAGGTAGGGGGTTAGGGAAGTTCCTTCCCAGTCCACTTAATTGGAGTGGACTGGGAGGGAACTGGGGAAAGGTCATTAAAGTACCTCCCTCATGCGCGAGAGTCGCGACCCACCCGGACATGCACGCGCCAATATAAAATCAGGTGCGCGTATGCGTGTGGGTATTGTATTTTACAAGATGCGTGCAGCAATGCATGCACACATGTCATAAAATTGGCATGGACCCAAAAAACAACAAGGGAGTTGATCTATCAAAGCCATGAGGTAACAAAAAAAGGAGATAGATCCATTGTCCTTCAATCAATCTTTATTGATGTGCATACAAATCTAGTAACCAAAGCCTGAATCAGGCTGAGTTTTGTCCGAAGTGCTGCTTCAAGGGCTGTAAAGAGTCACCTAAAATTAACTTTAAAACATTTAAGAAAATTAAATATGCATAGATATGAGATCCTAATATATAGTTAAAATACTTTGATACAACATATAAACTAACACAAGAATTAAATAAATGAAATATTTAAAAATGTTTAACTCAACATTAAAATAAAACATATAAATGTGTGCTAAAATATATATAAAAATTATGTTAAAATAAAGCGTACATACATAGCACATTAAAAAAAATAATTAAATAATAAATAATTTACATAAATCGATTAGATGACGACAACATAAAAAAAACTGGATAAGTAAAAAAAAAAACCAGATATGTCAAAAGAAACGAGTAAAACAACCAATTAATGTGTGTTCCAAAAGACAATTAAAAAATAGTAGGCAAAAGATTTATTAAATACCTGTTCTGGTAATATTATTGTCATGTGAATTCCTTCAATTAGAGGAAAATCTTGATGACATCCTAAAATAATGAATTGTTTTATTGGATAAATGTGTGTACTAATTGAGATAAAAGGGGAAAGTAAATCCGCAGCACAAGTTTACTTAATACAATTGGGTGGCCATTTGAACTGTAAATACCTAACTTCTAAAATAGTGTCTCAAAAATAATTAATTTAGTTTAATCGTAAACATGTATGGCATTGGTATTTATAGAGGAATGATCTCAAACACCCGTGTTCCCTGACTTTCTTATAATGAACATACCCAAGCATTCATTTGTTGCAAAGAAATTATGTCTAGGAATTATTTACTTTTAGAATGAGCCGATGTAAGCACGTAGTCCGTGGAAATGTATAAGCAATTTCTCTGAAAGAATACCTTAGAAAGTTCAATGTCAATAATAGAGACTACCATTTATACATCACTGTACCAACTGGTGTAATGATGTGCAATACATCAAAAGGTAAGGACATGCATGGCCTTTGATTTAAACGCTAAAAGTGGCGCCAAAGAGAACATCAATCAGATGGAAAGGGCGGGGTAAGTAACATATGTCAATCAGAATGCCACGGCAAGATATGTAAATCCTCACTATTTAGAAAGGATGATTCAAGTATGGGCAATGAGCTGCTCTGCGCAGTATTCCTTAGGAAAAAAAAAAAAAAAAAAAAACCTAAGCCATGTAAAATAAACAAACAAGAGTGTATTCCTAAATACTCTTGCATAAGAGCTGCATAGGATAGGATATTCCTGTGCTAATACAACCTGCTTTAAAGTAATTCAATGCAGGGAATGATACACTTTCTTCTTCAAAATATTCAAAAGACTCCATTTTTTAAAAGAGGAGTAAATCAGAATTACTTTTAGAGGACACAGGTATGAACGCGTATACAATAAAGAAGTTTAAAACATATCTATCGGTGCATTATTAAGCATACTACTCTTGACGGAGTATGGTGCATAAGAAGGTGAAGATGTGCCTGATCCCCGATTTAACATGCTGCCGATGGCGCCAAAAAAAACCAAAACGTCAATCAACTAGAATGGGTGGAGTCAGTAGCATATGTTGCCATTATATGTATCAATCCTCTCTCTTGGATTGTAATAAAAAGTCTATTCTGATATGACATGAATAAAACACAGAATGTGATAATAAACTTTAATAAAATCACGTGTTTGTTAACCTGGAGTCTATATATGATACTGTACTAATAAAAATAGTCTTTATCAAAAGTTGTTTTAAAACGCAAGACTAAATGCTAGTTTTAAATTGTGCATATATTAATGGCAACGTAGAAAAACTACTAAGATGATTTACTTGAGACATGCTTACTGTTTCTCGATATTGCTGATAATACTAAGCATAGGCGGCTCATGATTCATAAATATATATGGAGGACACTATCGATTGGTTAATGATCAAAATATGTTCTAAGGTGAACAGAACTAAAAACAACACAAAAAACACTTATACTGGTTATTAAAAAGTACCAAATTAATGATGGAGGAGAAAAGGAAAAAAAGAAAAGAAAAAAAATTGTTATGCACCCCGTCCGCACCTGGCCTGCGCACGGGCCTGCTCACCTCTTTGGTTCCACGGCAGCTCCTGGGTCGGCCTCCCTAGTGGTAGCTGCGAGCTCTTCCAGGCCTCGGCGTCCTGCAGCGGCGGTCACCGGGTCTTCCACTGTGCACCAGGCCTCACGCCGGAGCTCTGCGTCCTGAGTGGCGTTGGCCACACCCCTACATGTGCACTGACCGCCCAGCCCATCTAAAAATAATTAAAAAGAAAGCACAGACAAAGTATAAATTAGCTGTAAAATTAAAATTCTAAATCTAAAAAAACTACAAAGCGTTACAATTCCTAATAGCAACTAGTAATAAGATAACAATAAAATAACATTTTAAATTAAAATATAAATATATCTAAAAAAAAAGAAAAAGTTAAGCCTGTATGTGCATCTTACTCATGTTTTGTGTAGGTGCGTTTAAACAGCCATGTTTTTAATTCTGCTTCAAATTTCTTCTTATCTATCTGTAGTCACAGTTGCATTGGTAAAGTGTTCCATATTTTTGTTCCTGCTATTTATATAACATGTTCCCTCATTTGGTTGAGTCTGGCAGATTTAATAGCTGGCACCATCAAAAGTCCTGCTCTATCAAGATCATAATTTATGCTGGTAAACTTTTGGAAGGTGGAATTCTAGGACCTTGGAGAAGAGAGAGATAGAAAGAGAGGGAAGTTCCAGGATCTGGGGGATAGAATTTGAGATCATGGGAGAGAAGATTTGAGTTTCTGATGGTGGAGGGAGGAGAGAATGAGGGAGCTGTCCTGTTGAATTTATGGTGGTGGGGGGAAGAAGGAAAGAGTTTTCCTGTTCCTCCTTGCATCCTCTCGCTAACCTCCCAATCAATCTGGGCTATAAATCTCTCTCTCTCTCTCTATCTTCTACCTTATAAATGGCCTGTGACCGACGGCCCGCAAATGCGCAGTAGAGCACAGCTCTACTGCGCATGTGCGGGCAAGGACGTCGGTCAGAAAAAAAAATGGCGGTGGGGCCGCAGGAGCGGGAGGAGAAGCAGCGGCGCCGCGCGCGCGCGGTGCCGCTACTTCTCCTCCCCAGATCTGCCGGCAGATCTCGGGGGGGTCACTGCCGCGCGCGCGGGAGTGACACCCCCCCCCCCCGAGATCTGCCGGCAGATCTCGGGGGGGTCACTGCCGCGCGCGCGGGGAGTGACACCCCCCCCCCCCGAGATCTGCCGGCAGATCTCGGGGGGGTCACTGCCGCGCGCGCGGGAGTGACACCCCCCCGAGATCTGCCGGCAGGAGCGGGAGGAGTTAATGGAGCCGGGTGAGGGTTGCGGGAAGTCGCGCTTACGGCGCCGGGAGGAAATGGAGGTGGGTGAAGGGAGGGACTGAGTGGGAGGGAGGGAGAGGGGGGACTGAGTGAGTGGGAGGGAGAGGGGGACTGAGTGAGTGGGAGGGAGGGAGAGAGGGGGGACTGAGTGGGAGGGAGTGAGGGAGAGGAGGGACTGAGTGAGAGGAGAGGGAGGGTGGAGAGGAGTGGGTGGGGGAGGGGGGTGGTGAAGAGTGAGGGGAGAGAGAATGAGGGGGAGGTGAGAGACAGAGGGATGTAGCCCGTTTTAACGGGCTTTAGGGCTTGTATATATATATCTAAAGAGAGAGAGAGAGAGAGAGAGAACACCAATCCTGTAGGAAAATCTGAACTCTTGTTAACAGGAGAAGCAGCCAAAATGACTCTTTGACATCAGTATAAATGGACATTGTTCTGTTCTGCTATGGGTAGCCAAATGCAGAGACTGCAGTTCTGTGTGTATGACTGGCCTGCACAGATGTATGCCCCCCACCCCCACCGAGCTGGAGCTGAAAGAGGTCAAAAGAAACAGCACAAATGGTGCTGTGTATGAATCTGTACCAGAAAACATTTGGGGACTCTTTTATGTTGGTAAGACCAATCTGAGAGCCAGACTTATCAGCTGTCCTGTCAACCTGGACAACTGTCATTCATTAAAACTGACTGCTTGTTGAACTGTGCCAGCAAACAAAGGACTGGCAAAAGATTGGGAAAATCTGCTGATTAAAAGTCTTAATTATGCATTTACATGAATATTCATGAGCAGCTGAATTATGCAAAGGTGAGCCCTTGAAAAGTTGCCAGCTATCAGCACACTTGGCTGTCTGTTGTCATCCAATCATTATCCATCAAAGAAAAGGAGGTGGTCCATCCAAGTGCTTGTGGCTTTCTCTGGCTGAGCTCTCCACATCTGCTACAGAAAGAGAAAAGGTGGGTCTTCCCCCAGGTGTCTCTGAGCAGAGGAACTGAGTGCACCTTGCTGCTAGAAAGTGATAAAAAGATAAAACCCTTCTCAGCTTGGAATGTTCTGGTCTGGGCGATAGACTCTGCCGCTTCAGACACCTAGGTCCCGGTCATGGAAAAACAAGCTTGCTGAAGATCAGGAGAGAGGGTTCAGCTTCTGGTCCTGTGGTAATAACTGTAACTTCATTCCCTAGTCTGTGGGGCAGGAAGCTAGTGCTCATTAGCATTCTATAATTACAAGTCACAACTAGAAAGAGGTGGGGCTAGCATTAATTAATTAATTGTAATCTGATAAGCACTGGATGTCAAAAATGCTTTTATAACTATTTCTTTTATTATGGTCTGTGTCCCTAATTGCCTGTGTGTTGCCTGATGAACTGAAGTTTAGCCCTGTTTAACTCATATTAAATTTATTACACAGTTGGCTAATTTTTCTAAGAAACGAACAGGAGAGTCACTTGTAAATAGTAAAGGGAGGTGTGGGGTTGGAATTCATATATCTTCTCCCAACATATATAATGGAGGTTCCACCGAGATAGAAAACTGTATTCAAATTTGTCCTGAACAAAAATGAATATGCAGGAAACAGCTGACCTAGAAAATCAGGCAATACTTAAACTGGTACAGGTTTATACTGGACATGAAAGTAATACAGGACAAATAAAAGCCATCAGAGATAATATAGAGGGAGCTAACTCAGACTTAGGTAATGAAGGTAGCTTCCTTAGACTGACTCCTACAAATGTAATTAATGAAGCTAATCTATGCCCACGTTAGCGGAGTATTGTGCAGTACTTTCCATGATAAAACAGCTGGTAATAAATATGTAGATGTTATGGCTATAAACCTCCAGTTAGATACACTGAATGAAAATTTGAAAGCTGAGATAAAAGAGGTTGTGGAAATAAATGCTGTACAGATGTGGGAACTAAAAAATATCTCACAAGAAATAGATAGTTTTAAAGAAAGGCTGAGTGATTCAGAAATAGAGAACACAGAGCTAACTATGGAGAGGGAAAGCAGTAAGGCAGAACTAAAAAGCTTAACAACTCAATTAATTCAGGTGAGAGCAATGAACCATTCCATAGAACAAGGAATGACAGAGATCAAAATCCTCTGAAACACAAAGAGGTGTAAAAACACTCACAGCTTACTGAAACTGATCAACTCAGTGACAGCAGCAGAGTGGGGGAGAATCCCACACAGCTTAGCAATGTATCTAGCCCCCCCCCCCCCCCGAACAGGGAGATACCAAAGGTCTAAATTTGAACCACCGCGTCATCAGAGCAGGGGAAGAGATCAGATTGTTAGAAAAACAAATTCTCTGGAATCCCAACTCAGAAAAGCATAGCCTGAGCTGGTAATAGTAGAGAGTCAGAGGACTGATTTGGGGAACTGTCATAGGAAATTAACTCAGTCAGTGTTACAAGTTACTCAATTTAGGGAGCAGAGTCAACAACAGGAGTTTATCCTAATTCAGCAGCGGGATACACTTTTATAAAATAAGAATAAAATCAGGGAGTTTGAAACTGCTTGATCAGTTCTTTATCGAGAATGTTAGCTGCAGGCTCCCAGCTGTTTTCTTTAGTCCCAAAGCCCTCCCATGATATCAGATATTCCCATCGTCTTCTTCGTTTCCATATATCCAGAACATCCTGAACTTGATAAGTGATGTCCTCTTCTGATGTCAAAGGTTGCGGTTCAGGCACCTTTTTGGAAAATTTGGATAGAATGAGAGGTTTAAGTAACGAGATGTGGAAGGCATTGTGAATCTTGAGTGATGTGGGCAGGTGTAGGCTGCAAGTAACTGGGCCTAGACGTCGAAGTATGGGAAATGGCCCGATGTATCTGGGAGTGAAGCAGACTGAAGGTATTTTCAGATGAATGAATCGAGTACTAAGCCATACTTTATCACTAGGATTGAATTGAGGAGCTGCCCGATGATGGATATCATAGCATTTCTTAGACTTCTGGGCAGCTTGTTGTATGAGGCATTTAGTGTCGTCCCAGAATTCATGCAACTCTTGCATGGTGGCTAGCGCTGCAGGAGAGGCCACTGGCAGGGGTAATGGAAGAGGAGGCAGGGCTGATGTTCATATATCACTTGAAAGGGTGTAGAACCATTGGAAGCAGAGAGATGAGAGCAAACTCAGCCCATGGTAGTAATTCGGACCAGTCATTTTGTCGTGAGTTGACATATGCTCAGAGAAACTGTTTCAAGGTCCAGTTTGTCTTTTCTGTCTGACCATTGGCCTGTGGGTGATATGCCAACGAGAGATCTGAGGCAATGTCAAATTTCTTACATAAGGCCCTCCAGAACCTGGCCATGAATTTTACCCCCCGGTCGGAGAGTATATGCCTCGGGAGTCCATGGAATCTGAATATGTGGTGGATGAATAGTCTCGCCAGTTCCAGGGCAGACGGGAGGCCAGGTAGAGCCACAAAGTGAGCCATTTTTGAAAACTGATCCACCATGACCCAAATGGTATTTTTGCCATTGAAAGGAGGAAGATCCACTATGAAATCCGTGGCAATGTGTGTCCATGGTTCACTGGGAGCGGGCAGTGGTTGCAAAAGACCCCAAGGTCGACCCATCGGTGGCTTCTGACAGGCACAGGTGGGGCACACCTCCACATACACTTGGGCGTGTCTTCTCATGGTTGACCACCATGTGGAATTCCAAGGTGCCAGAGTTGATGGAAAGAGGTAATGTTAACAGAGGAGAAGGTGATGTCAGGCCTAGGAGTAGTCTGTGCCCCACCTAGGTCTGGAAGTTTCCCAGACAGAGTGGGCAGGTAGATACCACATGTCCGGGTTGGCCACAGTACGTACATAGCCCTGAACATAGACAGCGACGTTTCTCTTTCGAGGATAGATGGCTGTGACTCATCTGCATAGGTTCCTCCTCATCGGCATCTTGCGGAGCAGCGGTCTTTGTGATAGGACCTGGGTGGATGTGGGGAGTGCCAGTAGCCACCTTCTTGAGTCCTTTGGTCTTTTGCGAGCATTCACGAAGATGGCGATCAATGCGGCCTGCGAGATCCACGAGAGCATCCACGGTGTCAGGAAGTTCTTGGGCTGCTAGCTCATCTTTGATGCGTGGGCTCAAGCTTTCAAGGAAGATCACACGCAGGCAGCCCAAATCCCAGTGCAGCTCGGCGCAAGAGTCCTAAACTCGATGACATACTCGGTAAGGGACCTGGAACCTTGATGCAGGTGCTGTAGTGTGGAACCGGCGATGGCCTTACGAGCGGGGTCGTCAAAGACGGAGTGGAAGAGGGCAAGGAAGCCCAGCAGATCTTGGAGGATCGGGTCTGCTTGTTCTCACAGGGGTGATGCCCAGGCCAACGCCCATCCTTCCAGTAGAGATAGTATATATATTGTCTTGGTAGCCACTTCAGTGAACTATGCAGGCTGTAAAGAAAAGTGCATGTTGCACTGATTCAAGAAGCCTCTACAGGACAAGGGGTCTCCTGAAAAGCAAAGAGGTGCCGGCAGGGGCACCGGTGGCCGGATGGAGGCATCTGTGGAGTGGAGCTCAGTTTGGCAGACATCGAGACCATGTCCAGCCGGTTATTTAAAATATTTATGGCATTGGCTAAATTCTCCAAAACCTTCTGCTGGTTTGAAATTCGCTGGGCCAGGCCAGGGATGGCCTGGAGGGCTGAGAGCTATGCTGGGTCCATGGACTTGGCAATCTGTTAGGATCTGTAATTGTGTGGGCCCTTTGGCCGAGATGAGAGGTGGTACCGCCCAGGGGGAGGAGCCCCGCTGAGCCTCACCATCAGGAGGCAGAGTCTCAGCTGTGGGATGATATACAGCAGATGCATTGATGAAGAAAGAGAGAGTGACCCCTGGAAGTGGGCCACGGATTGGAAGCACTGATACTGATGTCAGACTCAGTTCAGGAGGAGACTGGAGTCAGGCAATAGCTGCAGCACTTCCCGAGGAGCGAGGAGTGCTAGAGAAAGTCAATGTCACTGTAGTTACACTGGGTCCGTAGGAATGCTATTCAAGAGGGTCCCTCGGTGGGAGATCACGGTAGTGATCCGCAGACCGGGGTACACCAGCGAGAGTTCCTAAAGTAATCACGGCAATGGTCCGCAGAGTGGGATACACTAGAGAGAGTTCCTCTGGTAGTCATTGCCAATGGTCCGCAGAGTGGGGTACACCGGAGAGAGGTCCCCACATAGATGACACAAGCAGGGGGTCCACAGTGTGGTACTCACAGCAGCTGGAGAAGAGTAGAAGTTCCGAAGAAAGGAATGATTCGAGTGCAGGAGGTCGTTCCCGGACCCCCGCTGGACTTTTGGCAAGTCTTGTGGGGGTCAGGAGGCCCCCCCAAGCTGGCCAAAAGTCCCTGGGGGTCCAGCGGGGGTCTGGGAGCGATCTCCTACGCTCGTGACGTCGGGGGACAGGAAGCAAAATGGCGCCGGCGCTATTTCTATCAACGCACCCATGGCCCGAGAGTGGAAGATCACAACGGGACCCCCCCACTGGACCCCAGGTAATTTAAGACATTTTGGGGGGGTTCAGGAGGGTGGGGGATTTATTTTAAAGGGTTGGGGTGGGTTTTAGGGATGTTTTAGTGTGCCGGTTTTCCCGCCCTCCCCCGATTTACGATTTACACGATATTTAAAAAAACCAAACCGCGACAATCCAATTCCCTCCCCCCCCCCCAGCCGAAATCGATCACACGATTCACATCTCTAGCACATATACATTTGGGATCTGTAGAAAAAAACGTTTATTTTGTTTCTGTCCAGAGCAGAAATGAAATAAGCATTTATTAAACTAAAACAAAACAAAAAAATACAAAATTAAACCTCCCAAAGCCCCTCTGCATCTCATCTCACTTACGTCCCAAAACTTTTGGAGCCAGAATCCTCCCCACCCCTCACTAGGGATGTGAATCGTTTTTGAACGATTAAAATTATCGTCAGATAATTTTAAAATCGTCCAAAATCGTTTGAGTGCACAATACAATACAAATGCCCCTGATTTATCGTCAGGGGCATTTGTATTGTATCGTTACGGTCGCCCGTATGACATAGTGAGGGCAAAGGTAGCGCCGGCGCCATTTTGAAGATTGGCAATACGGCCCGCGTGCAGGAGGTCGCTCCTGGACCCCCGCTGGACTTTTGGCAAGTTTTGTGGGGGTCAGGAGCCCCCCCCCAAGTGGGCCAAAAGTCCCTGGGGGCCCAGCGGGGGTCCGGGGGCGATCTCCTGCACGCGTGACGTCGGGAGCCAGGAACCAAAATGCGCCGGCGCTACCTTTGCCCTGTCACATGATAAGAGCAAAGGGCCACCGGCGCCATTTCTCAACGCAGCCGTGGCCAGAGAGAGAGGGAGATCGCGCCGGGAGCCCCCCCACTGGACCCCAGGTAATTTAAAACATTTTGGGGGGTTCGGGAGGGTGGGGGATTTATTTTAAAGGTTCGGGGTGGGTTTTAGGGTTTTTTTGGTGTGCCGGTTTTCCCGCCCTCCCCGATTTACGATTTTTAACGATTTTTTAAAAATAAAAAACACGACGATCAGATTTCCCTCCCCCCCCAGCCAAAATCGATCATTAAGACGATCGATCACACGATTCACACCCCTACCCCTCACTCACCCCACTTGTTGGGAGTCCCAATCAGCATACCTTAGTCCTGTTTCTGAGGTCTAGGCCCAGTGAAGAGACCCAGCCCAAGGACAGGTCCAGTCACTGAGCCCTAGCTCTAAGGCCTGTACCGGGGCCCACGCCATGGCCTGGTTCCATCACCAACACCTAGGCTTGGCCCAAGACTGATGCTGGGTCTTGGTCCATAAGTTCAGTCTTGATGCCAAGGCCTCAGCCTAGTCCATGGCCCAAAACTTAAGCTCAACCCGGAGGCTGGGTCCCAGCATCAAGGCCTCAGCCTATTCCCAGGACCAGGACCAGGTGAAGGTCTAAGCCCTGCCTTGGCCCAACAAGGGGGCTAGAGCCAAATTTGGGTCCCATTGCAGAGGCCAAAGTCCAGATCCAGGCATGACTTTGGGCTCAGCCCAGGGACAGGATCCAGTCACAGAGGCCCAGGTTCAATGCCATTGTTTGGCCTTGAGGTCGGGTCCCACCACTGAGGCCTCAATCTAGGTCTAGGTCTTCATATGTCTACTTCCATCCAATGCTCTCTTCAAATGATGCCCTCCACTTGGAGGATGCACTGGAGTGACATTACTCTGGCACCCTCCTTCTGAGTGGAAGTCACTATTCTGATATACGACCATTGAAATTTATGGAAGTACATCAAAATGGCTCCTTCAACTCAGGAGGAAGGCACCAGAGTAACTTTAGTCCATGCAGTTTAATACTGTATATTTCAGCACCAAAAGTATATGTGCATGTTTCAGTGTATGTGTATATTTTGAATATGCATAATTTCTCTAACTGGCTGGGGTGAATATCCATTGAGTAAGAAACTGCAGATTCACAGATTTACCCTCAGTAATATTTGTATTATTGAGTGTGTGAAGAAAAAAGGACTTGTAAACCAGTACTATTTTTTTTGGTATTAAACTATATGTAAATGTATATTGAAACCTTATCTCAGAGTCCAAAATGATTATTACTATCTGCCATACAGACTGTGCAAGAGAACGTCCAGGGCCTAGGAGATTGTTCTATTCCCAAGGGGAATCCTGGAGAATCTGGAGTTAATGGACTGTAAGGGTAAAGAGATAGCTTAAGCCCCAGTGTTATTTGTGTGCACATCGCACCATGTTACATGCATATATGCTAATTTTAGACATGGAAACTTTTAAAAAATTAACCCTTGAAAGCATATGTGCTTTAGGCCTGGATTTATCAAAATGCGGTAAGTATTGCATGTGATAGCAAAAGGGGTGTGGTTTATGCAAATATTAATTTTATTGCAATTTGTGCTAATTACCTATGCAAAGAGCTAAGTTAGTGCAAATTGCGATAACATTATCAGACTTTGTGATAGGAGCCAGACCTGTTCTATTTCCCACATATAACCACTGGGGAGGGGGGGAGGGAGAGAGAGAGAGAGAGAGAGTGCAAGCCTGGCCATAATGGCATCTCCCTAGATAGGTATTTGTATCCCTATGGTAGGCCCACCTAGCACCTCGAGGTGAGGGTTAGGTATCAGTGTAGGGGGTTAGGGTCCCCTTTGACATTTAATGTTAGATGTACGAACAGAACAGTGGTCTCTTGTGAACATTTGATGACCCTCGGAGTGAGGAAACTCACTCCAAGATGAGATTTGTACAATGTTCTCTCCACCTAGCTTGATGTTACCCAGGTAGAGAGTCTATCAAGCTAGGTGGAGAGAACATTGCCCAAATATTGATTCACCGTATAGGAATTTTACAGATACGGGTTTGGATGAATATCTCTCAGGATTGCGTCAGATGAGCTGTCGTAGGTAGATGATAAGGCTCATGGATAGCAAGGATTCCAGCAGGCTATAGGCAAGCTTAAGATGGCAATTATAGTCCTTAACTAAGCAGCGGATGGACGCCAGAGGAACGGATGTAGCGAAATCATGAACTCCAATTAAGGTTCTACCAGCTCAGAATGCTGCTATAGGATGCTGGAAGAGAATGACAGTGAACACAGGATCCAAACAGCTCGCCAAGGCACAAAAAGGAAACACCAATATAGTCTTAGTAGCTTGCAATGGAGAGAGAAGTCAAAATCACCGCTTGAACGGAGCAATGCAGGATCATAGCTATGGATCCAAGGCAACAAGCCATGTTGAAATCAAGGAGATAAGAGCTCCAAGGTGAACTTCACAGACTGGAGAGAAGTCCAGAGCTAGTACTACACCAGCAAGGAGTGAGGTGAGCAAGATGAACCGTGACCAGGTCTGGGGTGCAGGCACCTCCTGCAGGTCATGTAACCCCAGGAACCTGGAGTTGCTGTAGAGTATACTCTTTGAAGCTTGGAGGTGCTTGATGAGAGGTCAAAGTTGATACTGGAGGTGGAAACCTGGGTGCAGGCACCTCCTGCAGGTCATATGGAACCCAGGAATCTGGAGTTGCTGTGGAGTATACTCTGATTGGAATATCCTAGGAGTTATTTTGATGAAAGGGTCAAACTTGATACTGGATGTGGAAGCCTGGGTGCAGGCACCTCCTGCAGGTTGCAAAAACTCAGGGAGAAGAGTAATATCGCAGAGGAAGGAACAAAGATGGTCCTTGGAACCGTGGCAGGCGCCTCCTGCAGGTCAAGAAGATTTCAGGACTGGAATGAGCTTGAAGAAGTCTGGATGCAGACGTCTCTTGCGGGTCGTAGAATCCAGATATATTTATTTATTTATTTTATTTAAGAGTTTTTATATACCATCATTAAGTTATTTACCATCATAAGCGGTTTAAAATAGGGCACCTATATCAAAGAAAGAATAGATCCTAATTTACATAGATGGTGCCATTCTGATTCAGTAACAAACAGTATTTAAGAATAATATGGTTTGTGCTAAGGAAATTACCTATGGAGAAATTCCTTGGGGGATTAAGTGTTTTATGGTAATTCATCCTGAAGGTTTGACTACAGTTAAAAGTGAGTGAGCTAATTTCCAGTAGTATCTGGAAAATATGCGTTGGGTGCTCTGAGTCCGCTTAGCCTTATTTATTTGCCTGCGTCATTTTCTTTCTTGAAGGCTTGTTTGAAAAGCCAGGTTTTGAGATGTGTTTTGAAAAGTTTATGCTTACTCCGAAGTCTTAAGTCAAGGGGCATTGAGTTCCATATTGTGGGACCAGCCAGAGATAGTGCACGTTCCCTAACTTGGGTAAGTCTTGCTGTTTTTACAGAGAGGCGCGGGCCTCTCTAAAAAAAAATTAGCGATGTGAATTGGAATCGGAAATGATTCCAATTCACATATCTTAACAATCAGATTCGGCCCCCCCCCCCCCCCCCCCCCCCCCCCGAGCTGAATCTGATCGTTAAGACGATCTGGCACACAATTCACATCTCTATTGAGAATTATTGGAGTTTGTGTAATATTCATGTTTTTCCTTTCTAAGTGTATGAATTCGGTTTTGTCTATGTTGATTATCAGCTCCATTAGGTTTAGCAGTTGCTTTATTATGTCCAGATACATTATGGCTAAACTCATTGTTTTTTCAATAGTTTCATCTATTGGTAAGATTAGTTGGATGTCATCAGCGTAGATGTAGTGTATGATTCCAAGTCCGGCAAGGAGATGGCATAGTGGTAGTAGATATATATTAAAAAGCATCACTGATAGTGCCGACCCTTGTGGGACTCCTGTTTTTAGGGTAATCTTTTCGGATAGCGTGTTTTTAATTTGGACCCGAAATGATCTGTTATTTAGATATGATTTGAACCATGTTATTGTTTTGTCTTGTAGTCCTATTTCTTTGAGTCTTTTAATTAGTATATTGTGGTTCACTGCGTCAAATGCTGCTGATAAATCAAGTAATATTAGAATATAGTATTTTCCGCTGTCGAAACCTCTTAGTATATTGTCTGTTAGTGCGAGTAGGAGTGTTTCAGTGCTATAATGCTTACGGAAGCCGTGCTGAGAAGGGTAAAGGATATTGTTATTATCTAAGTGCTCAGATAGTTGTTTTTATACTGTTTTTTCAATTAATTTTGCCATTAGAGGTAAATTTGAAACTGGTCTGTAGTTTGCTAGAATAAGGGGGTCCATGTTTTTCTTCTTAAGTATTGGTTTAATGATTGCTCCTTTCAGTATTTCAGGCAAATACCTTTCTTCGAGGGAGTAGTTTATAATTTTTGCAAAAATTGGAGCAGTGATTTCAGTAAGCTTTTTAATTTCGACTATGGGTAATGAATCTATTTGGTGGGGGGGGCGGGATTTAGTTGTTTGATCATGTTCTCTACCTGGTTGTTGGTTATTTCATCAAATTCAGACCATAGTGTCACGTCTCT